>NC_083095.1:10518021-10818021 GCF_949774975.1 Lagenorhynchus albirostris | reverse complement strand
ATATAACACGTTAGATTTACTTTCTTCTCTTAATCTCTTTAACAAAAAATGTCACAGCTTAAAGTAAAAATGATAACATTATAATGTTAAGTTTATCACTTATGTAGAAGTAAAATATATGGCAATAATGTCACAAAGGATAAGAAGATAAATGTAATTGTAGTCTTGTAATGTTCTTAAATTTGAAATGTGAAGAGTGAAATATGAAGTGGTACAATATTGATTCTAAGGGGACATGGTAAGTTAAGGATGTATATTAGAATCCTCAGAACAATCAGTAGAAATAATGAAAAGAAGTATAGCTAAAAATGCAATAGAGGACATAGAATGGAAAACTAAAAAAAAAATCAATTAATACAAAAGAACAGGAGAAGTAGAAAAGCAAAAAAGCTGAGACAAATAGAAAAAAAAAAAAGAAAGCAAGATTGTAGGCATAGACCCAACCACAGCAATAATTATACTAAATGTAAATGGATCGAAATGTCCATTAAAAAGCGGAGATTGTCAGACTGGATAAAAGAGCAACTATATGCTGCCTTTAAAAGATGTCCTTTAACTATAAAGACATAGGTTTAAATTAAAAGGACAGAAATAGATGTACCATGTGTATGCTAACCAAAGAAAAGCTGATATGTGACTGTCTTCATATTAGACACAGTAGACTTCAGAACAAAGCTGAGACATTTCATAATGATAAAGAGGTCTATACAGCAGAAAGACGTAACAATCCTAAATGTGGGGGCACATAATAGCTTCCAAATGCATAAAACAAAACCGGCCAGAGCATAATGAAGTGGACACATCCACAGAGTTGGTTATGGTAATGCTTATTTCTCAGTAACTGGTGCTGCAACTAGACGGCAATGTGTGGGCTCAGATGCTGCCCCCTGGGGATGAACAGAGAATGAGTAAACTGTTACCACGAGCCAGCTCTGTGCAGACCCTGTGTGCCAGGGTCAGCCATCTAATCCTCACCATTGTCCTGCTTGATTTCATTTGCTCCCATCTCACAGTTGATGGTGTCCCATTTTCCACTTGAGGAAACTGAGCCTAATTGAAATGAGATGACTTGCCCCTCACTGCACAGCCAGCTAATGGTAGAGAGACCAGGCAGGAACTGAGAACTGTCCTCTGTCTCCTGTTCTTTCCACTCCCAAGAAGCCCTGGGGACCCTGGGCACAAAGCACTCACTTCTCTTCAAGGCTCTAACAGTAGCCCCCAGTGGTCACAGGGCAGGGATTTCTCGTTGTAATTTTATAGGCAGCAGCACAGACATGTTAACTAACAACCCCAGTACACAGGGTACTCAAACTGGCCACCACAGCCATCTCCCTTGCATCTCCAGGCTGAGCCCCAGGCCCCTCCTCCAAAAGGGTCAGACTAGAAGCCCTGCTGATGAGATCGATGGCCGGGTCTGTCTTCCTTTTTAAAGGAGATTCTCCTTTCTTTATCTTTTATAGCCTTCAGTGATTTGTCCAAAACTATTAGGTGCCAAACACTGAGAAGTCCAGCCTGGGGAATCAGGGAAAGTTTCCTGGTGGAGGTGACATTCCTTTTTTTCCCCATCGTTCCCCGGCCCCCCCAGCTCCTCACTGCTCCCCAAGGCACACATATTTTTTATTACCATTTCCTCTATCCCAAATCTGTTTTTATTAAGGAACGATCTATACAGATAACAAAGAAAGAACTATTGCTCCCACCACCAGAAGCCAAAGAAATGATAACGGCGTGCAGAACAGAGTCACAGAGAAATTCCTTTTCAACTCATTCTCACCTGGCCATAGACGCCCCGCCCCACTGGTACACTCACACCACATGCTCGATATACACTCACACGCATAATCACTCGCACACTTGTTCACACCAGGCTTCCACACTCATTGGCCCACACTCGGGCACGCACACAAACATACACACATTCATGGAAATACAATCAGGGTTTATTGCGGCTTCAGGAAGACCAGGAGATGGCTTGATGGGTATTCAAGAGTTTTTGATGATGCCTTCACCAGCAGGAAAATCATGAATTATTTATCGAATGATTCAATAATTAATAAAAGTCATCACAAGAAGCTCAACCGAGATAGAACTCCGTAAAGAATTCCTCGCTATCATCATCATATATGTGCGTGTTTGTGTTTATGTAAGAAAGAAAGAGAGAGGTAACAGTTTGAAAGAAGCCTCCTATTTTAAATTAGCTTCAAAATATGCTGTTTATGGCCCTGACTCAGTTTACAGGTTTTTTGTTTTTCTACCCCCTTGCAACTGTCAGGAGAAGAAATAGCCAGAAAATCCCTCTCTGCAAGCTTACCCCCTGGTTCACTCCTAATGGGCTGTGTGGCCATCATCTCACTGAGATTTACCTCGGAGACTCTTTACATATGCCTCAAAAGGACAATTTACAGTAAGAGAAAAGACAAGTAGCTAGTAAGCTTATGAAAAAATGCTTCACTCCAACATGAATCAAATAAATGGAAAAGCTGTACACACAACCATGTGTACAGCCACTTCGAGGACTCAATTCTGAGAAAACAGCGCACAATATAGAAACGGGTCGATATGCAAAGATGTTCACCGCAATGTTATTTATACAGGGACTGCTCTGAGCACATTGAAGCCTGTGATCGGCACACGTGAGTCCCTGGGTGCCTCCACCCTGCCCCCAATCCTCCCACACTCCTCTTTGCTCTCTAAGTTGACAATGCATACTTTTCCCTCTCTCAGCTGGTAGCCTTGCCTCAGCCAGGAGTCAAGTGGACAGGGGTTCCCTCCTTGTCTTGGCTTCAAAGCAACCAGTGGGTACACTCCGTGCCCAAACCCTTTACCTTCCCTCCTGGTACAGCTTTGTGATTATCCGTGATCTCCTAAACTGGCAATTCCTCCCTCACTCCTGGATCATTCCCAGGAGCACAGGAATATATTTTAGGATCTCCAAGCTTTAAAATGTTCTCTCCTTACTTCACATCCCCCTGCAGGGGTCACCCCATTTCTCTGCTACTCTTCACGGCGCACAAATTATGAAAAACTCAGCTGAGCTTTGTTTCAGTCTCCGTTTACCATCTCTGGTGCTTCCGTACCTCCTTTTCCCCCCAGCTCACTCCAGCCAAGCACGTTGCCAGCATCTTGCTGATGGGCAGCAAGTGAGTTCAGCGGCCGCTTCCTCCTTCTCCTCTTGGCCTTCCCTACTTCTCTGGCCACCCAGCTCAGCTCTCGGTGCTGCCCTTCCTCCTCTGAGAAGACCTACACGGCATCTTGGTCCCTCATTCTTGTTTATTTCTGCACACCTGGGCCACCTCCTTTGTCTGACTCCCTCCCTCCTGAGGGGACCCCACCCAGGCTCACAGCGTTAAGAACCATCCATATGCCAATGACACCCAGAGGGACGTCTCTACCCCGCTAGATCCATAGCTCTAGGCTGGTATTTCCAGAATGGACTTTACGTGGGCATCTGAAGGAGCCCCCTTGATTACCATCCCCTCCCCAAATCCAGCTGTGCCTTTAGAGGCACCACCGTCCCCCTGGTCTTTTGGGCAAAGCACCTAGAAATGGAGAATATCTCCATTCCCCTTTGTCCGCTATCTCCTCTATCAGGAGGAGCCATTGACTTCACCTCCAAAATGCAGTGTGTCCCCAGTGTGACCCTGTCCTCCATCTCCACTGTCACTACTCTGGACCTCACCTGGACCTCAGCTTCCTCTCCTGCCCTCTGCAGTCCAATCGCCCTCACACAGCCACCAGCGTGACCTTGAAACAGTGGGAGTCAAACCCATCAACTTCCTCCAAATCTCCCCCAGCACTTGGACCAGAATCCAGCCCCCTCGCCCAGCACAGGAAGTCCCCATGGTGTACCCTGCCCACCTCTTCAACCTCGGCACATAGAACTCTTTCTATCTTTCAGGGATGTGCCAAGTGGTTCTGACCTCAGGGCCTTTGCACTGCCCTTTCCCGTATTCTAGAATGGTCAGACAGCTGCCTTCTCGTCACCTCTCAGCTTAACTGTCCCCTCCCCAAGAGGGCCCCCCTGATCTGACCACCCCATCTGAAGTAATCACCGAGTCACTGTGTATCACTTCACCCTATTTTTGTTACTTCACCCTAGATTCATACTTTGCAATACTAAATTTCAGATTTATTTCTACTTTTTATTTTTCTTATTTAGTTTTTTACTCATCACACTCTGTATCTCTCTCTCTTTCCATCATCCACTTATCATTTATTTTTGAATGTAAACTCTGAGGGCACTGTCTGCTTTGTTCACCACTGCATTGAGAATGACGCCTCACTGGCACACAGTAGGCGCCAAATAATGTTGAGTGTTGAGTGAGTGAATCGATCTTTTCTTAAATGAGTGTCATTTAGTTCTTCTTTCAAATTATTATTCCATATTATTTTACTTATATTACATATTTATGTATTTTACATATACCTCTATTTTACTTTACAGCTAAAATAAGATAATTAAAAATCTACACTGTAGAAACATTTCTCTGAGGATGCATTTTCTTTCCAGTCCAAATAATATTGGACGCAAAAGTACAGCAACTTAGAGACAAGGCAACATCATATCGTGGTGAAAAGCATGAACACTTTATTTATAGTCAAGTTCCTCTCCTGCCTTTATCAGCTGTGTGACCTTGGGTAAGTTACTTAGCTTCTCTGGGCCTTGATCTCTTCATCTGTAAATTAAACCAAACAACAGCCCTTGCTTTAAATGGTCGTTATAAAGACTTAAAGGCGCAATCCTTGAACCCGCTTAGCACACTACTAATGGTGAATTTAGGTAACTCTTCAAGGTAGTCAGACACAGAACTCTGACCCGAGCAGTTTTTCCAGAAACTAAATCCGTAAGCTACTCAGCTACGTGTTCTAGAAAACAGCTGGACAAAACTCAGAGGAACTGGACACTGGTTCACGTCTTATTCATTCCACAGATCTCTGCGGGGTGCCTAATGCATGCCAGGCCCTGGGTACAGGCCCAGCCTTGTCCACACGGAACGTGCGGAATTCACAACATACCTCACCTGCCTTGGAAGGACAGAGACTCCCAGCGCAGGGCTCTGCCCTCCTGGAGCTCCATCAGCCCTTCCAGCCACCACACCTTTGCTGAGGCTGTGCCTGCTACGATGAAAGCCCCTCGCCCATCTCCTGATTCAAATCCTGTCCCCTAAAGCCCAGCTGCTAGAGTTCTTCCCTGACCTCCAGCTCCCCACTTCCCCCCTCCTCCCACAGCCGGAATTGCGCTTTCCTTCCGCCACATACTCACTGCTTTTTACCTGCTCCTCTTTCACGGAGGCATCACACGGTGTATTGGAGCTATTTTTGTGTGTCTGAGCTCCCCAGATAGACACTTGTTGAGGCTGGGAATCCCACCCCATTCAGCTCCGTAGCCTCAATGCAGAGCGCTGCAGCTGCTGAAAACCCTGCACATAGTAGGTGCTCAATAAACATTAAAATGACCTACGGGGAGGGAATCTCCTGGAGATCCAATGGTTAGGACTCCACGCTTTCACTGCCAAGGACCCAGGTTCAATCCCTGGTTGTGGGACTAAGAGAAGAATGACTTATGGGGAGCAGATCAGCCATGGACCTACCTCTGGGGCAGAGCAAGTTTCAGAGATGGTGCCTTTGATGCCCTGGTGAGCTCTGCTTGTTCCACCCCTAATTCCAATTCTCAGCTACTGAGCACCTTTTTATACCAGCCCCCGTGCTAGGCACTCTATTCATCGCTTCACTTTATCCTTCCAACAGCCCTGCAAGAATTCTTCTCTCTTCATTTCATGATGAAAAAACTGTGGAATGACTTGTCCCAAGTTACCAGTGACTAACTGGAGGAGCCTCAGCCCTCAGCCCCCTCCCTCCTGGTGCCCCTGCCCCAGTGTCTGCCCTCTGTGGTTGCCATCTATCTGGCCCAAACCTTTCACGCTGCTTCTTCTTTGATGAGAGTCCCACCTCCAGCTGGATGGGAAAACCCTGCTGGGACCCCAGATCGGGAGAGCCAAGAGGAAATGGTCACAGCAGCCCAGGTGTGACCCGAAGCTTGGGGTGGGGGCGGGCTGCTGGATGTGGCAGAGGTGTGGTCAGGCTTTGGGACTGAGCAGAGGAGAAGTGATGAGGGGCCTGGACTTGGTGTCAGAACTTTGCGGGTTCCCGTCCTGGCTCCGCCCCTTGCCAGCTGAGAGCACGGTTTTGCCTCTCTGAGCCTCAGTTTCTTCGTTTGTGAAGCGAGATCTCACTGGCCTGCTGGGGGCACTAAGTGAGGCTGTAGTGACTGCTGTCCGGTGTGTGCCGGGCACCCTTCTCTGCCCTTCATGTTAATCAGCGCCTCTAGTGCTCCTGCCAGCCTGGCTCATGGCTGTGACTACTCAGTCTTGCTGATGGGGAAACTGAGTCATGGGGTGATCCCGGAGAAGCCGGATCGGCAATGCACTGGTGGACTCCATCCAAGTCCGGACTCCGCTTCCTGAGCACCGCCCTGGCATATGGCAGGCACTCAGAGTGTGCTCCAGAGCTGGGGAGGCAGAAGACAGCGCCTGGGGCAGAGTGCGTGAGGGTGGCACCGTGACACTCAGGGGCGGTTAGCAGGGCGGCAGTTCCCCGCAGCGCCTGCCGTGGGCGGGGCTGCCGGCGGTGCTGACAACCAGGCAGCTCCTGACTCAGCCACTGCGGGGCGGAGCCTGCGTGGGAACTCCCTAGCGATGGGGGCTCTCGACCCAAGGGTCGAGGTGCCCTCGGAGGCGGACTGTCACGCGGCAGCTCCCTGAGCCGTGCAGCGCGGGATGTGGGCGAAGCCTCTGCCTGGGAGCTCGGGGGCTAGTCGGCAGTGAGGGTGGATGCTCTGTGCGGGGGCTGAAAAACAGCTCTTTTGGCTTCAGCCTCAGGAGCCAACAGACCCTCGGGTCATCCCAGTGACCGGTTTCTGCTGCTTCTTGCACACCTCCTGGGGCAGGTGTCTCACCACTCGTTCCACTTGGGGTCAGCCCTGGCTTTTAGTTCTTTCTTGGATTGAGACAGTGGCTTCATCTCTGTGACATCTCCCCATGAGATTCAGTTCTGCCCTGTGGAGACACCAGCCTGTTGTTTTATTATAGTATTTTTTTTTTCCACCTGCAGGGAGGTGGAGTAGTAAGGAGAGGAGGACAGATCTGCTTTCAAGTCCCAGCTCCCTTCCTTACCAGCGCTCTGACTCTGGGCAAAAGGTCTTACATCTGAGCCGCTGCTTTGTCACCTACAAAATGGGGATGAAAAGGATCCCTCCTGCGTTTGCTGTGAGGATTGACTGAGAAGATAAAAGCCCCCAGTGCAGGGCTTGGCCCATAGTAAGCACTCAATGAGGAGCAACCATCGTTCAAATTAATTCTAATTTCTCTCCCATGTAAAAAGCCCTTAACGGACTTACAGCTCTCGAGTGCCCCCCAGGATCTCCGTCCCAGGTTAAATCCCCCCTCCCTGGTTTCCAGAACCTCCCCATGGAGTGTGTGTGAGTACATGTGCATGTGTGCGTGTGTGCAAAAGCACACAAGTGTAGGCAACTCAGTCGTGACTCTCGGTGCTCCGCACCCCCCTCCCCTTGCTGGAGGTGTCCTGGCATTTCCCACCCGCCTTGCTTGAGCCTACTTCTCCTGAGCGTGCTTTATTTTGTCATTAGCATGACCTGGGGCTTTGAAAGCAAATTCCATTATAGAAATGACAGCTGGCAGCCCTCACGAATGCCTTCTTGCTTTGAAAGGGATGATACAGTACTCTGACTAAGGACTCTCCTAGCCTCTGAAAGGCCCTTGGAGCTCAGGGGGCATCCACCCGCATGGTGAGCGTGGGTACTAGAACACCGTGCTGGGGTGTTAACTTTAAGTCCTAATAATGTTCCTAGTTTCCAGGCCAGCACTGGGCTGTTTTCACTCTGGGTGTCACCTGGAAAATGCCATTTAGGATTTTAATTATGTCCTGATACTGAGTCAAGTCCCCAGAAGGCCTGGGGAGGGGAGCAGTCCGTCAGGGAACCGAGTTTGCCTTCCCGCTGACAGTTGCAAACTTGATCACCTTGTCAAGTCGGTTCATCCTCCTGTGCCTCTGTTTTCTTAGCTGGGAAAGGGGAAGACTGATACCACTTCCCAATCAGGATCTTCAAAGGGCTCAAAGGAGAAAAGAATGTGAAGGCGTGTCCTGCTGCAAAGAATATGCAGCTACTACCATCACTGCTGCCCTTGGGCAGGTTCTCTGGGGGCAGAGGGTCTTGAGTGGTGATGGGCTGTGTGTGGAGGCCGACTGGAGTCAAGCTGGAGGCAAAGCTTCCCCCATGGAGGAATTTTCAGGTGATTATCTGAGACCTGTTGTCACTGCCTGCAGCAGAGCTTCAGGCATGGGGACGCTGCGTTCATTGTCAGGAGCCCCTGTACAGTGATTACTAATAACAAAGGTGTCTGGTGGTTTTAGCAGCCCTAACCCAGCAGGTGGATCTTTTCCTCATCAGATGTCACACTGAGTTTTCTCCCCTCTCACTTGTCAGTGGTACTTCCCTGGCCTCCGTCTTTTGTTGGTCACTTAACAGAGATGGATTTCAGGGACCAGAAAGTATTGATTAAATCACATCTCTAAATTACTCTGCTGTCTTCTCCAAAACACTGATGATGGTTTTCTATGAAGGCCCCTGCCAACAGAAAGCTTTTCACTTCAGAGACCAGACTCCGTTTCTCTTTGTTTAACTCAGCGGCCTGCCCATGGTGGTGCTCCAAAAATGGTGTTGGATACATAGATAAATGGGTGATGGAGGGAGAGACGGAGGAAGGGAGGAAAGGAGGAAGGGAGGAAGGGGTTAGGCAGGAAATGATGGATGAATGGAAAGATGGAGGAATGAATGGATGGAAGGATGGTGGTTGGAAGGAGGGATGGGAGAATAGAGAGATGATGGATGGAAATTCAATTTACAGCAGAGACCTTGTCTTTAGGAAGAAGCATTATTCTTTTTTTTTTTTATGCAGTCATTAACTTAACAAATGTTTACTGAGCATCTACAATACGCCGAGTAATTGGAGCACAGCAATAAAAGAGACACCATTCCTGCCTTCAAGGAGCTTCTCCTTCACTGTGGAGAAGAGGTCTGTTAAGTTTGAGTGTAGATGAGGATACACGGTACTCAGTTCCCGGGTTGCTTGGTGGAGACACCCAGTGCAACCGGAGGGGAGTCTTCAAGGGAGAATGCTTCTTGAAGGAAGGGGAATCAATGACCCTCAGCCTGAAAAACACCTTTAAAAACTTATATATTTATTTATTTATTTATTCATGGCTGCGTTGAGTCTTCGTTGCTGCCCACCGGCTTTCCATAGTTGTGGCGAGCGGGGGCTACTCTTCGTTGTGGTGGGAGGGCTTCTCATTGCGGTGACTTCTCTTGTTGCAGAGCACGGGCTCTAGGTGCATGGGCTTCTGTAGTTGTGGCACACAGGCTCAGTAGTTGTGGCTCCCGTGTTCTAGAGCTCAGATTCAGTAGTTGTGGCACACAGGGTTAGTAGCTCCGCGGCATGTGGGATCTTCCCGGACCAAGGCTTGAACCCGTGTCCCCTGCATTGGCAGGCAGATTCTTAACCACTGCGCCACCAGGGAAGCCCTGAAAAACACTTTTTTACAAGCTGTCTTGATTTATCTCCTAACCTCTACATTTGGTGTTGGTTGTATTTCTTATCAGGCTCTCGGTCTTTTTTGGTTGTGAGTTTTATAAAGACTTTTAAGATAATGTGTTCTGATGCTTCCCTGGGGGAGGCTTCCCTGATTTCTTTGACTCCCCGCCAGGGAAGCACGCTGGCCTAGGAGCTGAGAAGCCTGTTCTGAGTCCCAGCTCTGCTATTGACTTACTGCGTAGCTTGAGCCGGCGGCTCTTTCTGCATAGACCTCAGTTGCTTTGTCTGTAAAATGACCCAGCCTTTTCCACTCCAAGTGTCAAGCGTTGCAGTGTGGATGGATCATTGAACACAAGGTCTGCCCCAGAGTTGCTGTTCATCTCTCTGTCTCCCTGCAGAGGCTCTCTCAGAGTCACTCTGGACCAATCATTGCTGTACCTTACGCAGCCTCAGGCTTGTGGCTATGTGGAGGTTGGGCCAAGCTGGGGTGACAGAGGGCCCATTTCTTCCCACTACCTTCAGGCTGTGCTCACATGTTAAAATCCTACAGTGCAGGGTAGGGAAGAGCAGTGGGCAGGGAGTCCTCATGCGTGGGTTCTGCTAACTCTACTTCTTTGGACCCTGCAGGAAACTCCTAAACATTCCTCACACCCAGACCAGATGTCACCTCCTCTGGGAAGCCTTCCGGGATCACTTTTTGTCCACCCACCTTGCCACCCCCAACAGGGCCTCTGCTCCCTTCTCTGCTTCTTCTCGCTTTGGGCTGACCTCCAGACTGGCACTTGTCACTCCCCATGGACTCTCAGCCTCGTGCAGGCTGGGCCATTTCTTCTTCAGCTCTGGGTTCCCAAAGTCTGGCAGGAGGTCTGGAATCTATCAGGGCTTTAGTAAAGTTGTTGAATAACTGAAAGAACAAATGACCATGTGATTGCATGAACTAAATGATGACTCCTGTGATCTCTAACTGGAAATCCATCCCACCCCCTCTCTGGAGCCTCCTTGTGTATAAAGCGTTGGACTGAACGATCTGAGGTCTCTTTCAGTTCTAACGCTCTAATTTGATTTAAATTTGTCAACCTGGGATGTTCCCAGCCCCCGGGCTTCCCTGACACACACGTGTACTCACACACACGCACGCGCGCGCACACACACACACACACACATTCAGGCACAGACCAAAGCTGCCCAGCGCTTGGCCTCCCCGGCCTCTCAGTTTTGGTGGGTAACTCTCTGTGTGACCATGTTCTTTATTTCACAGATGGCAGTGTGGTTGTAGGACCTTGGGGAAGCCATCAGCTCTCCCTGGGGAAGGACTGCCTCTTCTCTTCCTTGGCTCTGTGTGTTACACCCCAGGCCTTGGGACCGGTTCTGATATAAGTAAAAGCTGACGGGGATTGTGAAGGGGGCAGTCACATACAGTTCAGAAAAATAAATCAGGAGAGACTTCCTGGAGGAGACAGCATTTGCGATTGGCCTTGAGACGGAGATGCCTGGAAAACAACAGTGAGGAGTGTGCAGGTACTTTTTAGCCACAGCAGACATGTTTCTTTTTTTTTTTTAAACATTTTTATTGGAGTATAATTGCTTTACAATGGTGTGTTAGTTTCTGCTTTATAACAAAGTGAATCAGTTATACATATACATATACCCCCATATCTCTTCCCTCTTGCGTCTCCCTCCCTCCCACCCCTCTAGGTGGTCACAAAGCACTGAGCTGATCTCCCTGTGCTATGCGGCTGCTTCCCACTAGCTATCTATTTTACATTTGGTAGTGTATATATGTCCATGCCACTCTCTCACTTTGTACCAGCTTACCCTTCCCCCACCCCATATCCTCAAGTCCATTCTCTAGTAGGTCTGCTTATTCCCATCTTGTTTATTGTTTATTCCCATCTTGCCCCTAGGTTCTTCATGACCATTTTAGTTTTTAGATTCCATATATATGTGTTAGCATACAGTATTTGTTTTTCTCTTTCTGACTTACTTCACTCTGTATGACAGATTCTAGGTCCATCCACCTCACAGCAAATAACTCAATTTCATTTCTTTTTATGGCTGAGTAATATTCCATTGTATGTATGTGCCACATCTTCTTTATCCATTCATGTGTCGATGGACACTTAGGTTGCTTCCATGTCCTGGCTATTGTAAATAGAGCTGCAATGAACATTGTGGTACGTGACTCTTTTTGAATTATGGTTTTCTCAGGGTATATGCCCAGTAGTGGGATTGCTGGGTCTTATGGTAATTCTATTTTTAGTTCTTTAAGGAACCTCCATACTGTTCTCCATAGTGGCACAGCAGGCATTTTGAGGTGGGGAATAACTTGACCAGAGCTGTAATCTGGGAAGAGAAATCTGGCTGCATGCTCAGGTGTAAACGGGGCAGGGAGTGAGTCTGGAGGGCTAGGAAATAACAGCTACGGGGCTGTGGCGAGGAGGTCCCAGTGAGAAGCCATGAGTGACCAGTTAGATTTTTTTCCTCATTGTGTTTATTTAAGCCAACTTTGCCTGGACCTGTGGACTGGATACGTCCTGCTAAGCTGAGGTGGACACTGGGCTCGTAGCCCTCTCCCCGTTCTGCAAAGGCACAGCCTGTTTAAGCAGAAAGGCAGTCAGTGCCAGGGGCTCTGGGAACATTGGCCAACTGCCAAGGCCAGTGGCTGCCAGGCTGCAGAGTGTACCTTCTGGGCCAAGGATCCCATTCCAACAGGCTACGTCATGATCCCAGATTCCAGGCACCAGCCTGGGCTTCGTCCCCGCTCCCTTCCCCTTGTCTGTTTGTCATCTATGGGGAAACAAAGTGAGTTTATGATCCTGATGCCATGTTGGCCATGGGGAGTGAGGGTGCATCTCCAGGAACCCCACGCTCAGATAGGATCTGTAACCAGGCAGCCCTTGGTCAGAGGAAACCCGAGATTCAACCACAAACCAGCCCATCCCCCACTGAGAGAAGAAACCCACACACTGCCTCTTTCAGCCAATAGGCCCCTTAGGGCTTTGGAAAAATTGGAGGGGCAGGAGAAGAATCCTGGGGGCAAAGAAGAACTTAACCTCCTACCCAGGGTCAGTTATTTTTTGGTGCTATCACTCACAGGACACTTCCCAAAGGCACCCTGGTGACGCCCACATCTGACAACCTGAACTTCAATGTCCTGCCTGCCCCTCTTTTTCCCCCTTTCGTTTTTTATTTTTGGCTACACTGGGTCTTCGTTGCTGCACGTGGGCTTTCTCTAGGTGCCCGCGGCGAGTGGGGGCTACTCTTTGTTACGGTGCGCGGGCTTCTCATTATGGTGGCTTCTCTCCTTGCGGAGCACGGGCTCTAGGCACACGGTCTTCAGTAGTTGCAGCACGTGGGCTCAGTAGTTGCGGCACGCAGGCCCTAGAGCGCGTGAGCTTCAGTAGTTGTGGCGTGTGGGCTTCAGTAGTTGTGGCTCACGGGCTCTAGAGCGCAGGCTCAGTAGTTGTGGCACACGGGCTTAGTTGCTCTGCGGCATGTGGGATCTTCCCAGACCAGGGATCAAACCCGTGTTCCCTGCATTGGCAGGCGGATTCTAAACCACTGCACCACCAGGGAAGTCCTCTTTTTCCCCTTTCAAGATAACTTATTTCACCACATTTCCCGCTCCTTCTCTGTTTCACACAAATACTAATAAAATCCAGCTGAGACTTGCTCGCTCCTGCTGCCAGGTGGGGACTGCGCTAGAGCCTGCCTGGCGTTGACACAGAATCCTCGTGCAGCCAGCTCAGTAATCAGACGAGGAGGCCGAGGCTTGGAGCAGTGAAGTCACCTGCCTGTGGGACTGGCGCCCGTAAGCAGGAGAGCTGGGGCTTGAACCCAGAGCTCGTGACTCTTGCCATCACGTCCCTGCTATTTTCTTTCGCCTGGATGGTAGGCGCTAATGTTGAACTGCTGACCCCTTTCTGTGGAAGAGTCAAAACGCTAATTGTTTAACAAAGCTAAGGAATTTTTTTGGAGTCATCACTCCTGCTCTAAAACCTTCCATAGCTCCCAACTGCCTTGATGTGAAGTGTGAAGTCCTCAGCCTGGCCTTTTGGAGCCTCCAGAGAAAGTGCACCCAGCCCACAAACATGCCTGGGTTCCAGCCCCACCAGCCATGCTCTGTCTGCCTGTTACAGACAGGTACAGATGTCCCTCCCTCCACAACGCCTTCAGAACTGTTCCTGACAAAGGGACCCCCTTCCGTGAATCCTTTGTGAATACCATTCTCATGTCACCGGGAGTGAAGGATCCGCTAAGCACATGTCACAGCATTCTGCATGATTCCTCCGAGGCAGACGGGACGCAGACAGAGAGCTGGGCGGAGAGTGAAGATGATGAGTCAAAGCTGAGCCATCTTTGCCCCAAACGTCTCAGGACTGTGCCCTACAGAGCCACTCCCCTGGCCCTGCCTGGCCTTCTGGCTCTCATCCTACCCGTCTGGACTTTGCCTCGTGACCTGACTCTCCCACCTGGCCTCTCCCTTGCCTGGGCACCTTGTACTGGATGCCAGCCACTGTGCTTTCTTTGTACGATGTCATTTCATCTTCACAACAACCTGGAGAGGTAGATATTCCTGGTTCCATTTTACAGATGAGGAAACTGAGGCCAAGACAGGCCATTTGATTTGTGCAAAGTGACTTGATCAAAACCTCATAGCTAGAAAGACAGAACAAGTGTTTGTTCGTTCATTCACTCATTCAACTAATATTTACTGAGTGCCTAATGTGTGCTGAACAAAATGGATTTGGTCCCCTGCTCTCCTGCAACTGATGTTCCAGAGCCTGGGCCTGGACCCCCAGAGAGCACAAGGATCTGTCTTGAGGCCGGAAGATGCAGGGACCACGTGCCTCCTTGGATCTGACTGGCGTCTTCCAGTGATATATGGAGATTCATGTTTTCTTTCTGTGTTTCAGGCACTCAATCCATCACACTCGCTGGCATTTGGGGCTGCCAGCGGCCTGGGCTGAAATCTGATGGAGTCATCCTTCCTCCCATTTGATCTTTAAAATGAGAGTCGAAGGGCTGTTGGTCACTTTCATGAGAGGCAAGAGATGATGGCAGCCTGATGGGGCTGTAATTTCCCAAGCCCCGTCTTCTCTCCCATCCTACCAATTGATGGGACAGGGCTGCTTACCTTCAGGGACTATATACTCTGTCATCTCAGCCATGTGTTCTCTGTCGTCTCCTATCTGATTCTACCTCAGCCTCTCAAGTCGGAGCCTGTGGGGTTAGGAGCAGAGTCAAGACACATCTCCGGGTCCACCGAGGAAGCCAGCCTGGCTCCAACAGCCAGGCCAAGAGTTTCCACTTGTGTGGACAGCACTGTAGCCGGAGGTGGAGGGGTCAGAGAGGAGCAAGCCGGGCTCCCATGGCCAGGTTTTCTGAGGATTAATGCCTGGAGAGGGGGAGGGGGAGTTAGGAGGAATCACTGTGTCTAGAACTTGCCCTCAAGCTTTTTAGGAGGTGTGGGGAGAGAAATTAAGAAATACTATTTTGGAGATTCAGCCCTTGTCAGTTGAATCATTTGCAAATATTTTCTCCCATTCTGTAGGTTGTCTTTTCGTTTTTTTTTTTATACTATAGTGCAACTTCCCGGACTGGGGCACGAACCCGTGTCCCCTACATCGGCAGGCGGACTCTCAACCACTGCGCCACCAGGGAAGCCCGAAAAGGACATTCTTGACTCAATTTTACTGACAGGGAAACTGAGACTCACAGAGGCCAAGCACCTTGCCAAGGTGGTACGGTAACTGAGCTGGGATTTAGACCCAGAGCCTCAGCCCGTGACTTTCCACTGTGCCGCCAAGGAGGTCCAGAAGCTTTGGGCTTAAGGAATTCACACATATGACGTCATAAGAGACTGTTGTATGAACCAGAACGCAGAGCTATTGGTTTACCGCTTTGATGTAACTCCTCCAGGCTCCGGAATACTCCTGGCCATCATGGCTGAATTAGTCAGCCTCTGGTTTTCAGTAGGCACAAAAGCAGAGGAAGCAAAGGTACACATTCTTGGGGGGATGTTTCACTGAGGCCATGGAAAAGCCTGATTAATTCTCCCACCACGTGTGTGAGGCTCCTCTAGTGGGTGGGTGGAGGCTTCCACCAGCTGCTAGCAGAACACTGATAAATCTTCCCTCTTTGCCTTCCTTTTTTTTTTTTTTTCCCTAAATCCCTTCTAGACCACCGTCCCGGATATCTATGGCTGTAACCAAACAACTCAAACTTAGTGACATAAAATCCCCATTATTTTATTGTGAATACAAATTCTGTGGGTCAAAAATTTGGACAGGGCACAGAGGGGATGGGTTGTCTCCACAATGTCTGGGGCCTCAGGTGGGGGGTCCCCAAAGCTAGGGATGACTCAAATGGCTGGGAGCTGGAATCATCTGGAAGCTTCTTTACTCACACGTCTGGTTCCTGGGCTGAGGTGCCTGTTGGGTTTCTTTTTCTGTGTGGTCTGCATGTGGTCTTGTTAGCACAAGTTCATGTGCCTGACACACAGTGAGTCCAAACAAACGGAAACGTTGGAGTTTGGAGGAGAGAAAGGTTTATTGCAGGGACAAGCAAGGAGATGGGTAGCTCATGTCCTAAAAAGCCCCGAGCTGTCCGAAGGGTTTCGGCAAAGCATTTTAAAAAGCCAGGTGAGGGAGGATATGTGATCAGCTAGTGCACAACCCTCTGACTGGTTGATAGTGAGGGAACAGTGTCACAGGGGTTCACATTACCAGTCCTTAGGCTCCAGGAGGCCTGGGACTATGGGCTCATGGTGATCAAGTTGTTAACATCTTCCATTTGGTGGAGAGCAGGTGGGGGTATGGTTTCCCATCTGTAAAACAAGTCAGGAAATGTGCATCAAATCCTGCTTTCTAGGTACTTCACAGAGAGGAGCTAAAGCAGAGGATATAAGGGAAGGCCTGTCCCGGGAAGGCCCCATGGGGTCCTGCTCAGTTACAGTCTCACCCCTGCAGCTTCAGACGTCAGGATAGCCAGGCTCCTAATTAACGGTGGCTCAGGCCTCCAAAAGCAGAAGGCCCAGCTAACAAGGCAGAAGCCACGTGGCTGTTCATGGCTCAGCCTCAGAGGTCACACGCCATCACTTCTGCTACACTCTATTGGTGGAAGCAGTTGCAAGTCCATCCGGATTCAAGCAGAGAGAATATAGACTCATGTCTTGAAAGGAAGAATGTTGAAGAATTTGCAGCCGTGTTTCAAAACCACCGTAATCACCTGCATGTTTGTACATTCTTTCTTCAGAAAAAAACACAGCTGAATGAATCCATACGTGGCTTTCTTTTTCATGATCCAGCCTCACTTTCCCAAGAGAATAGCTAACAAAAAGAAGCAATTAGTAAGCACTTACTTTGCGCTAGTGGCTGCACTAACAGCTTCACATGAGGAATGTGCTATTGTGTTCCCATTTTACAGATGGAAAACCAAGGCTTCCAGCAGGCCAGGAGGTTGCCCCATCACCAGCAAGGAAGCATCAGAGGAAAGAGCCACATCTAGAGCTCCTTGTTTTCAGAGCTCATGTCCCTAATGCCTTACTCCTCAGGACACTGCCGGTGAGCTCACTTGGCCCAGTTTTATTGGCAGGACCTGGCGGTTTCCCACAAGTCTTCTGTTATCACTGATGCTCTCCACATTCATCAGAAGTGAGTTCTTCCTGCTCTCAATCCCAGAATGAAATCTTATCTCCACATTCCAGGGACTGGTTCTCCACTAGTTCTGGCTACAATTGGTATATGTTTGGCATCTTACTGAATGGTTTCACTATAAAAATGCATTATGAAACCATAATAATTAAAATTGGGAACAACCCAGATTTATTTTCAGCTGGGAAATGGATAAACAAACTGTGACGCATGCATACAATGAAGTATTACCCAGCTGTAAGAAGAGATGAACTATTGATAGTTACAACAACGTGGATGGACCTCAGATGCCTTATGCTGAGTGGGAGAAGCTAGACTCAAAAGGCTGCAAACTGTCAGATTCCATTTATGTAACAGCCTGGAAAAGGCCGAACTGCTGAGACAGAAGACTGAGAGGTGGGGAAGGCATTCACTACAAAAGGACTTGGTAGAGAGCATGGAATATTATGCAACCTGAAAAAGGAAAGAAATTCTGACATTTGCTACAACACGGATGAACCTTGAGGACATATGTTAAGTGAAATAAGCCAGCCACAAAAAGACAAATACTGTGTGATCTCATTTATATGAGGCATCTAAAATCTTCAGATTTGTAGAAACAAAAAGTAGAAGGGTGGTAGCCAGGGGTTGAAGGGAGAGGGAATAAGGAGTTGTATTTAATGGATACAGAGTTACAGTTTTGCAAGTTGTAAAAGTCCTGGTGATCTATTGCACAACCATGTAAATATACTTAACACTACTGACTAGTACTATAGTACTACTGTACTTAACACTAGTACTATGGTACTACTATACTTAACACTTAAAAATGGTTAAGATGGCGAATTTTATGTTATGTGAGTTTTTTTTAATTATAATTTAAAGTTAAAAAATTAATTTTAAAAAAGCATGATAGTTTTTTTTGAGGTAGTGGAACTGTTCTATACATTGACTGTGATGGTGATTCCCCAACTGTATGTGTTTGTCAAACTCATTAAACTGGACACTAACAAGGGAAAATTTTACTATAGGTAAATTAATACTCAACAAATCTGAGTTTAAAACAAAAAGAACATGATTCTGGCACCGAAATAGTCCACTCAATCATTCAATGTGTATTTCTTGAGTAATTACTTTTTGATAGGCACCATTCTAGCTAGCCACTGGTGGTACCAAGATGACTGTCATGGAGTTTACATTTTTATGAGAATGTAATGAAATGTAATGACCAGACAGACTAATGGAATAAAAGAGATTGTCCAGAAATAGACACAGATACATGTATATGCATATAAATTTAATAAAGGATAAAGATGGCATTCCAAATAATAGAGGAAAATTGACTGTTCAATAATTTCTAACTTTATACTATTGATATATCCCCAAATAAATTCCATATAAAGACTAAAATTTTTAAAAGTTCATGTTAAAAATATAGAAACTATGAAGAATAAAGAAAATATAAATATTTATGTAATCTTGGCCTGGGGAAGAGCTGTCTAAGCATAAAACCAAAGGCAAATCCATAAAAAAATAAAGATTAATAGGTTTGACCACATATAAATTGAAAAGCCTGACCTCAAAACCAGTGGAAACTGGAAGGTGAGAGGAGGAGAGAAAGGACTGTCTTTTGGCTTCCACCTGAGGTCTGTACCCCACCAGCAGCAGCCATGCCATTTGTACCCTCTGGAGTAGCACCAGAAGTCTAAGCATCAGATACGTGGTGCTCCATCAGAGATCACTTGTGGGCCCTCCTCTTAGATGTCTGAGCACCAGTTGTCAGTGCTCCCTCGAGAGTTCCAAGCACTGACATTGCAATGTCTCCTGTAGGAGTCTAAGCACGAGCTTTAGGGGGGCTCCTCCTCCACACTCCTGAGTTCTAGCAACATCAACTCTTTCCTTTGGTTCCCCAAGTCCTGGGGATGGTAACTGCTTCCTGCAGTTATTAATCTCTGAGTTATCTCAGCATCTTTTTGCTTTTCATCTTCTTAACACCTATGTAATTAATTCCCTATATTAAATCCCCTCTGTTTGCAATACCTATGCTTTCTCTTTTCATGGCCTAACTTTGACTGACACAGTCTTTATCCTAGAAATTCCACTTCTAAGAATTTACTTTAAGAAAATAATCATAGATGTGTTCAAAAATTTCAGACATTAGGGCTTCCCTGGTGGCGCAGTGGTTGAGAATTCGCCTGCCGATGCAGGAGACACGGATTCATGCCCCCGTCTGGGAAGATCCCACATGCCACGGAGCAGCTGGGCCCGTGAACCATGGCCGCTGAGCCCGTGCGTCCGGAGCCTGTGCTCCGCAACAGGAGAGGCCACAACAGGGAGAGGCCCACGTACCACCAAAAAAAAAAAAAAGAAAAAAAAGTTGAGACATTAGTAATAGCAAAAAGAAAAAAATGTAAAGCAAATGAGCTAATTAAAAAGCCCGCCAATATGATGGATTTCTATCCCCGGAACGACATGTTAAAGTTCTAACTCTTTGAACTGCAAAATATGAACTTGTTTGGTGGACTTCCCTGGTGGTCCAGTGGTAAAGAATCCTCCTTCCAGTGCAGAGGACACGGGTTCGATCCCTGGTTGGGGAACTAAGATCCCACATGCCTGCGGGGCAACTAAGCCCGCATGCCACAACTACTGAGCTCGCGAGCCTCCACGAGAGAGTCTGTGTGCCGCAAACTACAGAGGCAACGCACCCTGGATCCCATAAGTCACAACTAGAGAGAAGCCCACGTGCCGCAACGAAAGATCCTGCATGCCTCAACAAAGATGCCACGTTCCTCAACAAAAAAAATAATAAATAAATAAATAAATATAATAAAAATAAAATAAATATTAAAAATAAAAAAAATAAAGAAAATGAACTTGTTTGGAATTAATGTCACTGCAGATGTAATTAGCTAAGTTAAGATGATATAGAAGCAGTATAGATCCTTAATCCTGTATGACTGGTGTCCTTACAAGAAAAGAAGAAGAAACACAGAGACACACAGGGAAGAAAGTCATGTGATGACAGAGGCAGAGAGTGGAGTTACCCTGCCACAAGCCAAGGAATCCCAAGGATTGCCTACAACCACCAGAATCTAGGAGAGAGGCATGCATGGAACAGATTCTCCCTTCGAATACCCAAGAAGGAATCAACCCTCGACTTCAGGCTTCTGGCCTCCAAAATTGTGAGAAAATATATGTCTTTTGTTTTAAGCCACCATGTTTTTGGCACTTTGTAATGGCAGCCCTAGGAAACTAATATAATGAGACTGGTTAAATAAATTATGGTATAGGCACATAATGGAAAACATAGCAATGATTAAAATGTAAAATAATATTGTGGAAGAATTTGTAACAATATGAAAAGATGTCCCCAATGTGTTAAGTTAGAAAATAAAATGTTACATAATTTGAGCCTGTTTGTGAATTAACAGCAACAAAAGCACATATGCATGGCAAACAACAACCTGTAAGGTAATATGCTAAAATAATACTGGTTATATTTGGGAGGTGGTATTGTGAGTCGTTTATATTTTCTTTATTTTGATTATCTTGCTTCCTAAATATTCTACAATGAGCCATGTCTCACTTATGAACAAGAAAATTAAGGCTTTTTAAAAAAGTATTGTCAGTTATAGCATTTCCTCTGCTCCTTTCAAGGACCCTACTGGAGAGTCAAAGCAGGTACCCTCATGCTTAATGTTCTTTGGGGAAACTGAGGCTCACAGTAGTGGGGGGCAGAGAAAGGCACTTCCATCCATCCCACCATCAGAAGTTGCAGGAGCACTTATTTAAGCGGGGATAGGGGAATATTTCTTTCTCTCCTTGAAACCCAGCTCCATCCAGGACATCTAGAGAACAAATGTGGTAAATGTGAACGTGGATGATAAATTATCAAAGATGTCATGCGGAGAGACCAAATAAATCTCTCTGCTATTTTTAGCCCCTCTGTTTCCATTGACTAACTCCATAGGACTAATTCCTAGCTTGGCTGGGAGGCCCTTTTGTTATTGATTTAGAAATTTATGTTTAATTTATTTTTAATTTCTATTGTGAAATTTCCAAACATTCAAAAGTAGAGACAACAGTGAGCTGCCATGTGCCCAGCACCCAGCTTCAACAGCCATCAGAACTTTGCCACCATAGCTTTGTCCCACCTCACCTTTCCCTGGAGTATTTTAAAGCCGATTGCAAACTTCATTTCACTCATGAATACTTGCATTTGCATCTCGGCAAAGAGGGGTGTGTGGACATTTTCTTACGTAACCTTGGTGTTTCATCTAATAACATGAACTATAATTCATCAACATAGCCTACTATTCAGTTCGTATTTACATTTCTCTGAGGCCTTATTTGGGCTCACTGTATTCTCAGACACAAAGGAGGCAGCAACTGTAGAGATACTTTAAAACATTCAGCACGAAACCCATAGTCATATGATACGAGAGGGTCCTATTTCCCAAACCTCGGAGATTCTTGTCCTGTTCTATTGCTCCTTCCTGGGCAAGGAGCAGGGTGATGAGCTCTGGTTGGAGACAGGACAGGTAGGAGATGGGAGGCAACATAATCCAGTAGAAAGAGGTCTTCGAAAGAAGACTGATCTGGCTCTGCTGTGTGACCTTGAGCGTGTTACTTAACTGCTCTGTGCTTCAGTTTCTTCTTCTGCCAAGTGCGGAAAGTAATCCAAGCCAGTGATTTGTCTGTTTGTCCTTAGATCCGCTGTCTGCTCTTCCTCATCTTGAGGACCAAAGCTGTGCCCTGAGGATGGCCCAGGGGAAGGTTGGGAAGAATCCAGTTCTTGCTGCTGTTGTTGGGAGCATCAGAACCACTGATTAACTAACCCAGAGCCGCCCACCTCTGGGCTTCCTGCTGTGAGATACAAATATGCTCACAGCTTCACTAAAGGAATGGGAGTTTGGGCGATTATTGAAGCCAAATCCATTCTAATTAAGATGGATTTAAGTGTAAGAGATTTTCAAATACAATTCAGAGGGGCCTCAGAGCCTAAACAATTTAAGGAAGTTTTCCTCCTCATCTTTCCCCCAGACTTCCCCCAGGTCTGTGGTCATGTTTAAATCAGAGTCTTCATTAAGACTGAAGATAGGGCACACTGGCTCACAGACACGTTAAGGATACATTCTGAGAGCTATTAACACAAAGTATTTAAGCAGGTAAGTCCCTGGGGGTGAAGATAGCCCAAAGCAGGAAAGGAAGATGGAGGAACAGAGATTTCTCACACAGGGGTGACCAGGGACTGTCACTGGGAGAATGCTCTGGGGTTTTCCTCTTTGTAAAGACTGGGTTTCAGACAGCGCCTGTCTTTGAAGAATGAAGCTGTGGCAATTTCATGGGTAGATCAAGGAAAAGACATGCTCCTGTTTCTCAAATTATCGAGGTCAACTGGGACACAGTTTCCAAGGCTGAAATACTCCAGGCTTGTCTTACTTCCCCCAGCTCTATCACATCAGAGTGTCACGGTGGAGGAAGACTCCCGGTACCAGCAGCCACTGCTCGGCTGTTGTGGGCATCCGAGGCCCAGAGAAACCGTGTGCCCGAGGATTTTCCTCACCTGGAACAGGGGATGTGCAGGGTGCTGCCCAACCTCACCCTATGACCTGCTCCAGCACTGTTCTCTGACCACTTTACAGAAGGGAAGACTGAGGCTCAGAGAGCTTCTGCCTTGTCAAGGACACATGGCTTCTAGTGGCAGAGCTGGTGTGCAATCCAGATGTATTGGCATCTGTAGGAGGTATTGTTTCCACTGTAGGGAAGTACCTGGCCTTATCGGGACCTGGAGCAATTCTTTTAATTGGAGAAAGGAAGGAAGGAAGGAAGGAAGGAAGGAAGGAAGGGAAAAGAAAAAGAAACCCATGGAAAATTAGTTGAGAAAAACTGAACTTCCACAAGAACTGAGTGTACCTGTATTTATACATGCTTTCAGAGAGACTTCATTTGAGCATGAATATTAAGTAGTGAACGACATAGTAATAACTGATGCAAAGTAATAGCTAGAGTCTGATTCTGTGGTCCACCACTAATTCTTTAACCAGAGTCCATTAACCCTGCCATTTGTTCATTCATCCCATGACTATTTATTGAGCACCAACCGTGTACCTGACACCATGCTAGATACTGAGAAGTACAAAGATGAAAGTTACAAAAGATTACAGGCTTCAGAGATTGGGAGGCAGATCTGTAACTGGCTGGTAACTGCTAGAGTGGGGTAAGCACTCTGAGTGGTGATCATAAGTCCCAGTTTGCTTGGGACAGTCTCATTTTATGCCTGTTGTCCTGGAGTGAATCATTAATAGTGGCTCTCCTTTACTCTCAAAAGGGTTCTGGTTTGATTGCTAATTACATGATCCCCTTAATAATGAGAGAAATATGAACAAAGTTCAGTGGTTTAAAAAAAAGTCACGATTCTTCTACATTATACTGGTAGTGTGTTGTCACTTTTACTCCATCCTTGTCCAGGCTGGCCTAGGCATGTGTCCGTGAGGGAATTGTCTCATGGACACAATCTTTTCTTTTTTTTAGTTTCTGTTTTGATACTAAATTTATACCTTGAACATAAAGAGTCAAATGCTGTATCTCATTGAATCTAGGATGATATTGATTGCAAGGTGAATTCTAATTTTATATACCAGTGAGAAAGAAAATAATGCTACCAGTTGTAACTGTCCGATGCCATTGATGGTTAAACAGAATCTTAGTTTCAGAGATGTTAACTTGTGAAAAAGATGTCTTAAAATCTATGAAATAAAGTAGTTCTAAAAGGCTTGCTATGGAAATGGCAGTCCCCTGAGGCCTCTCACCACCATTTTCAAATGCCCTGAATCGAGCGCTTTCAACTCTTTCAGCTGACTTTCCCCCCATTGGTATCTGTGACGGTTAATTTTGTGTTAACATGACTAGGCTACAAGGTGCCCAGATATTTGGGCCAGCATTATTCTGGGTGTGTCTGTGAGGGTATAACTGGATGAAATTAGCATTTAAATTGGTAGGCTAGGGAATTCCCAGGTGGTGCAGTGGTTTAGAATCTGCCTGCCAATGCAGGGGACACGGGTCTGGGAAGATCCCACATGCCGCGGGGCAACTAAGCCCACGTGCCACAACTACTGAGTCTGCGCTCTAGAGCCCACGCACCACAACTGCTGAAGCCCACATGCCTAGAGCCCGTGCTCCGCAACAAGAGAAGCCACCGCAATGAGAAGCCCGCGCACCACAACGAAGAGCAGCCCCCGCTCGCTGCAACTAGAGAAAGCCCGCGCGCAGCAACAAAGACCCAATGCAGCCAAAAATAAATAAATATAATTATATATATAAAAAAAATTCGTAGGCTAAGTAAAGCAGATTGCCCTCCCTGGTGTGTGGGGTGGGTCTCATCCAATCAGCTGAAGGCCTGAATACAACAAAGGCTGAGTTAGAAGGCACTCCTTCTGCCCAACTGCCTTTGAACTGGGACACTGGATTTTTTCCTGCCTTCACACTTGACTGGGTCTTGAGCCTGCTGGCCTTTGGATGGAAACTAAACCATCAGCTTTCCTTGGTCTCCAGCTTGCCAATTTACCCTGCAGTTGTTGGGACTGGCTCATCCTTAATTGTGTGAGCTAATTCTTTATCATAAATTATATATATATAAAATACAGATCACCACAATGCATCATCTCATACAGTTTCTACATTTCAGGAATCTGGGAGTGTCTTAGATGGGTGCTTCTGGATCAGTCTCTCATGAGGTTGCAGTAAAGCTGTCGGGCAGAGCTGCAGTCATCTGAAGGCTTGACATGGGGTCGGGGGTGCATTGCCAAGAGGCCCGCTCACACGGCTGTGGAAGGAGACCTGAGTTCTTTGCTGGCTGTCGGCAGAAGTCCTCTGATTTGCCCATCACATGAGCCTCTCCTCAGTGCTGCATGAGTGCCCTCACAGCAGAGCAGCTGGCTTCCCCCAGGGGGTGGGATAGCAAGAAGCAGGGATCACGGGGGTCATCTTGGGCATTGGCTACCACAGGAGGCAAACAATTTGAGACTTTGCATTTCTGATAGTCTAACTGGCAGTAAACTTAAGTGATAGTCTACTGGCTGCATATTTCTACATTGGAGGTCACTTTTCTTCCGAATCTTGAAGCTCTTCCTCCATTATTCCTGGCTTCTGTTGTTGCTGTTGAGAAATCCAACAACATTTGGATTTGTCATCCTTTTCTCTCTTCTCACATCTCCTCTTTTGGCCCCCTGCATCCTGAAATTTCCCCAGCATGTTGGGGATAGAGGTATCAGCCCAGAGGCCATCTCTATGAATATTTGTTGAATGACTCATGGATGGATGGATGGATGGATGGATGGATGCATGGATGACCAAGTAATGATCAGTCCCAGGCAGCGTGTAGAGGCATGCTAAACGACTGCTGTGCAAGTCATGAGCCTTGCAAGAGGAGAAGGGAACTGCAGCTAAGCTGCAGAATCCAGCTCCTGGCTCCAAGGCTGGGCTCAGCTTCTTCTAGCTATTAACTCACTAGTGAACAGGCGTTCTCAGTCTGGGTTCTCTCGACCCCCAAGTGGTCTGAAGATAGAATTCAGGAGTGTCCATGAACTTGGTGGGAAAAATTATATCATAGGCAACAAACCACGGTAATGTTAGCGCTACTTTGAAACCAAGAAAAATCACAGATATTTTTGTATCATATTATAGTTGTCACAGGTATCTCAAAATATCATTTATGCTCCGCACTACTTTAATATTAGATTGTTATTAGATAGTGTGAGATATAGATTACTCTTGTCCAGTCTTACCATTAATGCACGGAAAAAACATATATAGTACTAGATCACAAAACTGGTTTTTACAATATTTTGATGAGTTTATTCCAATATCATTGTTGTAGGGGTTTTTTTGGTAGTTCTGTGTATTTTGTTGTATGCACTTACAAATATTACTCAGAGAAGGGGTCAATCGGTTCCATCACATTTTACTCAGGGGTCCACAGACAGAGATGGTTAAGAATGCCTACAAGGGCAGCCCCAGAGTGTCCGGAAGCCCAGGAAGAGAGCTAAGCTCTGGTTAGACAGCCCCGGCTGGCTTGGCTGCTCTCACCCACTGCTCCTCTGAGCCCAGCGCACAGAAGTCGAGTCTCATGGGATGTGGAAGGAGAGGAGAGCCCATCACCGAGAGCCCCGAGCTGGGCCAGGCTCCCTCCTCCGCACCCGCACCCGGGCCAGTGGCAGCTCCAACAGCAAGAGTCCTTTAGGTGGACACTTCGAGGGTTCTGACATTCAGAAGAGAACGCTTCCTCCTAGGCCCAAGAGGCTAATGACTAGGTATTTTTGTGTCTCTTGGAGCCATGGGCCAAAGCTTGCCCCAGGTCTGCCGAAAAGGACACAAAGACAGAAAGCACATTTGGCTCAGGTAGTCAGAGCTGGAATTAGCGCCTAGAATAAGAGCTTGCGCAGTGCACCACCCAGTTGCCCCTGCAGGACCCAGGCATTCCCTCATTCTCCTGGCTGCCGGGACCTCCGACCGCTGGGGGCTCACAGCTGAGTCCCTCGCCAGGCACTGCCTTCAGCTGGAGGGAGCGGACTCCCCTAAGGCCGCTCCTCACCTCTGGGCAGCCTGCATCCAATGACTGTCCCTGTAGGGGTGGGAAGGCCCAGCTCCTTGCCTCAATATGGAACACTCTGAGGGCCTCCTCAGCTCCGGAGCTCCTGTGGGACCAGCTGGGGCCTCTGTTGCGTCTTGATCAGAATTCAACTTCTCTTTCTGCCTAATCCTGGGGCTGGCTAATGGAGGTGGAATGACTGAGGGGTCCCCAAGCCACGTATGTCACCAAATTAAAGATGATGTCAGTAACGCACAAGCGCACGGCCTGTCTGTGACCCGGGAAGAGCATCACAAGCAATGGACACTTGACCATAATCTGGGGACGCCTACGGACCCCTTCTCAGAACAGCGTTTGTAAATGCACACAGTAAAGTGCAGAGAATTATGACTTTGGCTTTGGGTAAACGGCCAGTGGATACATGGTAGACCCCCATGTCATTAGGGCCTAGAGCTGAGAAGGTGGGGGTGACGTGTCAGATCCGACACACGAGGGAGACCGGTGGCGACTGTTAACTGCTCCCAGCATCCTCTTTTCTCTTCTTTCTAGTAGAATCACCACTCTCCCCTAAGTTTAAGTGAGGAGCACAGCCACCCAGTTGTGGCCTGCATTCGTTCGCTTGGGCTGCCATCCCAAAGCACCACACACTGGGAGGCTTCAATAACAGAAACTTATTTTCTCACAATTCTGGAAGCTGGAAGTGCGAGATCAAGGTCTTTGCAGGGTTGATTTCCTCTGACGGCTCTCTGCTTGGCTTGCAGACGGCCGTCTTCTCCCTGTGTCTTCACAGGGTCTTCCCTCTGTGTGTGTCTGTGTCCTAATCTCCTCTTACATAAGGACACCAGTCATTCTGGGTTAGGGCCCACACCAGTGGCCTCATTTTAAATTAATCACCTCTTTAAAGGCCCAATCTCCAAATACAGTCACATTGTGAGGTACTGGAGGTTGGGACGTCAACATATGAATTTAAGGGGACATAATTCAGCCCATAACAAGCCTACATTCCCCAGCCCCCTTGCAAGCCACGTAACTGAATTCAGTCCTATGAGCTATGCACAGAAGTGCTGTGCACAGCTGCCTACAGCTTCCGGGTCAATTCCCTAAAGGCAAGCCACGCAGCCGCCTGTCTTTGGTTTTTCCCCTCCCAGTGGCTCTGGAGCAGCTGCCTTGGACACAGATGGAAGCCACACGTCAGGATGGCAGAGCTCACGGCTAACCTGGGCCCACGGACAACTCCATGAAGCGCAGCCGTCTGCCCATCCTGGATCGTCACTGTAATAACGACAAAATCTGCGTGGCCCTCAGCAATCAGCATTTATTCCATTCATGTGTCTCAGGCTGGCTGAGAGTCACGCAAGGCCTCTTATGAGCTCTGTTTCACTGGCACGTTGTGGCTTCCACCCACATGCCATTGGTCATGACAAGTCAGCTCGCTGAGTATTATTAAGTCACGGTGCAAGGCAGTAAACTACCTGGCACCTCTAGTGGGGAAAGTGTAAAGACACACAGCAAAGAGGACAGATACAGGAAGGGGTGATCAGATAGGCCAATAATTTACTATGTTTGCCTACATTTAGACGATTATGTGAGAAACAATGAAGCCTCTTTCACATGTCTTTTTGGATGCCGTGTTACAGTAGTTTGGCCTGTAGCCTAATACAAGACCAAGTGTATACCCGCCAGAGCAGCCGGCATCGGGGAGCACTGAAGGGTGAGCCTGCAGGCCAGAGCCAGAGAAGCTCGACCTCATCACCATGCCCATCACTGTGTCCAAGAGGCTAGTGGGGCCAGAAACAGGGGGCCAGCCTGAGAGGGCCAGGAGACAAGGAAGAGAGGACCACAAGTCAATCCATAACACAGAACATGAAGCCAGTGCAGAAGAAAGATCCAGAGTTTATTGAGAACAAGGGAGGCGCTGGCCTCAGAGTAGGTAAGAGAACAGTAGGCAGTGAAGAATTCTGCCTAACGTCTCTCCAGGGCTGAAGGGTGATCAGGCGTCCTGAGTGGTAACTGGGAGTCTTGGAAGGCATTTGAGCAGGGGAGAAGCCCGTTTACATTTGTGCTTTGGAAAGATCTCATGAGGGGAAGGGAGCAGCTGTGTGACCACCATGCACCATGCACCCCAGGGCAGCAGACTACTGGTACATCTTGCCTGGAGCACAGATTGAGACAGGTGGGGCTGCTGGGGAGAAGGATCCACATAGATCTGACGTGACGGGGACTTGTGTCCACAGAAATCCCCTAGGACCGCTCTTCATCAGAACAGGCACGAATTCAAGGGATCAAAAGAGCTGGTGGCCTGTTGAGTTGAATTGGCATTAACACCCATGAAATATAGTCTCTGAAGTCTCGCAGTCCATCTCTCATCTCGAAAGCTCTTGCAAACCCATAAAATTAATGGCAAATCGTTTAAAATCGGTTCAGTTAACTCTCGGAGCTTTATCTCAGCCTTGCCCTCCGGAAGCCAAGCCGCAGCTGCGGTGGCAACTGTTGATCATTGTCTTAGTTTTCCAGAAGCAGGGGACGGTCTTCAGTCCGCTGCGTGGTTGATTTCTTTTTCAGGCCTTCTCCGTAGGGGTGGCTGAATTTGTGGCAGGTCAAGTGACTTTCCCCAGGGAGTGTGTCCTCTGGTCTCGCAGACTCTGTGCTGCCCGCTGAGAGAGGAGAAGTGTTCGGACCAGCTACAGGAGGGGCCCGACCTGCTGGGCTTTACGTTTCAGAACAAGCGAGAGCCCTTCTGGGTTTAAATTCAGGGCAGCACAGCCCATCACTTCTCTCTCTTTGGGTCCCTGTCTCTCTCTATTACTCCTCTGTCCCTGCGATGCTGTCCCTCTCTTTCTTCACGTGCCTTCACATTTGTCTTGGCCCTGACTCTCTCTCTGCATTGAAATCTGAATCACTGTGCGTGCGTTTCTCTGTCTCTGTCTCTCCCTGTCCCTGCTCTCTTTATGTCTGTCTCTCTGTGTCCTTCTGTCTGTCTGCCTGTCCCTTTACCTTTAAGCCTCCGGCTCTCTGGGTCCATGTCTTCCTCTGAATCTCTGTGTCAGCGTATGTCACGGTGCCGGATTTTGGTCGTTGTTGCCCCCGGTGGTGACTTGTATCGGGAAACCCTAGAGCCCCCTCTTGGAGATTCAGGACACCCACATGAGCATGTCAAGAACACAGTATTGCCCTGCAGAAGAGAAGCCTTTCTGGTTCCTGTTTTACCCTGTGCTTTCCACCTGACTTGTTTGGAAACAGAACCACATCCCCACCCGCAAACACCTAGAACAACCTGCAGAATAAGCTTAGACTTTCTGCTCTGTGCCCTGGCCCTGCTCATTGATATTTCTGCCTTTCCAGTTCTCCCTTTTCCTTTCTGTGTCTCTGTGTCTCTGTTTCTTTCTTTCTTGAGTACCTGCCCTTCCCCCAGCCCACTCCCATCTCTCATCTCTCTGTCTCTCTCTCTCTTTTTCTCTCTCGGTCTCGTGTCCCCTACTCCTCGGGACAGCCTTGGCTGTGGGATGGGGGTTCCTTGGCCTCTCCCAGAAGCCAGGGGGCTGGGAGGGAGACGTGGTGAGCACGTGGGTCAGGGTGAGGCCGAGTGGAGGGGAGTCTCCAGCAGAGGACTGAGAGCCAGAGGATCACGATGCTGCGGCCACCGCGTGTGCTTCCAAGTCCCGAGCGGCAAGCGCAGTGGGAAGCGCGTGGGGTCAGCTCGCCTGCCGCAGGACTGGGGAGGTGCCCGGCCCCGCTGGCTTCCACAGACACCGCCAGAGATCAACCCGGGCCACCGGGGCCGAGGAGTAACACAAACAGCGGTAAAACGGGGGAAGAGTGAAAATGGGCTTTGGAAAGCACATTGCTATTTCTTCTTGCTGTCCACATTTTTCCTTCCCCTCTCTCCTGTAACTTACCCTATAACTCCTCTCCTTATTTTCCGCCTGAGGCCCTACTTCCTTTACCTTGGTCTTTTGCAAGCAGTTCACGTGTCTCTGCCCTCTGAGAGTGTCCTAGCAGGAAGGCCTGGCACCTACCTGATGCTTTAGACTTTAGATGTCACCAAGAACTTTACACACGCTGTTGCAACAACCCAGTGAGAGAGCAGCCCTGCTCCCATTTCACAGACGAGAAAAACCGAGACCAGAGAGAGTGAGTGACTTGCCCAACATCACTCAGTAAACAAGTGAACCTCAAGTCAGCCAACCCGACCAGCTCCCCCCGCCCCGGTGCACCTGTGGCCTCCTCCGGGGAGGGGACTTTCGCTCTAGGAGGAAAACGTCACTTCTCTCATCCTTGTCCTGGTCCCAGTACTCCTAGCTTGGTGACTCCGGACAAACACTCAGATGACTCCAGGGCCCCCTGCGCTGAGTCGGGGCCCAGGCCGGGGGATGGGAGTCCGCACCCTGGCCCTGGCAGGTGCTTTGCTGATCTATCTTCTTCTTCTCCAGCCTCGGCTCGATTATGCCAGGAGGAGCTGGCCCCTGTACAGATCTTTCTGGATCCTGGAACACTGACCGTCAGCGACTTTGGTGGCAGGTGAATTTCCAATCCTGTCTTACATAAGGAAACACAAAGTTCATATTCCCAAACATCCCAGAAGACCGTTCCTTAGCTATGACCTGCCCTCGTTAGGGACAAGATGAGGATGAGTGGGTGGGGCAGGATGGGCCGGGAAAGCAGGGGCTCAGGGTGGGGCTAAGCTGGCTCTCAGATGGGCAGCCGCAGAAGGCGGGTATGGATCCAGTAGCTGATGGCGCTGAGCAGCTGGGAAGAGCTGGTCCAACGCGAGGCGCGGTGGACGTCTCATCTCCCTTAACCCTCAGAGCAGCCCTGCAGGCAGGGGCTGCCGTCCTCGATCTTTAGAGCAGGAATCTGAGGCTGAGCCCCTAGGCCTCCAAGTCCCCCAAACCAACCGTGTCTGAATGCAAACCCTGTTGGCCCTGCAGTGAAGTGACTTTCCCTTGGGGGGTGACGAGGGCTTCGTTCCCGGGCTGTGGAAGCCATGACTCAGGCTGTTGTATAAATGGCAACAAACCTCAGAGGAGGGTTGCACTAAATGCCTTTGGTCTCAGGAACTTGATTCTGACCATCCTCAGACCACCAGTGTGGCCGGAGCCCAGGCCTTTGCTGCGCATATGGGCTGGAGGAGGACCAGAGTTTACCTGGGGCTCCAGCGTGGATCTGGAAGGCACTCACCTGGGAAAGGAAATTATAAGACTTGAACGTGGTACTGCCACTTCGTTTACCAGAGCGAGGAATTGGGGAAAGCCTCAGTGCCCATCAAGAAGAGTCTAGATAAATAAGCAATAGATCAGCAACAACAAAGGCTTAGGGAGCTCTCTGAAACTGACAAGGAGAGAAGTCCAAGATATATCATTGTGTGATGAAAGCAAGTTGCAGAATATGATGTAAAATGGGATGTCATTTAGATTAAAAGACACAAAGAGCCTTAGGTTTCTGTATGTAGTTATAAATGTGTGTCAACGCATAGTAAGAAGTCTGGAAAGAGACACCCCAAAATGATGACGGCGTTCTCTAGGGAAAGGACTGGAATGAAGGGGGGCATAGGGTGATGGCTGGAGGGGGGGTTGACAAGGGGGAATTGGGATTTCTCTATGGAGTTTGAATTGCTTACAGCAAAAATATAATTATGTTCTTCTTGAATAATTAAAAATAAACGCATAAGATAATAACAAAAAATGTCAAATCTGCTTTGTGGATAATAAACACAGGGGGTGGCAGCTTGATATGTTTGATTGATTCATTCATTCATTCACTCATTCAGCCAATAAACATTAAAGAGTGTGTATCCTTTGGGACAGGCCCTGTCTAGGGGCAGGAGCTGCAGAGATGAAAGATGGAGCTTAGGATCCAATGAGGAAGGTAAATATCAAAGAATGACAGTCCAGGGTGATAAAGTCATCCTAGGAGTTGTGACGGCCCAGGGAATCAGAAAATCCAGCTGGCCCGCAAGTACCCTGGAATTTTTATTAAGAGGTTAACATTTAGGTGGGGCTCTGCAGAATGAGTAGGAGCCCAACTTGCAGACAGGGAGAAGGGTCCCGGCAGAGGGGACAGCATGAGCAAACGCTGCAGAGCTGCAGAGCCCAGGGCCATTCTCCAGGGGGCTGGGACCAGTTTTCCCCTCCAGCTCCCTTTCTCCTGGAGCCAATGCATCTGATGGCAGTGTCCACCATGGCACCTGTATGAAGACACCAGATTCTAGTCTGACTCTGCCCTCTCAGTCACATAATCTCTCTGATCCTGTTTCCTGTCTGGAAAAGGGCGGAAAGCGGGGGTGGGAGGCAGGTGTTAATTCCTGTCAAATTTCCAGGATTGTGATGAAGATCAAGTGGGATAATGGTTGGAAAAGCGTTTCATAAAACACCAATATTATTTAGATTCCAGTCTTGCTTCTAGAAGCTGAGCTGGTTGCCTAAACAGAAAAATTAAATGAAAGAAGGAGAAGCTGAATATGCCCCTCTCATATCCCCAGACCCCCATTAACCAGGGACAGGCAAAACCATTTCCGGCCGTCTCCTTCCTGAGAGGTTAGGGATGCAGGGGAGAAGGGGTGGGGGTGAGGCAGGGAGGACACAGCCTCGTCACAGCCATGCGTCGTGAGGACAGCTGTCCTTTCCAGCTAGCCTGTGTTGGGGCCAGGCCAGGCTCGGGCCCAGCTATGAAGTCACCAAATAAGATTTTCTTTGCGCTCAGACTTGGCTCTTTTCCATTTTTTTTTACGTCTTACCAAGGAAACCAACTCTTGGAAGATTCTGCACTCTTTCCATCCTACAGAGGGGAGTTCTGGTCTTCCTTTTGGGGGTACCCAAGGGCCCCCCTGCTGACAGGGCCATGGTCATCTCTGGACTTCGATGGCTCGGGATGTGAGCGGAAGCGCCTCTCAGAGCCCCCAGGGCCCTCTGACTTTCTCAGGGATCAGAGCTGTGAGGTGAAGGGAGACGGCGCAATCAGCAGTGGGGACGGGGATGGTGATGGAGGCCCCAAGGCTCTGCTGAGCTTGTACAGCGTAGCTCACTGTGGATTTCCATCCAGAACCTCAGACCAGTGCTTGTGTGTAACTGCCCCTCACATACAGCGTTGGCCTGAGAAACCCAGGTTTATCATTTGTCGAGCAAAAATCAGAAGGCAGTTGAGGGAAAATCTATGGTAAGCTAGAGCCTTGTCTGTTGAATCCAGCTTGAGGTACGAGGGAGCAGCGTGGATGGTGGGATCTTGGGATGAAGATCTGGGTACCTGGGATCCTAGCTCATGGGCTGAGGGGGTGGGAGTGGGGTACAGACATGTGACAAAGCAGATATGAATGGTGTGGTGGCAGAAGCATTCAAGGGTCCCCAAGGCCAGGCTTGGGTTTAGGGTTAGGACTCACGTGACTCAGAGAGCTATTTTATTCATGGTTATGGTTTACAACGGTGAAAGGACACAGATGAATGGGTTAAGAAGCACAGGGTAGAGTCAGGAGAGACCAGGCACGAGCTTCCACTTGTCCTCGCCCAGCAGAGTCCTACAGTCAGAGCTAATTCATGTAGCAACGTGTGGCAACCAAAGATGCTCACCTGAGCTTCGGTGTCCGCATCAGCTGTGTGGGCATGGCTGACCTTAGTCTCCAGCCCCTCCAGAGGTCAGACTGGTACCCCGTGGCCCAAAGCCCCCAGCATAAATCATATTGTTTGTGTAGACTACCTGGCATGGCTCAAAGACACTCTCATCAGGAAGAATATTTCAAGGGTGAACGGGTTATCTCCCAGGAGCTGGTCCACGGCCACACCTCTCAGGGTGTGGACAACCCTGATCTGCTGCAAGTCAGCCTTTGCCAGCAGAACTCAGAGAGAACTCAGAGCCTGATTTCTTTTCCCTGCTGGGTAAGACTGGGTGGAGAGAGAGGGCAGGAGAGAAGCTGGCCCGGCTGGGCCACAGCTGGCAGGAGAAAACTGCTTACCCAGACCTGCGGCTGCATCAGCCCAAGGGAGGATTGAGAGCAAGAAAGCACTCGGGGAAGACCAAAGCGCCTCCATTCAGGGAGGGATGTTCAACTGGGTCAAATGTTGTTATAAAGATGCTGTGTAAGAAGAAGGGCAACCAGGACGGGGCTGAGGTGGACGGCACACCTAGCCATCCTTGGCCCCTGGCATGGCCACTGTTGCATGTGAGCTGATCTCCAACCCAGAGAAAAAAGCAAGCTGGGGTAGCTCCTCAGACAACTAGGAATAAAATCAGGAGGGAGGCTTGGGCTCACATGCGAAAGAAGTTACTAACGACCAGAACTTCCAAAGGTAGGCAGGACTGCCTTGGCTGGTAGTGAGCTCCCTGTCACTGGAGCATGCAAACAGAGGCTGGGCGGCCACCTGTCAGCGATGCTGTGGAAGTAATTCTCGCTCTGGGAGGAAGAATGAACTCAGACGAACCACTTCTCCTACTCTTTCCCCAGGTGACTGCACCTGGGCTGGGGCATTAACCACCTTTTATATGTTCAAAACTCCCCAATTTTAAATTCCAACCAAGACCACTCTCCTTAGCTCCAGTATCAAGTCAGTTTTCCCCATCGAATGTCCAGTACTATCTACAGCATGTCTGATACAAAGTGGGTGTTCAGTAAATATTTTTGAACAATTGGATGAACAGAAGTCCCACCCCCACCCCACTTCTCTTTTCCACTGGTTTTGTACCATCATCACCACTTTGGGCAAACAGCTTTCCTCTTGCGAACCATGACCCATGACGCTTATACCAGCTGTGCCATCTTCATCCTTCTCCACTCCATACCTCCACCCAACTGCCGGGACCCCCAGGGGCACAGACCAGACATTCTATGTTGCTTGCCCTCGTCCAGTGCCCTGCCACTGTGCACGAACCACCTTGTTGTGTGTTTGCCTTCTCCCGATGCTGGGAGTTTCTGGAGGTAGTGATTGTACCTGATTTGTCATTGCATACCCAATGGCCAGCCCAGGCACTGGCATAGAGCAGGTGCTCAGAACCCCAGTGTGGCATCAAACTGCAGCATTCCCAGCTCTGACCTTAGCCCAGATGAGCTGGGGCTGGCTGCCCCTCCCCGTGCCTTCTGCCAGCAGAGCATGTATTAAATTCATGAACTAGCTTTTCCAGTGCTAGGAAATCTATTTCACTTTAATGAAATCCAATTAGTGCCTTCGCTGTGGAGCCCTGGCCCTTTCAGACTAAAGATGCCGAACTAGGGGACACCTCTTCCTGTAACCCAGATGTGCCTTCCCCGTCCCTGTCTTCCTTCCAGGAACAGCATTGCCAACAACTATTTCTCAGCTTCTTTTATCCAAAAATACATTTTTGGATGCTTCCTACATTTCTCTGTCTCATGATTCTATGAGTGTTACTCTGCAGAGTAATATGGGGAGGGTGTTCTTTCACTTATGCATCTAATCACCCACCTTCTCATTCTTGCACTTATTCATTCTCCGATCTGCCCACATATTCATCCATTCATTCACCCCTCTGTCTGAACATTCATTCATTTACCCACCTGCTCTCCCAAAGACGTATCTACCCAATCATCCAACCCACCCAAGTATCTACCCAACTATCCACCCATAATTCCACCCATGCATCCACGCATCCACCCACCCATCTATCCACGCATCCATCCATTCACCCATCTATCCATGCACCCATCCACCCCCCCATCCATCCATCCATCCACGCATCCATCCATCCACCACCCATCCATCCACGCACCCATGCATTCACCCATCTATCCATTCACCCATCTATCCATGCCCCCATCCATCCCCCCATCCCCCCAGCTATCCATGCACCCATCCACCCATGCACCCATCCATTCACCCATCCATCACCCACACATCCATTCACCCATCTATCCATGAACCCACCCATTCACCCATCCATCACCCACACATCCATTCACCCATCTATCCATGCACCCATCCATCACCCACCCACCCATCCAACCCCCCATCCATCCATGCACCCATCCATCCATGCAAACGTAGCCAGCAGACGTTTCCTTGAGCACCTACTTTATATGAAGTCCTTTGCCTGCCCTAGGGAAACAAGATGAACAAGGTTCAGTTACTCCCCTGGAGAAGCTTCCAGTCTAGCAAGAAAAAAGGAACACACAATGTTGTGCTCTTGCATTAATGAGCTCTTAGCTTAGGAAAATCTGGTGTAAAATACCAGCCCAACTACTCAGTAGCTCAAATTGCTTCACGTCTTTGTGCCTCCGTTTTCTCATTGCAAGTAGTGCCCGCCTCATGCGTAATGGGATGATTAAATGAGATATTCATGTAAAGTGCTTAGTGGGAATCCTTGTATGTATTAAGTGATCAACAAGTGATCAGTAATATTATTCTTCATAATATTGTTACCATGATCATTATTATTCCCCCATACATTAATGATAAGATTTGATTACTTAGGCATTTAATGATTACTTTATACACTCAATGAGTATTTATTGAGTATATGCTGTATATCCCAGCCTGTGCTAAGCCCTGTGCCCTTCAGGAGTTTAGAATCTTATTGTGTAGGCAAGACAGATACACTTGAAATAGTTCCGTAGTAATAATAACCACAGAAATGTTTGCAATAATAATGACAGCTAATATTTATTGAGAGCTTATTATGTGCTGGGTGCTGTTCTAAGCATTTTCTCTATATGAACTCATTTCATGCTTATAACAACTCTGAGACAGGTCATGGTATTTTTCCCATTTTGCAAATTAGAAAATCAGGACAATATTGCAGAGCTGATAAGTAGAGGAGGTGGGATTTGAACCACTTTCAACAAAAGGGGGCTCACCCAGAATGCACTACTGGAATGTGCAGAGGGAGAAATTCCTGCCAGCAAGCCGCTTGGAGAAGGCGGCCAGGTGCGGACAGAACGTCCTTGTGGAGACAAGCATCTAGCACAGCCCTTCCCCAGATGTGGGCCGTGGACTGGCTGCAACAGAGTCAGCTGTTCCTGAAACTCGGCCAGACACTCTGAATCAAAATCACTGGGCGGGGCCTAGGAATCTGCATTTTATGCACAACCTCCCACTTACCAAATCTTGAAAACCATGGCTCTGGTGTTGAAAGCAGAGGCTCGTCCCCAGCTTCACTACCTACTCCCTGCGGGATGTCAGGCACATCACTTAGCCCCTCCGGGAGTCAGTTTCCCCTCTGGGAAGTGGGGATAATAATATTTGCCTCCTGGCCCACAGTGGCTCCCAGGGTGGTGGAAGGGAGGTCAAGGGCAAGTGTGGGTGCTTTCAGAGTCTGAGGATCTCTTGTGAGCTTTGTGTTAGATCCATCAGGCTCCCTCTGGGTTTCCAGGCCTTCAAGGGACCTGCAGAAACTTCAGCACTGACCCTTCCTCACCGGGTGACTTGCCTGATGGCTTGGTTCTCCTTGGAACCTTCTTCCAGGACGAGTGGAACAGTGTGCTTGGGATCTGACGGGAGCTCATTGCCCTCGCCACACTCCAGCCCAGATGGCATCTGCGGTCGGTCCCCCCCCACATGGCTAGGAAAGCTTTCTCACCCCTCCCAGCTTGTGAGTAGCAGACAGGGTGTTTTAGGATGCAGCCCTTGCTTCTGCCGGGTGAATGATGAGGTCGCCCCAGAAAGAGGGCTCTCTTGGGGCGGGGGTGGGGACATGACCGGGGGTCACCGTAACAGCTGAGAGATGGAAATTCATCTGTCAGTGCGCCTGTCACCTTGACTGTCACTGTGACGGAACAGCTCAGAGATCTGCCAGGCGCTCCTGGTGGCCTGTTTATTGTCTTTTTGAAGAAGACAGTGTCACCTTGGCAGCCAAGGGCAGCGTTAGGCTGGTATCTGGCCCAGAAAGAGCACCCACGTCGTGGCGTTCTGAGATTTGGATTAGCCTGGGTTTGGGAATCAGAGTCACTGCCAGTGACACGGGCGTCAGGGCTGCAGCAAGGGAGGGGAGGCCTGCATGGTGTGGCAGGGGCTGGGGGCTGGAGGCACTGGAGAAATGCCACCAAGCCTGAGCCCGAGGCCCCGGGGGGGGGGTGGAGCGACTGGGGACCCCCAGATCCCAGGGGGTCTCTGGGGAGGGCACATCCACATCCACATGTGTAAAGGGTGCTGACTTTAAAAAAATGCACAATGTGAGAGTTGTGAGTTAAGTTTTATTTGGGGCAAAATGAGGAATATGACCCGGGAGACAGCATTTCAGATAGCTCTGAGAAACTGCTCCAAAGAGGTGGGGGGAAGGTCAGTATATATGTGATTCTGGTGAAGGGGGAGTGCATGCAATCAGACACATATCTTTTTGCAGGTTTCTGCTAATCTCGTGAAGGTTACTGCTAGTCACGAGAAGCAGACATCATCACCATGAAGGGTTTTAGTGCTTTTCTAGATATGAGGAGATGCAAGAATTGAGCTTATAAAATCGTCTCCTGAAAATATCTAACTCTCTGGAGGCCTGTTCTGCTAGTTTTTCCCAGAGCACAGAGGGCCTCATCTCTGCCCCCCACCCTGAACTCCTCTCAGGGGGTGTTGCAAGTCAGCAGCTGCAGCAGTTCATGGTTTAATCCTTGTAGAGCTCGATGGTAAGTGCCCATGGCAAGTGACAGCTTATAGTTGACAAGGGGGTCCACAGCAGGCTCTCAGGGGTGTCTGAGGAGCCCTATGTGTGAGGAAGGCTTCAGTCCCAACCCTCATGCCTTTCAAGAATAAAGGTCCCTTCCGATCTCGATGGGAGTTTCTCACACTGACGATGTCTGACAGGGAGGTGTATTAGTTCCCGGGGCTGCAGTATCAGAGCATCACAGGCTGCGCGGCTGAACAAGAGAAATGCATTACCTCACAGCTCTGGAGGCCAGAAATCTGGAATCAAGTTACCAGCAGGGCTGGTTCTTCTGAGGCTGTGAGGGAGAATCCGCTCCAGGCCACCCGCCGCCTCCTGGGGGTTTGCTGGCAATCTTTGGGGATCCTTGTCTGTAGCATCAACACGGAGATTGAGTCTCCACCTTCAGCACATGGTGTTCTCTCTGTGTGCGTGTCTGTGTCCAAATGACCCCTTTCCATAAGGATAAAGGTGACTTCGCCGGCATTTGTCCTGGGCACAAGCGGACAAGTAAACATTTACACCACTCCCCCATCCACTTAAGTACCAGGTAGCCTAGACTTGAGGTGGCTGACAACTGCAGGGATGAGTAATTCATGCTCCTCAGGGCTTCAATTATGCAGAAGCGCCGCTCCGTCTAGAGGTGGAGATATTTAGAGCAGGCCCTCCCACTGCTAGTCTGCGAGCATCGGCCTCTGTGGCGGTGTCCTGTCACCTGGGAGTCTCTCGAGAGTGGGACTTTGCCATCCTCCCTGAGGTCAGCCTGGCCCTGGGTGACCCCTGCCTACAGGCTGGCTGTGGAGACCCTCTTAGCATAGGTTAGTTTAGCCTAGGTTTGAGACGTGGTAAAGTCAGAATTATTGTTACAGGTTTGGGGGGGCATTTACTGACCTGAGGAATCAGCTGGGACTCTGCTCAGAGCTCAGCAGGATGCAAGGAAGCTCATCCAACCATAGAAATAAGAAGGTCTGGGTGGGTTCAAGCCTTCTTCCTGCTGTGTGGTCTCGGGTAGGTCATTTAACCTCTCTGATCTTCTGTTTTCTCAGCTGGAATATTGGGGTAATGTGAACCATTGGGAGGGTCAGTGGAGATGACAATGTGAAGACGTTTGATGATGTACAAAGAGTTCAAGTTCTCAAGGATTTGGCAAAACAAAACATTCAATAGGCAAAAAGTGAGCAAAGGATTCTAATATTTTAAAACTCTTTTTTTTTTTTTTTTTTTTTTTTAACGGGTTGCAGGCCTCTCACTGTTGTGGCCTCTCCCGTTGCGGAGCACAGGCTCCGGACGCGCAGGCTCAGCGGCCATGGCTCACGGGCCCAGCTGCTCCGCAGCACGTGGGATCCTCCCGGACCAGGACACAAACCCGCGTCCCCTGCATCGGCAGGCGGACTCTCAACAACTGCGCCACCAGGGAAGCTCTTAAATTCATTTTTAAAAAACTTTTCCTGTGTGCATATATGGAAAGAGAGAGACTGAGAGGGCTGCTTACTTTTCAGAAGGCCTCTCACCTGAGTAATCTTGTTCTGACACCTACAAGAGCTCTGGAGGGAAGGAGGAACAGGGATGATTTATCCCTATTTCACAGCTGAGGAAAGTGAGGCTCGGAGCTGCCTTGTGACTTGCTCCAGCTAGAGAACGCTTTGACTTGGATTTGGGGTCACATGACATCTTGGTGGGTAGGGAGGGCAGGATGGAGGAGAGATGGTACAGATGCCTACTGGGCACTTCCTCGGCCCTGGGGTGAGTGCCAGGGCCTGGCTATGCCACTGGATGAGACCCATTCTTGCCCTCAGGAGGCTCACAGTCAAAGGCAGAGAGACAGAGAAGGCAGAAGTAACTATGGGCTCCCCAGGAAAGAACAGGGACCAGGGACTCGGGCCTGGGTGTGCTCAGGCCCACAGAGCCAGGCCTGGCCTCTGGAGGGCACTGGGACTGTCTGGGGTAGGCACAGCAACGGGTTATAGGCACAAACTGGATTGATCCCAGGGCTACCTGGGTGGCAGGCCCTGCCCACTGAAAGGGTAGGGGCTGGAGAGGAAAAATGGCAGCCCAGAATTCCTTCTCAGCACATTAGGATCAGGCAGGATCCCTTTCCCCTGAAATCCTCCCCATCCCTCAAGGCCAGCCAGTGCTCCCTCCTCCATGCAGCCTACCTGGATTCCCTCTGCTGGCAGGACCCATCCTTCCTCTAATTCCCAGGGCACGATACCTGTGCCTCTCTTTGGCTGGAATTCCATCAGGCCATGCCATTGCCCCCTGTCAGTCCCTAAGCCAGGAGGGCAGTCACCTGTGACGTAGCTTCTCTTCATCTGAACCTCCGGAAAAGGGGGCAGCCAACATTTGTTGAGTTCATGACACTTGACCATATGATCATCTGGTTTAATCCCCAGAGCAATGTCCCTTTGGCAGCTGTGGTGATGTTGTCACTGGTCATAGACCAGACTTTGAAATCATTCTTGGGTTAAACCTCAGATCCAGGGCTCCTATGGTGGGTGGACGTGCACTAGTTCCGGAGCCTCTCAGAGCTTGGGTCTCCTCATCAGCAGGCCGGGACATCACACTTGGGCCTCACAGTAACTATGACTGTTACAGAAACTGGGCTCAGAGCAGGTGGTAATAAATGTATATTCAATGAATGGACACACAAAAGTGCAAATGTTCCTTGGCCTTGAGCAAACTTTTTGCAACTGGAAGGAGGCAGATGTCAGGGGAAATGATGATGCAAATTGGAATTCAGATGGTGCTAAACCGCTGGGCTTGGGGAAGGCGGCTGCGAAGTCATCCTCTTCTCATTTAAAGTGAGTTATAGGTCCATCCACCTCACTACAAATAACTCAATTTCATTTCTTTTATGGCTGAGTAATATTCCATTGTATATATGTGCCACATCTTCTTTATCCATTCATCCAATGATGGACCTAGAGTCTGTCATACAGAGTGAAGTAAGTCAGAAAGAGAAAGACAAATACCGTATATATGGAATCTAAGAAAAAAAAATGTCATGAAGAACCTAGGGGTAAGATGGGAATAAAGACACAGACCTACTAGAGAATGGACTTGAGGATATGGGGAGGGGGAAGGGTAAGCTGTGACAAAGCGAGAGAGTGGCATGGACATATATACACTACCAAATGTAAAATAGATAGCTAGTGGGAAGCAGCCTCATAGCACAGGGAGATCAGCTCGGTGCTCTGTGACCACCTAGAGGGGTGGGATAGGGAGGGTGGGAGGGAGGGAGACGCAGGAGGGAGGAGATATGAGAACATATGTATACGTATAACTGATTCACTTTGTTATGAAGCAGAAACTAGCACACCATTGTAAAGCAATTATACTCCAATAAAGATGTAAAACAACAGCAACAACAAAATAATAAAAATGACAACAATAAAGGAAAAACAGTGAGTTATAATTATCCAGCAAACAGGGGACAGGGCACTCGCTCTAGCGGAGAAATGGAACCTGGTTGGCCAGGCAGGGCCAGCAGAGCATCCCTACCTCTTGTGCCCTGATTGCGTCCCCGGGGTCATCAGTACCAGAAGGAGAAGGCGGGCAGACCCCCGAGGGTCCAGGAGGAGCTGGTGGGGGCCTAGCCCAGTGCCAGGTCCCAGGGGAACACCAGGAATCTCTGCTCTGGGTGCTGTGAGGAGGGGGACTTACGGGCACACCCCTTCCCTGCCCAATTCTATCAGACGGTGACCAGGATGAACAGAATCGAGTCGGGGAGAGGGCCTCCCTCATTGACAATAAAGAATGCCAACCCTAACAGTGAAATTTTGAAAAGGCTTTTGGGCACGAGGCCTGAGGGAAAGAGGTTAAATATTTTTCAGCACGATAACGATCAGGGAGAGTGGAGTGGCGGTTGGGAGTAGGCGACGGGATGCAAAATCCTTCCTAAGAAGGAAAAAACTGTCTTTCCTCCAAATGGAAAAGACTAGACTTTAAAGTAAACTCAAGATGTGTCTTGGGAAAGGAGGGTTATCTGTGAGGGACCCTCCTCCACCTGAGGTGAGGAGACTGGCCCCTGGGTCGGGGGAGACACCCATTCACCCTCATGCCTGGTCCGTCCTCCCCCCTCCCCTGGGAGCCTGTGTGATGCTCCAGGGACAAATGTTTGGGGTCTCTTCTGCTCTAGGGATGGTGTGAACAAGCCCCTGATCAGCAGAGATTGCCCACTGGGGGAGGAAACCTGGGGGGGAGCCCAGCTGTGATGGTCCTGCTAGCAAGCCCACCAGGCCAGGATGAATTACTGGGGGTCAGCGCTGGAAGGGGTGTCTGAGATTGCCCCCAAACTGGGAGACTGAGAAACCTCCATTCCCAATGTCTGGTCCAGACCCGCCAGCCAGGGTCACAGGGGACCCAGGACAGCTCCCAGGGTTTCTGAGGCCCCTGCCCAGGACACACCTGCCTAATTGCTTCTCTCCATTTCTGCAGGAACCTCTGGGAAGGAGGTGCCCGGTGGGGAGTGGAGAAGGGCCCACTGCGGGCTGGCAACTAGCTTCAGTTGGATCACAGCAACAAGTTTTGAGCACCTGCTGTGTGCCAGGCCCTGGGAAGGGACCAGACTGTGCTGTGATTGAAGCCCAGAGGAGAACCTAATGCAGGCGGGGTGGGGTGTGTTTGGGGGCATTGGGGGGGAGCAGGATGGAGGTGACCCTCTTCCTCCCCTACAGGGTCAGTTGCTAATTCCTGAGCCTGCAGGAGGGACCCAGTCCAGACGGCAGCAACCAGACGAGGTCCCAGCAGACGCTGCTGCCAGGGGGCCCTCTCCCCCTGGGGTCCTGGGGTCCAGCACAGACACAGCGGAAGTTTGCTGAGTCCCTCCTGTAGAATGATGCACGTTACCTAGGCTTCCAGGGCTACTTGCCTGCATCGGGGAGTGTCCTCAGGGCAAAGGAACGGAGCCCTGATGGGGTAATTTTGTGCAGGGGCAGAAAGCATCAGGCAGCCAGGTTCCAGTCCCGTCTCCCCTTTCCTCACTCTGTGACCTTAAGCTGACTCCTGAGCCTCAGTTTCCCCAAGGTCGGCCTGAGCTGGTGGATTTAGCTGGGTCCAACCCAAGCCTTTAAAAGGAGTGCTTCAGGGTCAGGGCATCTTTGCCCTCTTCCAGGCCCCTCAGGGATTCATTTGCATTCTTGGAATAAAAATGTGACTGTACTCCACGCTCAGCTGCACATTTAAATGCTTATGCGAGGTTTATTTTGGAGAAGTACCTCTTGGGACTGCTGGCTGGGCTGGCGTTACCGCCTCCCCTGGGTGAGGCAATCAGCCCCCCGCTGAGGCTGGAGCCCACAGGGGCCGAGCCTCCAGACTTGGGGGAGGTACCGTCCAATGAGAGCCTCACCCCAGGGGCTGTCGCGAGGCTGTTGGGAAATGTCTCATTTTTATATGTAAATAAATCCTTTCCAGAGATTGCTCTGATCACAGCAGCCTGCTGCTAAAATGTTTTAAGTGCGTCCTTTGCCACCGTAAACTTTGTTAAGCATCATTATCAAGTTCGGTTGTTTTCCTCTGCTGATTTCACAGAAATCGCCCCCTCCCGCGGCTCTAGTCTGTTCTGTCTTTGTACCCCGGCTGCATACCTCTGGGGACGGGGACCAAGCCACCCATTCCATCGTAGGGCAGCCTGACTGACGGAAGAGTGAGCTGGAATGGAAATTCTCTTCCTGTAGCTGTCATTTCTGCACCCTGAGCCACGTCTTGCTCTGGCCTCTCAGAACCAGCTTTTGCCCCCTTGGCCACCCTCCATGTATGGGACCAGGCTCCTACCTCCTTCCAAGGCCGGTCATATCCTCCATCATTTGGCTGTGGCCTCTTCCTCACCCTCACCTGCTTTCCGCCCTTACTTCCTAGGCGCTGAAGCTGTCTATCCCTCAAATACACAAAGCACAGTCCCACTTGGGCTTTTGCAGTGCGGTTCCCTGTGCCAGGACACTCTTCGCAGGTTTCCTTCTCAACGATCCCTCCTCAAATGTCGCTTCCTCAGAGTGGCCCTCCCTGGCCATCCTCGGTAAAGTGGCCCTTGACCCCATCAGTCTTTATCATCTTATCCTATGTCATTTCCTTCAGAGCAGGCGCCATGGTTTAACTATAATACAGTGCAATGTTTACCTAGTCACATGTTGCTGTCTGCCTAATCAGAACGCGAGTCTTCCGCCAGGGATGGGTCTTTATCTCGTTCCCACTATAATCTTGGGTCTAGCATATGGGAGATGCCCAATACATGCTTGTTCCAGGAACGCAGTGCCACGTCCTCAGAGCCTCCTTGCTGCTGGTTCCTCAATGGTCACTTGCAAAAAGTGGGTTCAGGGCCCTCATATCCACAGCCCCCTCTCTGGACATGTTTCCCTTTGTCTATATCACAGATGTCCAAACTCACTTAGCAGGAGCAGCTGTTCTCCAAACAAAATCTTAGCGGCAGGCCCACGATATAAAACAGATAAACAGGAAGGTAATCTGGCTGAAGTGGGGGAGGAAAGCAGGGTACCCCAGCTCCCAGTGTGCCCCACCAGGCACCTCCAGAGATATCTGGTTCTGCCTGCCCATACTCATGCCCTCTTTGGTAACAGGTCCTGATTTTCCTCCGGGGACCCACCCTTACCCATTCTCAGGCAGCGATTCCATGCACCAGACCTGGTCAATCAGCCAGTGCCACACTCTGGTTGCAGTGATTGGCGCTGGAAAGGCACGTGACCTGTGTTGGTCCAGAGTCCAGCGCTGGAACTTTTCCTAGAAGCACCGAATAAGAAGTCTGCTCTTTGTTCTGGGGTTGCTGGGTAGGTTGAGTGAAAGCCAGAATCTGTGGGCATCCACAGAAGAGAGCCTTCCTGATAAAGCCAAATCAGAGGATAGCAGACTCAGGAGATGGAGAGAAAGTAAGCAAGGACTAATGACATTGTTTGGACTCCTGGATCTGGCTGTACCTGCAACCCTGCACTTTACAGTTACCTGAGCTGATAGATTTCCTACTTTGCTTAAGCCTGTTTCAACTGGGCTTTCTCTCACTTAACAACTGAAGGAACCCTGACTGTTACATTAGGGTTCACAGAACAAGGTTTAAGAACCACTGTTCTATATCATCCTTCAAGTCAGGCAGAATGCATTGGATGTTTTAATTTCTGCTAGTTTGTTCTCATGGATAATAATAATACCAATAATAACTATCAGTTCTTCAGTAGTTTTCGGCTTTCATCAAGTTTTCAGAACACTATGAAAAAAATAACTGTTTCTGCCTGTAGATGAGGAAACCGAAGCTCAGTGAGGTTGAGGGAATTGCACAGTCACCTGATGAATAAATCACAGACATGCCTCTGCAAGGGTTTTTTAGAAGTTATGACCAATAAGAAAGAAATTGATTTATATTGATACTTTAATTACATAAAGAGCTCACATAAATTGGCAAACTAAACAAATAAAAAAACAATCTTCCAGTAAATAAATGAGCTATAGAAAATTCTCTAAAGAAGTGATTTAAAAAATAAATGAAAAAATGAAAAAAGTGTACAGGCTCACTAGTATTTTAAGAAATTCAAAGGGAAACAGGAAGATACTATGTTTCTCATTTTTTTAAATGTGTAAATATGAAAGCAAAACAAACAAACAAGCACTGAATGCTGTCCCGGATGTAGAAAGACTGATGCTCTTCCATGACAATCCTTTTGAAAAGAATTTGGCAAAAGCATGTTTAAAACAGGGGTTGGCAAATGTTTTCTGAAAACGGCTAGATAATAAATATTTTCAGCTGATTGAACCATATGGTGTCTGTTGCAACTACTCAATCTGCCACCGTAGTACAAAAGCAGCCATAGGGACTTCCCTGGTGGTCCAGCGGTTAAGAATCTGCTTTCTAAAGCAAGGGATGCGGGTTTGATCCCTGGTCGGGGAACTAAGATCCCACATGCTGAAGGGCAACTAAGCCCATACACCGCAACTACTGAGCCCTCGTGCCACAACTAGAGAGAAGCCCATACACTGCAACGAAGATCCTGCGTGCTGCAACTAAGACTTGATGCAGACAAATAAATGAATTTTTTTTAAAAAAAAGCACCCATAGATGTGGGCAATGCTGTGTTCCAATAAAACTTTATTTATAAGAACAGGTGATGGGCTGGATTTGCCCCAGGGGCTGTGGGTTGCCAATCCCTAGTTTCAAACGCTTATGCTTGAATTATTAAAATGATGGTCGTACAAACATGTACTTACAAGGAAACATACTTCGAATATAAAGTTAAATGAAAAATAGCAAGTTATCCAATGGTGTATAAGCATAACCATGCAAAGAAAACCCATAGACAAATATGAGAGGAAGCAAATATACCTGAATTAGTTAGCTATGGCTACATAGAAATCTAAACTTTAGGAGCTTAAACCAACCGTCGTCACTTCTCCCAAGACCATGGGTTGGCTGGGCTGTTCTGCTGATCGGGGCCAGTCTTAGCTGTTTCCAGAGGTTTAACTGGGACTGGCACGTCTGAACTGGCCAGAAGGATGGCTCATCTCTGCCGCATGTGGTTGCCTCTCCTCCAGCAGGTCAGCCCAGGCACGGTCACCTGGGGGTGCTGACAGCAGTCAGAGAGCAAGGAAAAAAAAGCTTATTTCTTTTTATTACTGAATAATATGTCATTCTTTTTGGATGTACTGCAGATTATATATTCATTCGTCTTTTGAAGGACATCTTGGTTGCTTCCAGTTTTGGTGAATTAGGAATGAAGTTGCTATAAACATTTGTGTGTGGGTTTTTGTGTGAGCATAAATTTTCAACTCTTTGGGTAAATACCAAGGAGTGAGAATGCTTCATCGTATGGTAAGAATACTTTTAGTTTTGTAAGAAACCACCAAGCTGTCTTTCAAAGTGGCTGTGTCATTTTGCATTCCCACCTGTTGTCCCACATCCTCGTCAGCATTGGATGTCCATATTCCAGATTTTGGCCATTCTAAGAGGTGTGTAGCTGTATCATTGTTGTTTTAATTTGCATTTCCCTAATGCCGTACGCTGTTGAACATATTTTCATATGCTTCTTTGCTATCTGTTTCTCTTCTTTGGAGAGATGTCTGTTCAGATCTTCTGTTCATTTTTAAATTGGGTTGTTTTGTTTTCTTACCGTTAAGTTTTAAGGGTTCTTTATGTATAATGTACATGAGTCCTTTATCAGATATATGTTTTGCGAATATTTTCTCCCAGTCTGTAGCTAACCTTTTCATCCTCTTGACTGTTTTTTCATTTTAATTAAGTCCAAGTTATCAATTTTTCTTTCATGGATTGTGCTTTTGGTGACGTACCTATAAACTCACTGCCAAACCCAAGGTCACCTATGTTATCTTCTAGAAGTTTTATTGTCTTATATTTTACATTAAGATCTCTTGTGAGTTCATTTTTATAAAAAGCAAAAGGTCATTATCTAGATCCTTTTGTGTTTTTTGTTTTGCTTTCTTTTGGTGGGGGGTGGGGGTGGTGGTGAGTGGATGTCCAGTTATTCTAGCATCATTTGTTGAAGAGATCATCTTTTCTCCATTTTATCACCTTTGCTCCTTTGTCAAAGATCATTTGACTATACATGTATGGGTCTGTTTCTGGGCTCTTTATTCTGTTTCTTTGATCTACTTGTCTATTTTTTCATCAATACTACACTGTTTTGATTACTATAGGTTTAAAATAAGTCTTGAAGTTGAGTAGTTGAGTCAGTCCTCTGACTTTGTTCTTTTTCAGTGTTGTGTTGGCTGTTCTGGGTCTTTTATCTTTCCAAATAAACTTTAGAACCAGTTCGGTGATTTCTAAAAAATAACTTGCTGGGATTTTGACTGGGATTTCATTGAATGTATAGATCAAGTTGCGTAAATGTACCTTTTTATAAAGGGACAGTTGATGCTGGCAGGTGAAAGTCATAATATAGATTCCATTGCCCACACATGCACATGAACATCTGCAGATTGCAGGCAGTGGCTTGGAAAAAAATCCTAGGGACAATGGCAGCATTGCCAGTGCCCACAATGGGCCAGAACCGACACCATGTGGACAAACACGGACGTTATGACTCCAAGGCAAAGGTGGGCCCTGGGTGTGGAGAAGGTCTGAGAATGCCTTAATTGATTTATTTTGCTTATATTTTCCTTTTAATGTATGCAGAAGGGTGATACATGATTTAAAAAAACTCTAAGTCTAAACAAGTCTAAAGCAGTTATTTCAATAAATGTGAAATGAGAAAAGGTGACAGGGAAGCATCATAATTTATGGGTCTCCTTTGTGTCATCGTTGTGACAGAGGTTCATTCTTTCTTAGAGGGACGTAGAAATAATAGTGGACCTTAAAGTTGATGCCCCTAGATTCTACGATGTACAGTAAAGGGTTGTACCTGTCAGCATCCCGGGAGAAATCCCGTAGCATACGTAGCATACCTGGAAGAGGTCATGAGTTTAATAGAGGGGATATTTACAAAGTTGTGGGCAGGGTTAAGGGAAATCAACAAGGGTGGTGCAGCTTCTTGGGTTGGCCACGCCTGGGAGCCTGAGGGGCAAGAAGAAGGAGCAGTTACCAAAACCGGAGAGACTGTAGGAGAGGACGGCCTGACTCGTGCTGCCATCTTTGCAGGAAAGAGCGAGGGGAATGAACACCCCTGCCTCTCTCTCTGGTACCCCGATCCTATGCTCATGCCTACCGTTGTGGGACCCCACTGAGAAATAGAGGCAAGAAGTCATTGAGGGCTTCCCTGGTGGCGCAGTGGTTGAGAGTCCGCCTGCCGATGCAGGGGACACGGGTTCGTGTCCCGGTCCGGGAAGATTCCACATACCGCGGAGCGGCTGGGCCCGTGAGCCATGGCCGCTGAGCCTGCGCGTCCAGAGCCTGTGCTCCGCAAGGGAGAGGCCACAACAGTGAGAGGCCCACATACGGCAAAAAAAAAAAAAAAAGAAGAAGAAGTCATTGAAATGCCCCCAGCGATTCCCCTGCTGGACACAGAAGTGTGTGGAGAGTGGGCGTGGCTCTGGAGGGGCAAATGGAAACCATCCCGCAGAGGGTGGGCCAGTGTTCCAGTGGGCTGCTTCTTTTTTGTTTTTAGTTTTTACTTTATTGTATGAAGTTTAAAAGTTTCTGAGTTCTGTTTGTTTGTTTTTTTTACTTTTTGCAAATAATCTTTAAGGAAAAAGTTGAGCTTGTTTTCACAAACTTACTTTTTTTTTCCACATTGAAGTATAGTTGATTTACGTTATGTTAATTACTGCTGTACAGCAAAGTGATTCACTTATACATATATATATTATACATATTATATATATATACATATATTATGTATATATATACATATATTATGTATATATAATACATATATTATGTATTATATATACATATATACATATGTATATATATACATAATATATATTATGTATATATAATATATGTATTATATATAATATATATATAATATATGTATATGTATAATATATGTATAATGTATAATATTATGTATTATATATACATATATACATATGTATATATATACATAATATATATACATATATTATGTATATATATATTATACATATATATATACATATATATACACATATATATAAAAAATATTCTCTTCCATTATTATCTGTGGGCTGCTTTGAATTCCACCTGCTGCTCTCACCACGGCGCCCTGTGCTGAGGTCCCACAGGCAGACGCTTGACCAGGTGCACGGGAGCCTTGAGCCCCATCACTGTCGAGAAGGCCCGCTAGCTCTCCTGCACCCTCTGTGGGCTGTGCTGCTCCCACCCTGTGCACAGCATGGCCAAGGTCCAGCCTCAGGAGCCTCCTCCCTCCCCTCTCCTGGCCCAGCACCTGATATACAACATGGGACTCTGTGGGGAGACATGAAGTGTCAGCTTTGGGGCTGAAACTCGGCTCAGGGCTGGCAGACGTCAGCTCACAGGCTGGGCGATGGATAGCTGGAACTCAGATTGCGGGCTGTGTATAGTTTATAAGGTGAGTTGTGCATATTTCAGTCTTGGCCCAAACACCTGCTTGCCCGAGTGACTTCTCAGGCAAAGTCTGTTCTGATTTAGCGCTCTGGACCTGCCAACTTGACCTTGGAAGCTAACTCTGCTGTTTGCCAAATCCACCTCAGATACGGGATCAAAGGATCTGCGCACGTCAGAGCTGTGTCATCATTCCAGGGCTCCCTGTCACTGGACAGACCAGGAAACTGAGGCCCAGAAAGGGAAGATGCTGGCCCCAGGCCACAGCATGTGGGGTGGAACAAAGAACCTGGGGGTTGGAGTCTGCTGCCTGCGTTCAAGACCTAGCTGTGGGATCTTGGATAAGTCACCTGTCCTCAGTTTCCTACTCTGGGGCTGAGAATACCAAGCTCATTGGTTGTGAGACTCACATGAGCTCTGAGCCAGGCGGGCTGTGAGCAATTTTGAGCAATGCTGGTTCATGTCCATGTCCCCTGTGAGCAAGCCCAGAGTGGGCCTTAGTGTTTGTTGAGTTACTTACTGAGCGTGGAAAGGGTTTTACAGACTGTAAAGTGTGAAGGACATGCTACTCATTATGTTAATTGGTGCTCTGTAATGAGGTCGAGTTTCTGCAGAGAAGTGAATCTCACCAGCCCTATCCGTGGGCTTGAAGGTCTCCAAAATGAATGTCCTGTTTGCTCTTCTCAGTGGCAAATCCAGAGGTTTCACTCATGGGATTTAAAGGAGATACTGACAGTTTGAACAAGAGCCACCCGGCTGTCAGGTGCTGCGGTAGCAACTGCTCAGCCTGGACATTTAACGCTGGTCTGGCAGCCAAGGCAGTCAGGAAGCCCTGGGTCATGGCCACAGCCCGGAGGAAGCAGCTGATGCAGGGAGTGAGTCCCCGGGGTTCCCAGGAATATGTGGGTTGGACTGAGCCCAGCAGAGGGTCTGCTCTGCAGTGTGTAGGCCCATGGAAAAGTCTCAGCTCCCAGGACTGGCAAGGAGTGGCCAAGAGAGGCCATGTGGCCCTGTCAGTGCTGAAGTGGTCATGACCCTGGCGGGGTTGCTGCAAGTTCCACAGAGAAAAGTGAATTCTGGCAATGGGAACACAGAAGCTGAACGAGGCCTCAGAGACCCGCTTGTCCCAGTTACTTTATGGAGAAAGGGTCAGAGGCCCAGAAAAGGGAAGGTCTTGCCATGTAACACAGCAGGTCAGCCTTGAACTCAGGTCCGCGGTTTCCTGAGTCAGGGCTTTTCCTAGTCTCTCCAATCACATTAGAGAATAGTTTCCAGGCTCCCAGGAGTAGGCATTGCAGGTGTTCTGTGTGGAGCATGTCCATGGAACAGCCAGGATGCTCTCAGCAGAGTGGCTGCTGTGCATGGCTCCCTCCTACTCTAGTCTAAAGAGATGGCAGTGCCTGGAGTTGTGCAGTGCGTAGCCTGTGCAGCTGTACACAGCAGCCCTGGCTGGTCTCGCACAAAATACACTCTTGTGACAGTGTGTAGGGTATGTCCAGAAGTGGCCCATTTGTAGTGTAGATGTCTTCATCATTCTTGCTAGCTGGTGTTTTCCTTAAGACATAGGGATATACTCTAATTAGACAACTCAAGAAGGTCCACACTATAAGGGCCTTTGAGGCCATGTCATCCACCCTTTTTTTTTTTTTTAACTAAATGATAAGGAAACTAAGGCTGAGAGGAGAGAAGGAATTTGCCTATGATCACAAAGTGAGTTGGTCCCAATTACTCTTTAGCAACTCCTCTGCAGACCCCTCTGTGGCCCTGGACATTTCCGTGAGCCTGCCCTTGGTCTCACTCACTTGGAGTCCACCCATGTCCCCTGCACTCCTGGATGCGTGCCCACCTCTGCATCCTCTCCTCTTCCAGCTGCTCTGTGCGCCACTGCGGAGGGAATTTTCCTACCACCTCTCCTGCTCCTCTTGTCAATCCTTCCTCCTCCCTCTGCTCCGGATTCATCTTCCTAAGGGGCCATCCTGGAGCTGGGCTCACCAAGCCACAAGCTCTCAGGGCCCCTCACACCCAGATGTTGTCAGCTGTCGGGTGCCCTGCCTCCTGCCCCCTCCTTCTTCCCTCTGGCCCGTCTGGTTGCTCTGTGGTCCTCAGCCCATCCATTCCTGCTGTGGACCAGCATCCCGTAGATGTCACAACCAAAACGTCTTCCATCTCTGCTGTCACTTCCGCTGCTCCGGCTCCCCGCGGCTCCTTCTATCTGGCCTCCGTGTCCCTCAGTCCATGCCCTCGAGGAGATGAGAAGCCTTCAGAGGTCCTTGTGGGTTTCTGTGTAAAATCTGAGCGTCCCAGCATGGATTAGGAGCCCTTCCAGGTCCAGCCCCCCACAGAGCTCTCCCACCCATTGCCCGTCTTCTGCACCCTTCTCTCCAGCCTTTTCCAAATACATGTGGTTCTCATTAGGCTCCAGGAAATGAGAGCATCCTCTCACCTCCTTGAAGACTCAGATCAAGAGTCCCCTCTACCTAATGTCATCCCTTAACACCCCCCTCCCCACCCAGTGATGTATAATGCTCGAAGCACAGAGACTCTCCATCTTTTCCACTGCCCCAAGGCAATCTCAGCAGGACACATGCCTGTGGGTTGGACCCAGCTCTCTGCAGGGTCATGCTAAATCTACCCCAGAACATTCTGGAAAATGTGTCTTGCGTGAGAGCGATGTTTGTATAGGAATAACTTGAAATCTGCTTTCATTTGTTGAGTCCATCACAGACAAGTGCTGGGCTTTTGGCAGTGGTTAGTAAGAGTTGCCTTGCCTTGCACCTCATAGCAGATCACAGCGTCCCAGCGTGTATCCTGTCCCACTGCAAGGTCACCACTTCCCAGACAGGGCCATAACAGTTTACATGTCTGCCTCCTGCCAGACTGAGAGTGGGGCTGTGCAAGGTGTCATGGTGACCCTTCTTCTGCCCTGGGGGAAGATAGCTCTGGTGCACGGGGCCAGCTCTGGACCAGGGCTGAGGGTCGGGACACCTCCCTTGTGAGTATTCTGTGTTGAGCCATATTCACCTCCACCGCTTGCCTGTGAGGAGGCAGGACCCTCACGGACGGATTTGCCTGCTCCATACTCTCTGCATCTGACTCTGGGTCCCAGGCTGTGCTCATCAACAAGCTCCCAGAGGATCTGACTATGGTCCGGAATTTGGGAACTTTGGGGCTGCCATTCCCACAGGGCTCCACATCCATTATTGTCATAATAACTCTGAGTCAGGTGGCTATTAGCTCACCTGTTCACAGGTGGGTGAGGGAGGCTCAGAAGGAGGAGGTAATGTGCTCAGGCCCCCTGTGCTTCTGCACCCCCAGAAAATTTGAGATCTGAACTTTCAGTGTTCTGTGGATTGAATTTACAATGAGGGGAGAGGGTGGGGACCAACGCTGAGCACTCTGCCCTCTTGCAGTCCCTAGGGGTGGAAACTGGATCTTTGGACCCTGAAGCTGTGGTTGGCAATGCCTGGGGCCACCTGGTGGAGGCCCTGGGAACTGCAGGCAAGTACCCAGGAAGACATAAGGGGCCTGTCTGGCACCAGCCCCGGGACCCCTGATCTGTGCACCTTTGGGTGGCAGAGGCCCGTCCATTTCCTATGGTGACAAGATGCCTCCACAGAGCCACCAACATCCATCTGAGGTGTTTGCTCCTTTTGATTCTAGTTTAGACATCCAGAGTCTTTGAGTCGGGTCTGGCTGGGCTCCAAGCAAGTCAGGGCTCTTTGGGGCCTCAGTTTCCCTGCTTGTCAGAAAAAAGGCTGGCTTCGACCTCTGGGGAGTCCTCTTGGCTCTGAACATTTTCTATGTTATGACTAAGGCAAAAGATGGCACTCTGATGGAGCTAAAATAATTCTTTCTCAAGTCTAGGTTCAGGATTTGGCGAGAGGTCGCAGACCCCAGAGCTGGGAAACGTGCTTTATCCACTCCACGAGGAAGGGAAACACGGGCTGAGTCACACCCGGCTCTCCTCCTGGACTCCTGTGCTCGCCAGGCATTTTCTGTAGATGATCCAATTAAAGTATAATTGAAAAACGAGGCTGTAACTCCGGGATAAGAGGTGGCAGGGCCCAGGGCTGCTGACTTAATCAGCAGAGAGCGGCTCACTGGGGCTCGGACACTTTGCAGCTGGTGGGGCTTCTCTTCTGCCACTTTTCACAGCAAACAAATGCCACTTGGGTTCTTTCTCCATTCCAGAAAATTCCCTGGAGTGAGATGAACATATGGGCGAAGCTGGACTTTTTCTGCTTCTCTCTAAAAGCTTGAGCAGGAAAAGCTGCATAGTTTGCAACCTAGGAAGAAAGGATGGTTTCTCCTCTGCCCGCGGGGCCCCAAGCCCAGCCTCCTGCCCCAGCCCTGGAGAAGCGGAGGCAGCTCACATGGGGAGGCACCCCTTTCCCGCTCTCTCTCGTCCTCTCTCCCTCTCCTCTCCCCTTCCTTATCCTCGGCACCCCCTCCTTTCTGTCCCCCTCCCCCACCTCTACTAACACACAACTGTGACCTCATCAAGCCCCAGACAAACAAAGGCTGGCATGGCTGCTCTGGGCTCTGCCATCTTCCAAATGCTGGGGTCCTCCAGGCTCGGACCTGGACCCTGGGCCTCATTTTAATTTGGGGAAATTTAACAGAGAAAAATCCTCATAGGAAAATGACGACATCACGTGTCCCCGCTACTTGAACTAACTGCTGTTATTATGTGACAATTGGGCATTTTCACTCACAGAATTTTTTTTTTTTTTAAATCACTCTCTTCCTTTTTATTCAAAATGATACACGCTCATTTAAGAGTAAAGGTTAAACAACACTCACCACCTGTTTCCCACCTGGAATTGGCATCACTGATACTTTCGCATATTTCCTCCCAGCCTTTTTGCTCTGTGTGTATTAAAGAAGCAAAAGAAAACAGTATATAAATATATTATCCCTTAAAAGAATCAGAACATTATAGATATAATTAGAATTCCCCAGTCCAGCCCCATGTATTGCAGTGACACCCCTACCATGAAACCATGGTGGTCACTTTGTGGTGTCTCCTTTGAGCCCATTTAAAATGCATTTGCAGTATAGCACAGGGACCTATACTCAATATTTTATAGTTACCTATAAGGGAAAAGAATCTGAAAAAAGAATATATATATGTATATTTATGTATAGCTGTGCTGTACCCCTGAAACTAACACAACATTGTAAATCAACTATACTTCAACTTAAAAAAATAATAAAATAAAATAAACTGCCTTTACATACAGTTAGGAATTCATAGAAAATGCGTAGATCATTTGGTGTTTTATTTTTATCATTCCATACTTGTCATTCTCAACTTGCTTTAATCGCTCCATGTATCTTGAGCTCTATTCCCATTGACCTGTCTTGAGTTAATTCCCTCCCTCCCCTGCCCTCCCCCTCCTCTCTCCTTCCTCCCTCTCCTCCCCCTCCTCTCCTTTCCCTCTCCTTCCATCCTTTCCTCTCTCTCTTGCTCCTTCCCTCATGGCCTGTCCACTCCCCGGGCCTTTCTTCCCGACCTGGAGTGGTTGACATGTCCATCTGTGACTGCCGCAGCCCAGACCCGCCTCTGAGCTTCCTGGCCATTCTCCCACCCAGAAAGCCTTCCCCAACCATCCTCTCTCCTCCACCTCTGATTTTGTGTTATTCTTTTGTGTGTGTCCACTTCTACTATTGCACTTATCACATTATGAGGTTCTGGACTAAGAAGACAGAACAGCTTGTGTAGTGAGTTGAATTGTGTCTCTCAAAAAGATATGTTGAAGTTCTAACCCCAATATCTGTGAATGTGACTTTATTTGGGAGTAGGGTCTTGGAAGATGTAATAAAGTTAAGATGAGGTCATACAAGATTGAGGTGGGCCCTAAATCCAATGACTGAGGCCTGTGTAAGAGAAAGGAGAGGGAGATTCAGATACAGACACACAGAGGAGACATCCAGGAGAAGGTCATGCAAAGATGGAGGCAGAGATTGGAGGGATGCAGCCACAAGCCAAGAAACACCAAGGATTGCTGGCAACTGCCGGAAGCTGGAAGAGAGCAAGGAAGGATTCTCCCCTAGAGCTTTCAGAAGGAGCACGGCCTGCTGACACCTTGATTTCAGACTTCTAGCTTCTAGAACTGTGAGAATCAATTTCTGTTGTTTTAAGTCATCTAGTTTGTGGTACTTTGTTATGGTGGCCCTAGTAACCCAATACAGCTTGTTACACAGCAAAAACTAGCTGATACACCCATAGATTCATTAAAAGATAATCATGTGACCTTATAAGAGCCAATGAGACTGTGTAGGGACTGCTGGCTGCTCACCAAAAGTTCATTTCCTCTTCTTCCTGGGCAGATGCCAAGCTTGGTGTGGCCCCATGGCTGGGGCTACTTAATGGAGTCTGGGCTGCAGTGACTTGTGCCACTGCTGGGCCAAGACTTGGAAGAAGTGGGTGTGTCACCTACTTGTTTTTCTTTTCCCTTCCACTGTCTAGATACAGATGACAAGCCTCTAGGGCAAGGGGGCAGCCAACTAAGGCCTGTGAGCCAGGTCTGGCCTGTGGGCCTATTTTTGCCTGATCCACAAGCTAAGAAAGGTTTCAAAATGAAGGAGAAGGAAAGGATGTGATAGAGAACTACAAAGCCTAAATATGTACCATCTGACCCTTTACAGGAAAATTTTGTAGATTCTTGCCCTGACAATGGTAGGATCACAAGATACAAAGAGTCAGAATTCTTGAACAACCATATGGAGGAAGGACCAGGAATACCCACCATGGATATTACACGAGAGTGAAATACAATTTAATAGTTTGAACTGTTATCACATAATTCTGGGGTCTATTTGTTACTGCAGTTTAGCTTTGTCTAATCAATACAGAGACAGTGAGATTCTCACTTAGACTTCTGGGAAAGAGATTTTTATTCTTATCTCCTAGACCTGGAAACTGAGATGAGGTAGGGACAGAACTGATGGCCATCCTGCTACAGGTGAATCCTGGGGCCTAAGCTACAGAGGGGAGGATGTGGAAGAGTTAGAGAGCAACCTGGTCCTGATAACATACACTGTCTGGATCCTGGAGCCAGCCATACCTGCAGCTGACACTACTTTGGACTTCTCAGCTTACAAGAGCAAATAAATTCTCCCTTTTATTTAAGACAGCTTGGGACTGTTTCTATTACAGGCAACCAAAAGATTCCTAACCCATTTTTGTATTATTAGAGCAATAACTTTAAATCTTCTGACATTCATTCAGAAAAACAATTAAATCATTCACAAAGCTTTGGTGCTTTACGTACTAGTTGTTACAATTAATTGGCAACAGACCTCCCAATAGCAGGATTTTACAGGGGCATTTGAGGACCATGGCTTGGAATAGCTGCTTTGGAAACAGAATCCTGGCTTCAGGATGGGGAGACCAATTAAGAGCCTGCCTTTATGCAGGAGCTCATTTACAAACTGCTGTGGACTAATCACTAAAATAAAGTCAGTAGAACACGTTAGCACAGACCCGTGGTCAGATGGAGTGTGCTGCCCTTTGCGGACAAACGTACACAGACGGGAGGAGAACATGCGTGTCTACACTGGCAGCTTGGAGCTGCCTAGACCACCTCTGGAAGGATATGCCAAGAACTGGAAATGTGGCTGACTCCAGGGAGGGAACCTGGGAGGCTGGGGCAGGGGAGGGTGTGAGAGTCTCTTTTCACTCTCTATTCTTTCGCATCTTTAGGGGACAACGCATGTGTAACTCTCCTTGGCCATGGAGGCGGGTGGGGGCTCCAGAGGCAGGGCAGGCTTGGGTCTGGGATCTGAGGCTCCCACTTTGGGCCACATCTGGAAGTGGATCCTTCCCCTGGGGCTGCCTTCCTTTCTCCTGCATTTCTGTTCATGGTGACATCCTCCCTGCCAGGGTCAGAGAGACCAAGCTTCTCACCAAATCAGAGACGACCCAGGAAGACCCAACATCCTTGATAAAGAAGCTGAAAATCGCTGCAGTGACCACTAACACGATGGACACCCCCTCAACAGATATTATTTATTTATCTATTCTTGGCTGCATTGGGTCTTCATTGCTGCACGCGAGCTTTCTGTAGTTGCGGCGAGCAGGGGCTGCTCTTCGTTGCAGTGCATAGGCTTCTCATTGCGGTGGCTTCTCTTGTTGCGGAGCACGGGCTCTAGGCACGTGGGCTCAGTAGTTGTGGCTCGCGGGCTCTAGAGCGCAGGCTCAGTAGATGTGGCGCACGGGCTTCGTTGCTCCGCGGCATGTGGGATCTTCCTGGACGAGGGCTCGAACCCGTGTCCCCTGCACTGGCAGGCGGATTCTCAACCACTGCACCACCAGGGAAGCCCCTGGTAGCCCTGTTTAATGCCCTGTGTGGGGCCCATCATTGCCAGAAGCCCTGATTGTTCAGGGTCTGTCTCTGGCACATGATGGAACAGGCTGGGCCTTCCCCGGTTCCTGCTGTGTCCCAGCATCCGGGGAAGCCCAGGCACAGAGCAGCGCCGCAGGTGCATCTGCTGGGTGTCAGGCGGAATGACCAGGGAGTCCTCAGGGCTGGGAACTCAGGCACCTGGAGCGTGTACGTGGGAGGAGCTGAGAAGACGCTTAGACAGGATGGGGAGGGGTGGTGGCCCAGCCCTCGGCGCGCTGTCGACTCCAGCCATTCATTTCCCGGCTACAAGCCCGACTCGCAAGCGTCCAAGTCCACTCTGCTTTCAAAGTCAGATACATGCATTTGGAAAGGAAAGCATCATCTGTGAGGTCACCGCACGTGGGGCTGTCTTCTGCCTCGGGAGTCAAGGCTGGAAATGCCCCTGTAGTGCCTGGCTTGTGGCCCCGTGGCCCCTCGTGCACCCCTACTCTTCATGCTGTGCCCTCATCGTCCGTGCCAGGGTCTTACTCACCCCACGACCCACATCCTCCCGCCTGCCTTGAGCACCCAGTGCGGGCCCTGAGAACCCAGCGTCCTCCCCCCTAGGCCATTGGACCAACTGTTCCAGCAGGCGTTTGAGGAGGTTCGAGTGCCCTCTGCTGGCTGCTGACTGAGTTCCTACATGTCAGAGAAACAGCTAGGAGTTGAGAGAGGTGAGCCCCACCTCTGTCCTTGTCCCTGCCCCCTCTCGAGCCCCATTGCCCACCACCTCCCCCTGTGGTCCTTAATGCAAGATACATCTCCCTTCTTGGAATGCTTTCCCCCCGCAAGGCTCCTGCATTCCCACTGGCCCATCTGATACACTCCGGTCATCTCTAAGACTGTACTCACTTCCTCCAGGAAGCATCCCTTGATTTCACCCAGGGAAACTGACCTCGCCTGCTTCCTGTCCCTGCTGTCCCCGGGAAAACACCTATGACAGCTTCTGACAGGCTGTAAGGTCCTTATCTGTTGACGTGCCTTTCCCTGTGGGGCCTTGTCCCTCCTGTCCTCCGCACCCAGCACAGAGCTCACGGAGACAGGGGCTCACACAGGAAATGTTTGGGGAATGAATGATTTTAGTGTCAACCTACTTCAAAAGTTCTGCGCAAGACCATTCTGAGGCAGGTGTCTCGGCGCAAAACCATATATAATATTTATTATATTGGGTTGGCCAAATGTTTGTTCTGTTTTTTCCGTAACATCTTACAGAAAAACCTGAACGAATTTTTGGCCAGCCCAGTATATATGGGACAAAAACATTGTGCATAAAAACGTGCTCATTAAGAAAAAAATCAAATAATATGAATGTTTATGAACTGAAAAATGAAATCTTCTTCAACCCTCTCCCATCCCTACAATCTTTCATAAATCACCACTGTTATCAGTTTGGGGTGTATTCCCTCCAAACTTTTCCTCAGCATTCCCTTCTACTTTATTTTACCTTTACTTTTTTCTTTTCTTTTCTTTTCTTTTTTTTTTTTTACCACAAATGGGGTCACACTATACACATAATTCTGTCCTTTTTTTTTTTTCATGAAATGATCCATCTTGAGATCCTTCTAAGTCAGCACCTGTAGGTTTATGTCATTCTTTTCAGTAGCTGTAGAACATTCCATACTCCAGCACTACTGCACTGTATAAATTCCAAGTGTTTGGGGTTTCTGTCTTTGTCTGTTTTTTTGTTTGTTTCTTGAGCGCGAACAAGATTTCCAAAAACATCTTCACGCACAATTCATGTGCACATATTTCTGTAAAACTGACTCTTGGGAGTAGAGTTGCTCAGTCTAAGGGCAAACCCACTTCACTTTTAATAGATGCTGCCGAAGGATTCTCCAAAGAGTTGATGCCAATTTACATGCACACCAGCAATGCTTAAGTGTGTCTCTGAGTGTTATTAGACTTTCTAAAAATTCTGACCTGTGTGATCATCTCAACATTCAAATCCAGCTGAAGTCTGGTTAAAATGGGCATTTAGGGTGGCTTCCATAGGAAGAGGCTTGGAAAGGGTGCAGGGTAGGTATTTGAACCTCCAGCCTCTCAAAGCACTGGTGGTGGTCCCACTCCTCCTTGACCAGGAAGAGAAAGGCCCTCCCCAAACCCTGCTGACCCCTTGATCCTGGATCCATTGCCCAGGACCCTCAGCAGGCCTCCCACCCGGGGGCAGGGGGGCTCCTGGACCAGCCAGAGCCCCCAGAGAGGCTGCTTGGTCTCTGGCAATGCCTTCCTGCCCACCTGGGTGAGATCCCAGATGACTCCGTCCTGCTCTTTGGGAGGGGAATGTATTTGGGAGAAGTGGAGAATAATACACTCGGTGATACATGGCCGGGTGAGGAGAGAATCCAAAACAAAGAGAACTTCAGGCTTTAGAATGTAAGCATGCTTCCTGTGATGTTTAAAGTGGTCCACTGGGCACATGGAGGGGGCGGCTGCAGCATCCCGCTGGTTCACCTCTCATTCTACCCATACCCCAGACCAGGAGGACTGTGTTTGGAGAATGAAATTTGGAAATCGCTTGTCATTTGTGTGGTTTAAAAAGATGGAAAAGGGGCGATGGGGCAATGCCAACATTCAAACAGTGCTCCTCACCCCAGACTCAGGTCTTCCTGGCTAGCACCCTTGGGGTGCAGGGGGCATAGTGCCCATAGTCGCCTGGGATCATTTCCATAGTCTAAAGATCATTTCTTTAGTCTTCTAAGAGCTGCAGGATGGCGTCCAGGGAGGCTGGCTTGCCTTTCTTCCTGCTTTCATTCTAATAGACCTTAGGCAAGGACCTTACAATGACTCAGGGAAAAGCCAAGGTAGGGAAGAGGGGTGGGCAGCCTTGGTGCGGTCAGCAGCAGGGTCCCTGAGGGGAATGTCATTAGGGACCCAGGAAATGCATCTGCCAGCAGGTCAGGGGAGGGAGGGTGTGTGCTGGGGACCATGAACTGGAGGCTTACTGGGTATAGCCCTGCAAATGATGCCAACACAGGTGCTGAAATATATATCCCCAGGTTGGCATGGCTTTTTAGAGTTTCCAACATGCTTCCATTTTCAGTCATTGCGCCTTCTTTCATTCTAAGAAGACACAGAGTAGGTGTTAATTATTATTCCCATTTACAGATGGGGGGAAGTGTCCAGAGTGGGGGTCCTCACCCAGAGGCAAGGGTCTCCCCTCGTGGCTGTTTTGAACCGGGGGCCTTCTTTACTTGGCCAACTCCTTTGCTTCCTTTAGGATTCAAATCAGGAGAACCGGCCTCCAGAAGCCCGCCCTGGGTCTCCCACCCCCGCCCCCTCTGCTTGCTTCGCAGTAAGGCACTGAAGAGCATCCTGTCATCAGGGCTGTAGCTAAGTCTGCTCCCCTCCTGGAATGTTCCCTCTATGAGGCAGGGGCGGTGTCCCATGGATGACGCCCCTGGGCTCTCCTCCATCCCCCAGGCCTGGCCCCGCCCACCCGCTGGTGCTGAGCAGATGTTGGTGGGTAGAGGGATGGGGGTGTGGGTGGAAGCAACGAGCAAACAACATCACTGTGGTCCTGAAGCCCCTGCTGGACAAAAACAATGCGGGGTTCCCGAGGATCCCAAGACTACTCAGGAAACAGAGATTAGATAATCCTGGGGTGGAGGGGCTGGAGGGTGGAGGCGAGAGGGAGATAAGCAGGGGCTCTGGAATCCCTTCAAGGTGCTGGGGTGGGGTGGGACGTGGAGGGCTCCCTTTAGAGTCCTGAAGGGGCAGGAGCATGGGCTGCACGCCTGGGAAGCCATGAACCTTGGGGCAGATGGACCTAAAGGCTCGCTCACCCTGAATGCTGGAGACCCTGAGCAAATCTGAGGGCGCCCTCTCGTGGCCCCTTGATGCCAAAGCCACGCGCCCACAGAAGAATCCTGCACTTTCCTCTCCAGGCCAACACACGGTGCAGGAAAGGGGTTTGGAAGAGAGGGTGGGAGCGCTGGTTTTGGAGTTGGGAGGCTCTTCATGCCGCTCATACACCAGGGTGCTTTGGGCAAAAGCCATTTCGCCTCTCAGCTTCGGTTTGCTCATCTGATCAACAAGGGGCTTGGATAAAATGAATGGCCTTCACAAAGGGAAATGACCACTGGCCAGCCCTGGGCTAAGCACACGCCTGTGTTACCTGGGCGTCCTCCAAGGGCATGACAAGTAGGTGACAGAGGAGGAAACTGAGGCTCAGATTGCTTGAGTGGCTTTCCTTTGGTCACCTAGGTGATAAGTGGCAGAAAGGAGGCTGTGATTCCAAAGCCCTCTCTCTCCACCTCCATATGGGGTTTCTCATGGCCTCCAAGGTCCCTGCCACCTCTGTCCTGTGGTTCAAGGTGTCTGATGGAGAGAAAGAGACTCACAAGAGCCCTTAGGGTCCTGGCAGGCAGTTAAGACAGGAAGTAAAGAGCCAGTCGACAGGGCTTTCATATACAAAATGCACTGTCTATGGGAGTTCCCTGGTGGCCTAGTGGTTAGGATTGCAGACTTCCACTGCGTGGCCCAGGTTCAATCACTGGTCGGGGAACTGAGATCCAGCAAGCCACGTGGTGTGGCCAAAAAATAAAACAAAACAGGGCTTCCCTGGTGGCGCAGTGGTTGAGAGTCCACCTGCTGATGCAGGGGATGCGGGTCCGTGCCCCGGTCTGGGAAGATCCCACATACCGCAGAGCGGCTGGGGCTGTGGGCCATGGCCGCTGAGCCTGTGCATCCGGAGCCTGTGCTCCGCAACGGGAGAGGCCACAACAATGAGAGGCCCGCATAATGCAAACTAGACAAAACAAAACAAAACAAACAACAAAAAAAGCAAAAATGCACTGTCTTTGCAGAAGAAATTATGACCACCACTCAACTAGCCATCAAAACTATGTTCTCTGGGCCAACTGCTTACCCAGGAGAAGATCCGGCTGCCCCAGGGCACAGCTCTTGTCCTCCGCCCCGCACAAGTGGAGGATTTGGTGAGTGAACTTGAGCCCCAGTGTGTCTCCTTACAGTGGAAGTAAGGCTCTGGCCGGTGCTTTCTGGTCTCAGGGAGCATCAGCTCCCAACAGGAGGCATCTGCTAGGAGCTCACAGGGGCCCAGGGGCAGGCTGGGTGGGAGTGGAGGTGAAAATGACGCCAAGGCAGACCCTCCTGCGCTGCTCCAGGTGCCTCAGTGGAAGTTCCCCAGCACTGAGGTTTGGGACTCTTTTTTTTTTTTTTGGTCCAGGCTTTGGACATTCCCTCCAATGAGATGACCATTTGACAGGATTGAAGAAAAAACATAAAAACAAGAGTGATTCTCCAACATTCACCTGTGTCCTCCTGGGCACTATTCATTAATATCTAAGTTAACATTCATTTTAATTATTTCAAAATTAATTATTTTAGCTTACTTTAATAGAGGTTAATTAATATTTTAACTGAATTTAATTAATTAAAATTGAAAATAAACCCTGTAACTATCTTGCAAATTGCACTATTATATTGCAGTGCTTTTCTGTGTTAGGAGAGCATTATTCTGTCACACGTAAACATTTAAAATACCACCATTTCTGTACCTTCAAGACACTTTAGAATGTCTTTGGAAATGTTTTTAATATGATGAGACCTTCATGCAATGGAAGTGGTACAGGGCTTGCCTGAACCCAGGCTGGGTGTTCCTGGGGACAGTGTCCATTCATCATGGGACTCAGCCTCCCTGGGGAGAGACCTGGCAAGAGATCTGGCAAAGGAAACTGAGGCAGAGGCCCAGAGGTATGGGCCAGACCCATGCCCAGGAGTCTGGGACACATTCATTCATTGAGAACTTATTTTTCGGCACCCTGTGTGAGGTGCTGTTCTAGGCACTGGGACAGAGCTGTTAGCAAGAGTCCAAGTTCCTGCCTTCCGTGCGACTGACCTCTAGTGGCAGCAGACGGTAAAGCAGGTGAGTAAATAGCCGCAGTGTTCCGGAGGTGAGGGCGATGGAGAAGAATAAGCCAGTGGAGGAGGATAGGATGGGGGGTGAGAAGACACACCAGGGGGATAGTGGGGCAAGACATAAAGGAGGTGAAGGGGCGAGGCCTGCAAAGATCCAGGGCAGGGGGTGGCAAACTCTTCTGTGAAGGACCAGATAGTAAATACTTCGGGTTTGCACGCCCTCTGGTGTTTGTCACAGTCCCTCCGCTCTGCTGCTGTCACCCAAAAGCAGCATAGACAACAGGTCAATGGATGGGCATGGCTGGGTCCCAGTAAAGCTTTACACAAGCAGGGGGCGGGCTGTGGCTTACCAATCACTGATCTAGGGGAAGGGAGTTCCAGGGAGAGGGAACAGCACATGCAAAGGCCAAGTGCCTGGTGACTGAGGAATAGCAAGGAGAACGGTTATACCATGTACCAAGCACAGGAACGCAATACAAGGGGGAGACGATGGCCAGGAGAGCTCAGGCTCGGTGCTGGGACAGAGGTGAGGGGGCCACTGCATTCACCGTGGCAACTCTTCTGACTCCCCTCTCACCTGATCGGGACCCATCGGGGACCTCGGGAATGGAATGCACAAAGCCGGCCTGAACAGCCCATTTGCTGCTCATGCAAATGTTCCTCTCCTGTGGTAAGACTTTGTTCAGAGAATTCTTTAAAGGGGTTGTTTTGGGTTGGATTTGGGATACACACAGAGTTGTGATCAGATGTCAGGAAATGCAGTTAGATGATGAAAAGGAGTCCGCTGTATATGGCCAAAGTGGGACAGTTGCTCCAGGCGGGGAGCAGAGGGCTGGAAATCCATGAGGTCGGAGACAGACAAGAGGGAACAATGCCCCCCCTTCTCTGAGGGGTGCTGCGGTATAGACACAGACTGAGGTCAAACCCAGCTCTTCTGCTGCTCAGTTCAGTTAAAAGAAATAGTTCTTCTACCTCCCCAAGCCTCAGTTTCCTAATCTGTTGAATGGGAAGGACAACGCCCACCTCAGAAAGTTTCATTCATTCACTCACTCATTCATTCATCGAGGATTAAACAAGATGGCAGATATAAAACCCTGAGCACACTGCAGTATTCAAGGGGAGTCAGACCCCTGCCCACCATCTTTCTCTTGGGAAATCCCATTCCCAGGGAGCAAACGCTCCTCTTGGGAAATCCCATTCCTAGGGGGCAAGGGCTCCTCTCTGATGATGAGAGTGTGTTGTTTGCGCAAAGCGGCCGAGAGGGAGAGCTGTAGCTGGGAAGGCCGAGCACTGAAGAGGCACCTGTTTACAGGTTGTTAGGTGACTATCTGTTGAGTTCCCAAGAGGACTCAGAAACCAACCAATCATTTTGCTCCATGTTCAAGTTTGTTCATTAAATCATATACTCAGCACACTTTATTATGTGCCTACTGTATGCAGATATACATGGAGGACAACCTTCCTTTCTAGCCTTTTCCTGCCCCACTCCCTGTGGCAACCTCTCCTCTCCATTGCACTAAACTTCTCACTGTCTTCATTCTCCAGCACACCTAACACCCCAGTCTCAGTTTGGTGAACTCAGCTGATGAACTCTGGCCTGGGAAGTGCGAGCACTTGAGTCCTCGGGGAGTCGCTTCCCTTCTCTGGGGCCCTGATCCCTTGATGAAAACCCCAGAGGTTGGGTTACCAGAATGTCAAGCTTCATACCCCTAGCTTTGCATCCTTTGATATCAGACAGGATTCAGGGACACCTAGCCCCTCTCTATCCAGGCCCACAGAAGACACCACTAGCCAATCAGGGCATTCTAACTGCTGAGCCCTGCGGGGCCCTCAGAATCTTTCCAGGGGGCACCTGCCAGCCATTACCAATCAAATCCGAGTTGGCAGTTGAGATTAAACAGACTTTCATTCCTGGCTGGTGCCCTGGTTGAGGTGAAGAGACACATCAGAAAGGCACCAGATACAGTCAAGGTGACGGGCATGTGGAGGGTGGCAGGGATCAGTACGGGGCAGTGGCGAGAATGTGGGGGCAGCGGTCCATTGGGGGCACCCAACAGGGGTACTAAGACACGACTTCTGTGTCATTCCTGTCACATCAGCCCCTTTATGGGTGAGACATGCCCAAGGTGGGCTTCACCTGCCAGGTTTGGACCCAGCTCAGAGGGGAGGAAAAAGTGAGGGAAGGGCATTAACTATGAGCCAGGCACCATGTTAGTCTTTTTCAAAGATGATCTTTCCTATTTCCCATCATCCACCCTGCCTGGGAACTACTGTTAGCTCCATTTAAAGATGAAGAACCTGAGTCTCAGAACTTATTGAACATGATGATTAACCATAAAACCATAATACTCTGCTGGGGTTGGACTCCAGCTTCACCTCTTCTGGCTGTGGGGTCTTAGGCAAGTCGCCTAGTCAGCCTGTGCCTCAGTCTCCTCATCTGTAGAGTGGGGATAATAGCAACAGCCAGCTCATTATGAAGGAGTTAATATAGATGACGTTTTGGGAACATCCTCTAGCATAGAGTAAGAGGTCTATTTGCTAGGCTGTTTGCACGGGTGTCTTATTTATTTTGATATCTCCAGCACCTCACAGAATGCCTTGCACATAGTAGGTGCTCATTAAATGCTTTGGAACTGAGCCATTGAGCTCTGACTATCCTTAGAAGAGTCTCGCATAGCTCTCCTTGTCCCCGTTTCACAGAGAGAAAAACTGAAGCTTGGTGTGATAAGGTGACCTGCCCGAAGTCCCAAAGCTAAGAAATGGTGGAGCGAACTTCCACTCCAGGTGTGTGTGAGCCCAGAGTGCTTCCCTTGCCCCTGCCTCCCTCAGGGGCTTCGCCCTTCGCTTTTTCCTTACAATGTTCCAAAGACTCGCCTGCTGTTGAGCCCCTGAATAGAGGATATGTAACCACGTGTCACAGGAGGATGTGAGTGGACAGTGATTCTGACCAGAAGGAATTAATTAACCAATGAAGTCTGAAAGCTAGATCTATAAAGTAACTGAGATATGTGATAAGTGTGTTCCGAGCTAACCTTGATTCGAGGCAGTGGAAGGTGAAGAATGAACATGATATAAAGTGAATTAAGAGAGTTCAAGGTGCCCATAAGCTGGGTAGGGATTGACCATGGGTTTTATCTTAATTGGTGGAGGCTGCTGAAAGATACAGAGCCACTGCAGGGGTCAGCAGGAAAGGGCGCTGACCTGCTGTGATGTCTGCCCGGGTATGGATGTGAACAGTTGGCATCTGTGAAGGAAATGATAAAAGGGCTGGTTCTTTGGCTGGGAACTGGCCCCAGGAACGGTGGCGAAGGGATCCTGAGCCTTTCCCCAATCTCCTGATGCTCACTCAGTGACTCAGGTGTTTTGTGAATGGCCAGCCTCTAGAACAATTGGGAGCATTGACTTCTAGAGAAACTGAGCATGGGCTAAGAGCAGAGCCCTCCTTGGTGAGATGGCCATGTATCTGTCTCATTCCTCCTAACTTCAGCCACAGGTTTACTTCACTGTATTAAGTGACTTCTAGCCTTGGAATTATAGTGAAGTTTCAGACTTGGACATGTTTCCAGGCTTTGTGAGGACCTACACCTGCCCAAGTTATCTGTCCTGGAAGGAGTCTCAGAGAGCATCCAGGCAGTGAACTTCCATCTTGGCTGCACGTTAGAATCATCTGGGGGGCTTTTAAAAATACCGGGGCCGGCCTCACCTTCACCCCCACTGCCCCAGTAAAAAAGATTCTGAATTTGTTGGTCTCAGGAGGAGCCTGGCATTGGGTAGAGAAGCACTGATTTAGGACAACAGTAAAATGATGGCAACGTGTTGAAACTAATAGACTGTAACAGTTATGTATGTACACTGAAATACATAGAGCAACAACTAATAAAACTATGCAGAGAGATATATCCAAAGAAACAGAAAACAAATGACCAAATGGCAGACTTAAGCCCTAACGTATCAACAGTTAATGTAACATAAATGGTATAAAAATTAAAAGAGATTGGCAGAGTGGATTAAAAAATGACCCAATCACATATTGTCTACAAGAGATTCACTTCAAATATAACTGTATAGGCAGGCTGAAAGTTAAAAGATGAATAAAGATATATTGTGCAAACATTAATTTTTAAAAGCAGGAGTGGCTATATTAATATCAAGTAAGGTAGATTTTAGAGCAAAGAGAATTACCAGGGATAAAGAGAAGCATTACATAATGCTAAAAGCGTCAACCAACCAGGAAAACATAGCAATCTTAAATGTTTGCACATCAAACCATAGAACTGCAGAGTATATGAAGCAAAACCTGATAAAACTGAAAGGAGAAGTAGACAAATCCACAATTATAGTTGAATACTTAGAAACCCCTCTCTCGGCAACTGACGGAACTACCAGACAGAAGAGCAGCAAAGATGTAGAAGAACTGAACAGCACCATCAGCCAGCAAGATCTAATTGACATTTATAGAACCCTCAAGCCGACAGCAGCAGACCATACATTCTTTTCAAGTGCTTGTGGAATATTTGCTAGGATAGACCATACCCTGAGTGATTAAACAAACTTCAACAAATATAAAAGAATTCAAGTTATACTGTGTATGTTCTCTGACCATAATGAAATCAAAGTAGAAATCAATAGCAGAAAGATTACTCCCCAAATCTCTAGGCACCGGACATTAAACAATATACCTCTCATGCTTCTCAGTAATCAGTGGGTCTGTAATCATCTGTAATTAGTCAGAGTTCTCCAGAGAAACTATATCTATCTATCTGTCTATCTAACCTATGCACACACACACACACACACACACACACATACATATATATATGGGAGAGAGAGATTTATTATGAGGAATGGACTCATGTGATTATGGAGGCTAAGAAGTCCTATGATCTGCCATATGCAAGCTAGAGACCTAGGAAGGCTGGGGGGTGTACTTCCAGTCTGAGTCCAAAGGTCTGAGAACCAAGTGAACTGAATATGTAAATCCCAGTTCAGTTCAAGGGCAGGAGAAGACTGGTGTCCCAGCTCAAGCAGGGAGGCAGGGAGAGAAGAAATCTTCCCTTCCTCTGTTTTTTGTTTTATTCAGACCCTCAGCAGATTGGATGATGCCCGCCCACACTGGGAAGGGCAATGCCTTCTTCTCAGTCCACTATTTCAAATGCTTATCTCTTCCAGAAACACCCTCACAGACACACCCAGAACTAATGACTAACCAGACATCTGGGTACCTCATAATCCAGTCAAGCTGACACATAAAATTAACCATCACAGGGTCAAAGAGGATATATCAAGAGAAATACCAAGGACGCACTGACCCGATGGAAATTTAAGATAAACGATGTCAAAATTTGTGAGATGCAGCTAAAACAGCACTGAGAGGAAATTTTATAGCACTAACTTCTTACATTAGAAAAGAAAGTCTCAATTATCTAAGTTCATGAAAGTAGAAAAAGAAAAGTAAAACAAACCCAAAGAAGGGGGAAGAAAAGAAATAATAAAGAGTAGAAATCAATGAAATTGAAAACAGAAAGACAATACAGAAAATCAATAAAATGCTTGTTCTTTGAAAAGATCAATAAAATTGATAAACCTCTAGCAAGGCTGACCAAAAAAGGAGACACAAATCACCAGTATCAGGAATGAAATGAGATAGCACTACAGATAACATCAGACATCAAGATGATAATAAAGGAATACTATGAACGACTCTATGCACATAAATTCAACAACTTAGATGAAATGGATCAATTCCTCAAACACTACAAACTACTAAAGCTCATCCAATATGAAGTAGATAATCTGAATAATCTTATTACTATTAAAGAAATTGAGATTGTAGTTAAAAACCTCCCCCCAAAGAAATCCCCCGGCCCAGATGTTTTCATGGGAGAATCCTACCAAACATTTGAAGAATTAGCACCAATTTTATACTCTTCTAGGAAAAAAAAATTGGAAACACTGCCAAATTCATTTTCTGAGGCCATTGTTACCATGAAGCCAAAACCAGACAAAAATAGTACAAAAAACAAAACTATAGACTAATACACACAATGAACATAGAGAAGAGAAAAAAAAATCCTCAACAAAATATTAGCAAATTAAATTCAGCAATATATGAAAAGAATTATACACCCTAGCTGAGTGGAGTGTTTTTCCCAGGAATGCAAGGCTGGTTCAGTATCTGAAAATCTACCAGTATAATTCACCATATCTACAGGCTAAATAAGAAAAACCACATGATCATATAAATTGATGAAAAAAATCATTTGACAATATTCAACACTGATTCATGATTAAAAAAAGACTCTCTGCATATTAGGAATAGAGGAGAACTTTCTCAACCAGATAAAGGGCATCTACAAAAATCCTATAGCTAACATCATACTTAATGGTAAAAGACTGAATGCTTTCCCCCAAGACAAGAACAAGGCACGGATGTCTGTTCTCACCTCATTCAACATAAAATTCTTTCTCTGAACCCTGCCCTTCCTGAGAACCCATGTGATGAATGAAAATTTGAGGCTCTAGCCTCTCTTCCTGGAGAGTTGGGTCCTCAGACTCACCTGCTCATTCATATAACTTTCCAGAAAGCACAAGAGCATGCAAAGGAGTTCACCTAACTTTATTATGCTGAATCTGCTCTAAAAAGCAGAAAAAGCACACTTTCTAAGTTTGGAACGTTTGTAAATAACACTGACTTGTGACACACCAGCCCCACACCAATGACCATGTGTGCAACATGGAGGCTGAGAGCTGCTAATGTAATCCAGCCAGGAAACTGAGGCCCAGAGAGGGTGAGTGACTGGTCCAAGATCACACAGCCAGGTATGGGCAGAGTTCAGAGGTCTTATCTCCAAAGCCAGTCTCCCTTCTGGCTTCATAATAATGCAGTGAAATCACTTCCAATATGGGACTTGATCACACTGACATTTGTCTCTGTCACTGCAGTCGAGCTGTGGCCCAGGACACAGGGACTGTCTGAGCTGGGCTGTGACCTCTCCAGGTCATCGTGAGGTCTCTAGCTGCTCTGAGGGCACAGCCAGACTAATGTTCGGCCTCAGTTGTGAGGCAAGGTCGCCAAGGCCAGAAACCCTCGGCCCAGCACCAAATTTCAACCCGACACCTCCCATTACAAGGAAACAGGAAGCCCGTCTGCTCTAATTACAGTTGACAGCGAGCCTCAGGCTGGTCTTTCATAGAAATACTCCCATCATGTAAGGAGGTTACATAAATCATCTTGTGATGTCCGCGTCATACATCCACAGAGGTGCTGGCTGGACCACCGTGCCCTTGCCCCCAGCGTAGCCTCTGTACGTTTCCTGAGCGGGGGTTGCCGGACAGTACAGCTGATGTCAGAATGTAATCTACAGGCCCTTATTTCCACATTCCCTGTCATCAAAACAGACTCCTTGCTCTAATCCACTGTTTGCAAAATAAGTAGAAAGTATGCATTTGTGTGTGCAAAATCAATCTGTACTCACCACACACTGCTGTCGCTGTTTTACATGTTGGACTCGCACACACTATTTCTTAATGGGCTTCTCTGCATAAAAGCAGTTTGAAAGCGCACTGCCCCAGGTCACCTCCCTAGGTTCCCTCTGGCTGGGCTGGCACAAGACATGGCCCACTGCCTCCTTTAGCTTTTCAGTTTCAGGCTGCACCGGTGTCAGCTAATTCTAGAAGAGGACCATGTCAGATGACATGCAGAGATTCTGGATGGGTGGTCCCTAATAGTTTGTTTGGGAAGCCAAGGAAAGTTAGGGTGTCGTTCGTTTCACCGCTGGATGGGCCCGAAGATGGATGCTTAATCATCAAGACAAAGTTGATCTCTCCCCGCCAGTAAGTTGCCTTGGGAACAGAGAAGCAAGCGAAATGCGCCCACCCTTGCACCCTCTGGTCCTAGGTACCGAATGGAGTCCCTCGTGATGAATAGCGTGGATAAACTTGAGGCGGGGTTAACACGACTGGGACGTAGGAGATGCATGGCAATGACAGCAGATGGTTGGGACGGGACCCTCAAGTTCAATTCAGCGCAGCTCACTTGCTTTCAACAGAGTTTTCTAGAGCCCCTGCTGTGGCGCAGGGGGATGCAATTGTGAAAAAGAGCTTCCTGCTTTCAAGGCACACACAGTCGAGAAGGCACGCACAGTCGAGAAGGAACACACAATTTCTCATCGAGTGCAACCATAGCAGCCACAAGGGTCAGTCATGAAGGCCTGCTCTGTGCCAAGGCCATTCTAGGCACCAGAGATACAGAAATGAACCGGCAGACAGAACTCCAGAACTCCAGAACCTGGAGCTTGCCCAGGCAAGGCTGGGAGGGTGGGGCAAGCAATGAACAATAACACTAGACAGGAAGCAGTTGCTTCCAGTCCAAAGGATACATTCTATTCGGCAGGATGGCCAAAGTATTTAATTCATGAAACACTTAATGAGAAGCTACTCTGTGCCGGGCCCCAGTAGGGCTCAGACTCCAAAGGGCCTTTTGTGTTAAGTCAAGGAGGTTAGACTTCATCTCTGACTCTGTAAATGGAGGGATGTGAGACGGTGTCGCATACAATGCTGGCAGGTGGAAGTCTTCCTGGATGTTTGAGCTGGGCCTTGAAGAATGCTGAGGGGACAGGGCTGCCTGAGTTGGGCCCAAGAAGCAGAAGCCTGAGGCTTGTCTTTGGGTGTGTCACCAACTGTAAACAGGGAGAACAATTCACTCCCTGCACAGGACCAGGACCACAATGAGAGAATGATCGTGGAAGGACTCTCTAGAGGGATACATGATTATCATTAGTGATGTTTATCCACCTGTCTATACGGCCCGTTGGAAAATCACGGAGAAGCCTTCCCCCGGCAGGGGTCACCGGCAGCGCCAGAGGCCTGGCCTGAGGCCTGGGATGCGGCTGCATCCATGTGGGGCCGTGGATCAGGTTCTCAGGCCACAGTTCAAGCCACAGCTGGCCCCGCTCCCCTCGCCTGGTCACCGATAGCCACGGCTCCCACGTTCCTGAGTCGGAAGTTGAAAGTCACATTCCAACGAAAGGACGCAAGAGCTGAACCCAGGACTTGATGTAGAAAATCTGGTCTGCAAGGCCTCCTGACAGCTCAGGGAATCAGCGAGGGCTGGTGGGACAGACACGGGCTTTGTACACAGACAGTCCTGGTTTCAAGTTCAAGTGCTGCCGGTTAGTAGCTGCGGGGCCTTGGGAAAGTAACTGCACCTCGTGCTCCTCCTCTGTGACGGCCACACTCACACCCTCGGAGCTGTCTCAGGGCCACGTGAGACGGTCCACGTGCATGCGTCTCAGCGCGAACCAGATGCCCTACAAGTATCGATTGTCTTCACCCCGTGTTTTTCTCCCTCCCTCCTTCCCTCCCTTCCCTCTTTCCTCAAAAAGTATTTGGTGGAAGAACAGCCAGTGTTAAGAGCTCTGGAGATTTTTAAAGATGCAGACTCAACTCCCACGCAGCTCAGGGACCTGTTGGGGACGAGGGTCCATTACTGGCTGAAAAGCAAGGGGATGTTGTCACAGGCAGGCAGCATCAGGTGGGTTGGAGTGACCGCAGGTGCCCTGGAGTCTAAAAGGAAGCTGAGATCTGAGCAGAGTGGCCCGAGAGCATCTCGATGCTCTTAGAAGGGAGAAGGCGTTCCAGAGAGAGGGGCAGGCAGGAGCAGACATGGAGTGTGCCGGAGGCCAGGCAGGAATGGGGCCAGTGTCCCAGCAGAGAGTAATGGAGAAGGTGTCTCCTGGGCCGGCGCTGGCTTATGGAGGAACCGGAACGCACAGTAGACTGGCTGACCCAGCCTTCACCGGGCAGCAGGCAGCGGGGAGCCGTGATGAGAGCAGTTCCAGAGCCTAACCTGGTGACCTCAGGCATTAGAGTGTTTTCTCCAGCCGTGTGTGTGCAGGGCATTTTGGAGCAGAAAGGATGTTTCTTGCTTCTACCAGTCAAGGTGGGCTGGGTTATGCTGCAGAAACAAGTAACCCCTAAATCTCAGGGGTTTACAGTGACAGCGGTGTAGCCCTCAGCCACACAGACGCTGCTGCAGATACGGGCCAATAAGCCAGGATGCTCTGGTCCAAGGTCACCTTCATCTCAGCAGCAGGGGAAGAGGGCATAGAGAACAGGGCACTGGCTCGTAAATGCCTAAACTGAATTCTCCTCCAAACCCGTCATTCTGCCTGTAGAGACTCTCAGGCCAGAGAGGAGGCGGCTTGGAGCCCAGTGCTGTGGGCAGGTGCCTCGTGCTGGCGGTGGCTCTGCCTATTGGCCAGCAGGAGGGGGTGGGACCACCACTCCTGGGTGAGTCCTCCTGCCCTGCCAGTGCTCCCAGTCTGGGGGAGTGGGAGCCTTGGAGAGGAGTCCTTGGCATTATAGGTTGTATGTCAAGGTGTGGGTTGGTGTCAGCTGGCTAGGGATAGGAGGAGAAGGTGGCAGAGGAAAGGGGGAAAAGAAAGGAAGAGGAAGGAAAGGAGGAGGGGAGAGAAGAGGCAGAACGTGGGATGGTGGGGGCCCACCCAGCTGGCTGGCATGGAGGCCTCGCCCATCAGCATTTCCCAGGCAGCTTCCCTCCGCCTGCGGCCTCACCTTCCCTCTGGGCCGTCAGTGGGCAGGGCCAGGGGCTGGCTCTAGGCTCCCTTACTTGCTCAGAGCGGCCCTGCTTGCGGGCCCCGCCAGCGTTGGCACGGTGACAGTAGCCAAGTGTGCAAACTTGTGCCATTGTCCCCAGGCCAGGGGGAGCCATGGAGACTGGCTAATATGACACAGGAAAATGTTTGCTGATGGCAATTCTATGGGCTTTGTCCACCTCTTTCTCCATCATGACGACTCGATTTAAGTCCCTAACTGTTTGACTACAAATGCTAGGGGACCGTGCAACGCCAACCTTTTGTCCGGCCGCGCTGAATGGGCAATTCAGGCTTTGTGCAGCTCAATTGAGGAAGCAAACATAAAGACAAGATTCCTGAGAGCTCCAGTTCCCTTCCCATGGATATCCCAGCACCTCGTTAGAGAGTCCTGCCCTGGCTACCTCTCCAACATCAGTGTGCTGCCCGCCCTCGCAGGCCTGCCAGCGCCCGATGCCTTGGGAAGGGGGTGGGGAGAGAGAGAGGACAGAGGATAGAGGGAAAGAGGGAGACAGAGAGCAGAGAGAGCCACTCAACACTCAGGGACAGCGGGGAAAGCAGCCCGCCCCGGCTCACCCCATCTGATTGTCTGTCTGCACTGGAGCATGGCAGCTGTAGGCCTGGAGTCTGGGGGAGCTTTGCCAGCCCATCTCTTCTGGGCCCAGCCCCTCCTCAATCTTGGACTTTTTAAACGTGCGCGCGCGCGCGCGCGCGCACACACACATACATACCCGCGCTCGTGCGCGCGCGCGCACACACACACACACATACACACACACACCCCGCCCCCTCGAGAAATCAGGGAACCGAGGTCAAGGGGAGGAGGGGCGTGGAGGCCGAGAAGGAGAGTGGGCTGAAGGGTAGAAATTTACCGGGAAATGATTGCATTTGGGAGCTGTCTTTTTTGTGATGGTCCCCATGGTGACAATTTGTGACGGCAAAGAATGTGGGAACGGGGCGCTGCCGCCTGATTGGGATGCTTTGTATCTGGAGAGGCGCTCCTGATTGGCCTGAGGGGCCCCCCAGCTCCGGGGACTCGTCCTCCATTCAGCCCGCTCGAGGGCTGCACAACTGCCTCCAGCCGGACCACGGAGCTCGCCGGCCGCGCCGGGCCTGGCCCAGGTCTGCGGCGGGGAACCTGCCGGGCCACCTTGGCGGGGCCCGGGGCCCCGCACCCTCGGTCAGTGTGGAGGTCCAGGCGTCTCAGGCCCCACTGGGTGGGGACGTGGGGCAGGCTGGGGCCTGGGGGAGGGGCGAGGTGCTGCGGGTGGTGGCCGAGGAGGCATGAAATTGCTGCAGATGCTTCTACGGGGGAGTCCCTGCTGCCCACAGCCTGAGATCAGCCCGCCAGGCAGGCCTCGGCTTGAGTGCCAGACAGGGGTCCTGCCTGTCCTGCGTGAGAACTGTGGGTGGAGCGTGGGGACTGAGGAGGGGGGTGGATGCTAGCAGGGCTGGGGGCGGGGGTGGGAGGAGGAGGGCACCGCCGGAGAGACAGGGGGCTTGGCCTTGCCTTAAAGTGGAGCGGTTGCCTCGGCTCAGAAAATGAAAACCTTGCTGGCAGGTTGTGGATGCCGGTGGCGTGGTATGTGGGAGACACAGTGGGCTCCAGCAATGCCACTTGTGGCTGGGTAGCCTTGGGCAAGTCGCCCGACCTCTCTGAGCCTCGGCTGCGTGTGCAGGGCAACAGACCCAAGAAGACGAAATGTGTTTGTGCATCACAGATGCGCTGGGAAGGGTTAGAGGCTCGAAGGAGCGTCCCACGACCCAGGACTCTGTCTAGGGCTGAGGGGTGTTGCGGTGAGCACCACTGTCTGCAACCACGTGCCCTCTGGGGAGGGCTGAGTGTGGTTGCCCAAAGAGACTCCAACGGCTGCTGTGTCCCTCCAGGTCAGCTCCGTGCCCTTCCCTGGAGCCGCCAGCCGCCTGCAGAGCCGCCCTCTTCATGGAAAGCCCCGTGCAGCGGTCCCCTGGTGATGGCATCCGACAGCGACGTGAAGATGCTGCTGAACTTCGTGAACCTGGCATCCAGCGACATCAAGGCGGCCCTGGACAAGTCTGCACCCTGCCGCCGCTCAGTGGACCACCGCAAGTACCTGCAGAAGCAGCTCAAACGCTTCTCCCAGAAGTATTCCCGGCTCCCGCGGGGCCTCCCCGGCAGAGGGGCCGAGCCTCACCTGAAAAGGGGGTCCGAGGACCGGCCTGGGAGGCTGCCCCTCGATTCTGGCCACAGTTCCAGCCGCGGCGGGGGTGGGTGCTGCAAGGAGAAGGCGTTGGGGAACCCCTACAGTGAGGAATGTCTCTCTAAGGAGCAGACCTTACACGGGCCGGATCCAGAAGCTGCCAGGCCTGGCCAGGTGCCCATGAGGAAAAGACAGCTGCCGGCTTCCTTCTGGGAAGAGCCACGGCCCACCCAAAGCTACCCCGTGGGGTTGGAGGGGGGACTGGGCCCCAGGGAGGGACCTCCCTATGAGGGTAAGAAACACTGCAAGGGCTTGGAGCCCCGGGGGCCCGAGACAGCCCCAGTGCCCGCATCCCCAAGGGCACCCGCTGAAAAGGAGCCACTCAAGATGCCTGGGGTCTCCCTGGTGGGCCGTGTCAATGCCTGGAGCTGCTGCCCCTTCCAGTACCATGGACAGCCCATCTACCCAGGCCCTCCAGGGGCCTTGCCTCAGAGCCCGCTCCCCAGCCTGGGCCTCTGGCGGAAAAGCTCGGCTTCCCCCGGCGAGCTGGCCCACTTCTGCAAGGATGTGGAAGGCCCCGGGCAGAAAGTGTACAGACCCGTGGTTCTGAAGCCTATTCCCACCAAGCCGGCCATGCCCCCGCCCATCTTCAACATCTTTGGCTACCTCTAGCCGGGCTGGGAGGGCCTTGGTCCCCACCGCTGGCCTGCAGGGGTGTTGGAGACCCCGGGGGCTCTCCTGGTGAGCAGTGGGCTGGGCAGTGGTGTAGCCTCTTGAGAGCCTTCCCTTTGTGTGTGGGGGGAGGGGGAGGGCAGGATCGGGGCAGGGGCTTCTCAGGCAGTTGCCCAGCCAGCCCTTGCAGCCTTGGGAGCGGTGGAGCCGGGCTCGACCGGCCCCTCTCCACCCGGGCCAGAGCCCGACAGATGACCTGCAGGCCTGTGCAGACCTCAGTCGGCGGGGCGTTGCTCTGGCCTGCCAGCCGTTCCAAAAGCCAGAGTTACGCACCTGTGCATCTGCCACCCACTGTGTAAGCCAATCTCAGTTCTGTTCTTCTTGTTCTTTGTAAATATTAAGAAGGCTAAAAGAATAAAGACATTTCTTTTGCAGTTTTCACATCTTGGGTCCATGAAGTTGAATGGTCCCCAGGCCTAGGACATGCTAGCTGGCCCAGATGGAGGGCCACCTGCAGAGGCTGTGGGGGAAGCCTGGAGTGGCCCAGAGACCTCTGTGATGTCTGGGGATGGGCACTGGGGCCCAACCGCTCAATTCCAAGGAAGGAGGGTGGAGACAGTTCACGGGAAAGGATGCTCTGATTCCCCACGCCAGAGAACAGAGCGGGGAAGGTGTGGCTACCCAGAGGGTCCAAACTGCTCTAGAGAATAGGGAGGCTGGGACCAGGGCAGGGGGACCTGTGCTCCTGGCTCTGCCGTGGGATGTGGGGCTGGAGCCTTCCTCTTGGGGCCTCTCTGCCCCACCTGCAGGATGAGGGGTGGGATGAGAATGGTTCCCTCTGCAGTACCTTCCACTCCAATCACAGCCTCAGGGCAGAGACTGGGCCAAGAGCAAGCAGGAGCAGAGCCCCTTTGGACAAAACAACTGGTTGTTTGACCAAATTGCTCCTTTTTTCAACAGTCTTTGGTTCTATGTCCACGGGCAAAATCATCATCATCATCATGTCCAGCTCATTCAGATTCCTAGGTTACCTGCCAATGGCTCTCTTCCCGGGCCTGATGCAGTCCCTGGCACACCCTAGGTGTCCTGCCAATGGAATGATGAGGGCCTCTGCCTGGGACAATGCACAGAGGGGGGCACTGGTGGCGCGGAATGGCCCTTGGTTCGGCCCCAATAGTGCCCAAACCAGCAGCCTTGGGAGGTGGGGGGCCGGCAGAGCCAGAGCCCGAGGGATCACCCGCGTGCCTGTGCAGACCTCAGTCGGTGGGGCATTGCTCTGGCCCGCACCGCACACTGGCCCAGGATCTGCGCTGCTGTGTGTGGCATGGCTCCGTGGCTGAAAGCGTAGGGGCTGCCATGGGCGCTAAGCGGCTCATTTCATCAAAACACAGTTCTCACGACCGGGACAGGTGCAGGGGACCAGGCTGGTTGGAGACTATGGCTCCCAAATCAACAGCATACTGTTGAACAAGTTAATGCCCGCTCTGTGCCTCAGTTTCCTCCTCTGTAAAGCAGGGACTAGATCAAAGATAGCAAACAGATGCACCCACCACTTCTGAGTCCAAGGCAAGTATCATCAACTGGTCACGGACTCTCTCTGTTGGGGCCCGGATATGGCCTCAGAATCCTTCCTAACACAAGTCCCAGGATTAGTGATTGCTAAGGGCCCTTGCTACCCTGCCTGTTTTTACTCCAGCATTCCCCTGGAGAGGGGCATCCACACGGAGGGGCAGCTTCACTGGGAAGCCGGTGGGTTTCTGGTGGTTTCTGCCTGATGGTCTCAGAGGACTTCAGAGCCATGAGGCCACATGATGCAGGCAGGGTTGTCCTGAGTTATTATCTGGCTCATGCGGTAGGGAGTCCTCAGCCAGAGCCCTTGCCTCAGGCTGCTCTGGTTTTAAAGAACAGAGAGGGGGCCTGGAGGAGGCATGTCCCCTTCTCTCCCCACTGCACGTCATTACAAAGGCCCTGCAGGACCCACTGTGATGAGGCTCGGGCCCTCCACATTGTACAGCAGGGTGTTAAAAGCTCTAATCTGGGCCCTGCCACCAGCTAGCTGTGTGACCTTGGGCAAGTTACTTGCCCTCTCTGTGCCAGAACGTCCTCATCCAAAAACTGTGATTGAAAATAGACCTGCCACGTGGGTAGCCGTGAGGATGCTGTGAATGCCGGGCACTCTAGTACTTCACAAAGGATGGAAAGTTGCACCAACCCAGAGTCACCCCTCCTAGTTATCGGACGGTGTCTGTAGGTCCTTCCACACCGACATCTCAGTGTTGTTTATAGAGTGGGCAACCCACGGGAACGGGTGTCCGGGTCATCCAGCCACCCGCACTCCTTCAGAGAAGGAGCCCAGCTCTGGGAGGCATGTTTTCTTGGGGTGCTGCTCGAGTACACCGGGCCTGGGTCCCCACAGCTCCTCTGGGGCTCAACCTTTCCCAGGGGATACCTGGCAGTGCCTTAATTCAAATTCTGAGAGCCTTGTCTGGAAGCAGAAACCTTTACTAAGGTGCCACTCAACAGAAGCACCCGACACCGTGATTTTCCACGTCGAAGCAAGTTGGGGGAAAACACAACTTGGAGAACTTCAGTATTAAAAACAAAGAAACAAAAGACAGCCGCAGTAGCAGGGGCAGCTGCTTCCCTAACCAAGAAGTGAATGGTGTTGTCTCAACATGAAACCCAGGAACTCATCTTCCGCTCACAGGCTCAGATCTCGAGCACTGGGTCAAATGTGCCCCTGCTCACGAAATGAAGACACTTTCAGGACGTTTACTGTTTGGTGATGCTGTCTAGACACCTCCGAGGCTGAAGTCTTCCCGGGGCTGGGTAAGCGCAGGAGTGGTGTCTGTACAGTCCTGCTGGCAGCAGAGATGGTCAAAACACGGAACCGCTGGTACAGTGTGAGCACCGACCACTCAGAACCGACCCCCCAGGGGCAAGCAGGGCATTTACGCTTTAGCTGCTGCGTGATTCGGAGGTGCGGGGCTGGGCAAGGCACTGGAGGGGAGGGGCTCTGACCAGTGGCTGCGACTGACTGGTATGGACGTACATCAATATTCTAAGAACCCAAGGCGACTCCTGTGCCTCCCAAGCCGGGCCCCACATCCTACAAATAAACGGTGCTGATGCTGAATCAGGGGCTGAGCTCTCCCTTCCCACATCTCCCACCACCTCCTCAAGACTCACGTCCTCCAGGGGAGACCTCCCTCAGACCAGCGTCCCCATCCTGCCCAATGCCTGTGGCCGCTGCCTGTTAGGACCCTCTAGGACATAAGGCGACCTGAGAAGTGCTGTAGGTTTAAGAGTTTTGCCTGATACCCAGCCCCACCCCAAATGCCCCCAAACAACATCTTTCTGCTCTGTCCCATCATTGACTGCCACCACCTCTGGCTCCCAGGTCAGCAAAGGCATTCTTCAGTCAGGGCTTTCCTCTGGCTATGCACTGAGCCCGCCTTGGCCCCTTCCCCTGGGACCCTGGGGTTGAACATCCCCAGTCTGGGAGGACGCAGGTTCCCTTCGATATTTCCTCAGGATCTCTGAAGCAAGACAGCATGGGACTCTAGCCAAGCACTGCTGGGCTGGAATCCCGGGGCTTTGCTGTGTGTACCCAGGCAAGTCCCTTCCCCTCTCTGGGCCTGTTTTCCCTCCTGTACCGGGAGGGAGTGGGCAAGATGTGGCCTGGTCCCCTCTGACCCCTGGCTGGGAGGTGTCATTTGTCAGACTCATCCTCTTCAGGAAGACACTGGGACTTACTGGTTCCATGGCAAGCCAGCGTGTCAGAGCCAGCAAGGCCACCAGGGGCCACAAGGATGGCAACCTGAGGCCCCAGAGGAGTGAGCCGACAGCAGAGCCAGCCTGGGACCAGGGCTCCCAGAACCTGCCCAGCTGCTTGTTTGCCAAAAGCCAGAAACTCCATCTGACCTCGCTGAAGCCTCTCCTGGGGCGGGGCCGGAGCAGACTCTGAGGAAGGTCACCTGCTCTGGTGTCACCTGAGTGGCTTTAACCAGTGAGGGAAGGCAGCGCCTATGAGTCACTGGGACTTCCATGGAAACAAGGCAATCTCGGCGAGCCGAGCGGGACTCAGACGGCGAGAAAGCACTAGAGCCCTGCTAGACCTCAGCTCTCTCACCTGCACCACCCCAAATGGGCTCGCAGCTCCTGCCGGACTCCTCCCGCACCCACGTGAGGATGGAAGGATGCGATGGGGGGCACGAGGCTTCCTGTCTCTCAAGTGTGGTGCCTTTGCAAGGGCTGACGATGTCCATCCCTCCGGCATTTGCTCACAGGAGCCGGTATTTGAACGGTTTTTCCCAGTATCTCAGCTTTTGTAGCAAAACGGGTAAGACGTGAAGACAGCGCCAGGGGACACGTGTATAGGACAAGCCCAGGTGTCAGGAGACTTGTAGGATCTGAGACCCTGTTTGTGATGAAGCTCCAGTTTCCATGACAACTGAACCGGGAGAGAAAAGCCAACCGTGGCTACGCCAACCACAGGGCAGGAAGCTGTCCCCTCTCCTGGGGCTGTCAGGTCTCTTCTGGTGAATGAAGGACACACTCCCTTGGGCCTTTCGGAAGCCCAAACCAAAGTGACACTATCAGGGGTCCACGTGCCCTGTCCCAGCACCTGCTCCTCCCCCACTCCTGCCAGGAGCTGGGCTAAGGACCTGAGGCCCCGGAGGGGTCTGGCGAAAGGGACTTCACCGGGCAGGGCACCATCTGTGCAACATTTATTGTACCTAAGGAAGCCCTCTGGGACCGAGGTCTCCCCACCCCACTCCCCTGGGCCACATCTTTGGGGAGAGAGCTCAGAGTCAAGTGGAGAGTTTCCCAGAGCAAAGGGGGAGGGGCACAGGGACACTCTACAGCAAGGCTGTCTGGGAAAGACAGACTCACCCCCAAAAGCTCTCCAGCCACAGCCCAGAGGTGGCGCCAGGGCTTCCCTGCTGGCCCCTGCCTTCCCCAGACCACCCCAAGTCCTGCCCTGGTCCCATCTCCTGGCCCCAGGAATGGAGCCTTCTGCCATCCCTGATGGCAGAGAAGGTCGGGGATCTCCTTGTCCATTTGAAAACAAACATGGTTCTTCTACTTGACACATTCTGTCCTCTGCTCTGGGCAAAGCTCTGGCCCAGAGACCGGTGAGATCACGGCGCTACCCCAGCTGAGACGGAGGCAGCCCACAGCCTCATCTGTCACCAGGTCCCCTTGGATTTGGGGCCACTGCTGTCCTGACACTCAGTGAAACAGTCTGAGGAACGACTCCTTCTCCATGTGCCCCGGTTACTGGGTGTTCTCATATTTCAGGTATCTAATCAGCCTGCCTGGGAGTGGCAACGTGTCCAAGAGTTTTATACGGTATTTCCCAATGGCTTTTCGAACTTGCAGCCGGCAAAGGTGAGCCAGGGGTCTTGGAGGTTCTGGAAAAAGGAGAGAGAGATGCTGATTCGCTGTTTGCAACCGGCAGAGGGTTTGCATCTGTGACCCTGGCTTGTGGGAAGTAGCCAACCCACGTAGCTGGCTAAGAGTGCAGGTGCCTGGACTACCCCCACGCGCCATAACCCCGGCCCCTGACAACTGAAAAGACATCACCCCTTATTCGTCTGCACAGCCCAGGGAAGTAGTAGGGCAGGTACCAAACCCATTTTACAGGTGAGGGCTTAGCGGGGATCACGCCTGGGACTAGAACTGGCATTTCCTTTGTCCTGTGCCCCCTCCTCTACACACCAGCCCAGAGCCCGCCCCTCCCCACAGCCTTAGCAAATACGACCTCTTAAGTGCCCCCATGCATGGAATTCAGCTCTGGGCTCTGGGGGGTGCAGAGAAGTCAGGGTCAAGGGGCAGGGACTAGGCAGCTTCCAGCAGGTCCCAGAATTCTACCGGGCTGCCTCCTCCAGGAGGCCCCCGGGATACCTCATTCAGTGGAGTTTTCTCAGCTGGGGGGCGGGGGGAGCGGGAGAGAGAGGTAAGAGCAGGGCCTGATGCATCTAGTAATTCATTTCAGCCCTGGGAACAGGGTAGGTATTTGCTGAATCAAAGAATGCCATTCATTCATTCAACAAACACATGCTGACGCCTTCACTGTGGCTGGCCCCGTGCTCGGGCCAGAGATGCAGGGGTACCCACTCAGGAGCTTTGGGGAAAGGCTTCCACACCAGATGGCGCATCTGAGCAGGGTCCCGATGGGTGGGTAGGAATCTGCCGGGTGAGGGAGGGAGGGAGGCAGGCAGGGCATTCCAGGCAGCGGAAGTAGCAGTGCCAAGCCAAAGAGGCCACCGCCACTCAGGGAAGATCAGGGTGCAGTAGGAATGTGGGGGGATGGGGGAGCCCAGCCAGCTGCAGGGCTGTCTCACTAGCTGCCCCATCGCGGCCCTGCTGACACTTCCGCTGCCCTCTGGGATACTCAGCCCCGCTCTCTGCTGAGTGAAGTCTGAGCTTGTGGGAAGGCAAAAGGCCACTGCGTAGGCAAAGGACACAGGGCCACCAGGGCTGGTATCCTGGCTGGCTTTGGAGTCTCTGGTGTCAAAGTCACAGCATTAAATGAAAACGCACGTGGGAAAGTGTTTCGCAGATGGAGGGCGGGCTTTAAAGTAACCGGAAGAAGTATTGGTTAAGAACTATTTGTTCTTCCTGTTAATAAATGTTTGTAGCACACTAAAGGGTTCAGCATATTTTTTCCCATGGACACAGTTTAGTCGGAAATTACCCTTCCCAGGCAGGGCTTGAGGAGGGGACAGTGAGAGGTGGGACGACATCTAAGCAAGGACCGCTCTATTCTCTAGTGGCCTCTAGTGGCCAGTCACGGTGATGGCAACCAATTATTCATTAATTCAAGGAACGTTTGTTTATTGAGCATCTAGAGTTCCCGGTGATTGGGCAAGTCCATCCCACCCTCCCCCCGTCCTCCGCCCCCTCCTCCTCCCCGCTATCGCCAGCCCAGTAACTTTATTAAGGGCCTCCATTCAAGAGCTCCCAGGCATTTGTGCAAATGGAAAATCCTACGGCAAGTGTGGGTTCAAAGGGGCACAGGGATCAAGGAGAACCTGGCAAGTCAGAGTTGGGGCACTGGGCTGCGGGACAACTGGACAGGTAATGAGGCAGCGTCTTCACCTGGGGACAGCAGCAGCAATGGTGGGATAATAATAACTTTCTGTGGGTCAGCCTCTGTGCTACGTGATTGACAAGCACTTGGGTCAGAGACAGGACTGTGCCCCCTAGAGCCAGAGAAAGCCCTGGGGCAGCTGGATTGCCTCGGGGCAGGCATCTCCTCAGTATCGGCTGCAGCATCCAGTTCAACTGGCTCTGATGCCTCACCTGCCCATAATTTCTTACAGGAATTCTTGGCCTGACTCAGCTAGGCTGCCCCATCTACACTGCACACAGCTGCTGGACCGCGGCCAAAGCCCCCTCACTGTGCCAGGTACACACCCGGCCCTGCAAACACCCCAAGCTGGCAGAGTTGGATGGGGCTGGACATTGAGCCTGCCAACCTGCTCTGTTCAGACAGGGATACTGAGGTCCAGAGGGGAGTCCTGCCCACAGTCGCCCAGCAAGCCCCTGGTTTCAGAGCTCCGGGGGCCTGGCCCCTAGACCGGTGACCTGACAGCACCGGCACCACCCGGGAGCATGTTGAAATGCAGACTTTTAGGCCCCGCCCCAGACCTGCTGAGTCAGACTCTGCATTTTTAAACAAGATGCTCAGGTGCTTCGTGTGCACTTTGCAGTTTGAGATGCCCTAGCCCATAACTCCCTCCTCCACCCCACCACACTGCTTCCCAGCGGCCCATGATCCTGGGCGACTTACTCTAAAGGTCCTGATACCCCGCGGGGAGCCGGAGTTTTTGTTTAAAGCATCCTAGAGAGATTTAGTGGCGGGATGTTGGGGTCGATCAAACCTGGGTTTGAAGCCCAGCTCTGCCACTAACTAGTGGTGAGACGCTCGCCAAGTGACAGTCTGAGGGTCAGGCGCCTCACTTACAAAACGAGGAGTCACGGAGCCACTGGATGTGACACGCAGCACAGAGCCTGGCACGAGAAGGTGCTCATCAAATGTCAGTAACAGTCACAGGCCCCGAGTCCCGGCCTGAGTCAGGCAGGGTGAGCTGCCGGCCGCAGCAGTGACAGCCCCTACCTGCTTTCTCCTTGATGACAGCCCAGTCCTCGAAGCTGTCAATGTGCTCCTTCAGCCGGGAGCAGAGCTGCACGTTGCCCACGTAGTCCAGGAGGACGTCGATGATGGGCCCTGCCCAGCGGCTCACTTCCGGGGCAGACAGGATCTCGCAGAACTGAAAGGGAGCACACACCAGTGCTGGGACACCCAGGACCAAGGGCACTGCCTCGACAAGCTCATCCTACAGGTGGGAACCTGCGGCCAGTGAGGGCAGGGGACACGTCTGAGGACAGACACTGGGCATGCCCAGGGTAGATTCCAGTTCTCCACATCCACACCCCTCTCTCATCAACACAGGCCTACTGCTGCCAAAAGCGGGAGGGGGGCAACTTGGGCAAGTCACGTCACCTCCCTAAGCCTCAACGTCCTTGTCTAGAAAATGGGTATATGACACCAACTTCAAGGGTTTTTTTTTAATGAGAATTAAGGTAATATAAACATAAACTTCTCTGCACACAGAGGATAGCCCATAAGTGATGGTCATTAGCCATTGTTAATATCTCCAAGAGGAGGATGTTTCTAATTTCCTTTTCATTTTACATTCTGGTTTATTTAAGTCATCACCATGGACAGGTCTTGCCGCTGGGGTCACTGACTTTCTGCACCTCACCTGACCTTGTACCAGCCTGCTCTCACCTCCACCCGGATCCTGGTCAATCAACCTCATGTTCCAGGTGTAGGTTTGCTGGGGGTGATGAACCCCTCAGTTTTGCAGAGTTCCTCACCAATCCCCTGCTCCACTGTTCCTTCCCCCAAAACAGCAGACCAAAGAAAGGACTTAATCGCTCACGTGAACCACTAAGTTCTGCTGCCTCTAAAGCATGCTAACACCGGGTTCTGCTGCCTCCGAAGAGCGCTAAATACTAGCTTACACTCCCTCCAAAGTGCACTGACCATGAGTCCACACTGCCTCCAAATCCTGCTAACCATCATCTTCTGCTGCCTCCCTAGTGTATTCCACCCCGCCTCCGGTGCACACAGCCTCGGGAGCGAGTGAACCACTAGTCCCCCAGCCTCCAGAGCGCACTGGCCCTGGCCGCACTCCCCCAGACGCGCCTTCCTACCTGGACGACGCCTGGCGCCTTGTTCGAGCCGGGCGCATTGTTGAACCTGTTGGAGGACGACGGGGCGGGCGGGTGCGGGCCGTTGCCGTACAGGCACGAGAAGCAGGGCTCGCCGTTGCAGCCGAGGTCCATGAGGAACTTGAGCAGCGACAGGCACTTCATGGAGAACATGATGGTGGCGGGGAAGGCGGTGGGGTGCGTGGCGATGTAGGCGTCGATGTTGGCGCCGTGGTCCAGCAGCAGCTGCATGGTGCGCAGGCAGCCGTGGCGGATGGCCACCAGCAGGGGGTTGATGACGTCGCGGTTGGGGTCGGCGCCGGCGAGCAGCAGCAGCTCGGTGGCGTACACGTTGTTATTGACCACCGCGAAGTACAGCGCCGAGCTGCGCCGGTCCTCGTAGAGGCGCGCGCGCTCGGGCGCCAGGGGCGCGTTCACGTCGAAGCGCGCGCTCAGCAGAGCCTCGAGCACCTCGTCGTTGTTGCGCTCGGCGGCCAGGTGCAGCGGGCTGATGCCGCTACGGCGCACGCGCGTGCGGCTGGTCACCGGCAGCAACATCTGCACGATCCTGCGGGCGGAGCGGGCACGCGCGGGTCACGGGGCGGCCCGCACCTCTGGGCCGGACCCGCGCCCGGGGGAAGCGGAGGGGCCAGGCTCGGCCGCTCGTAACCACTGAGTGAGGAGGCACGGACCCACCAGCAGGGGCCGCCGCGGAGACAGCCGTTCTCACAATTACCACTTGGGGGAGAATGGGTCTGCTTTACAGATAAGGAAACGAGGCTCAGAGAGCTTCCACCACCTTATCAAAATCACAGAGCCAGTAATGAGTGGAGCTGGGCTTCAAACTCACAACCCTTAGCCTCCAAAGTCTGAGTCCTTAAAAACCTCAGCCAGACTGGCCTGTGGTTTCAAGAATCTCTTGCCGACTTATTTCAGGCTAAGGAGTGTTGCCCATTCCCAGCTCAGTTATCTGAAGGAATCGATTAGAAGGCCCCCAAACCTAATGACTGTCTGGGCTACTATCTTCAGGAGGCAGTAGGGCCACATCGTGAAGCATGGAGCTAGACCCTGCCCTGCCTGGGTAGGCTGGGGGTGTGGGTAGGCGTGGGCGGGCAGGGACAGTCACATCCAAGGGCTCACTGGGTGCCAGGAGACATCCAAAGGCTTTACAAACACTATTCGGTTTAATCTTTACAACACCCCATAAAGTATGTCTCATCATTCCCTTTAATCCAGATGAGAAAACTCAATGCTCAGAGCAGTTAGGGGGCTTGCCCAGGCCGTACATCGGGAGACACAAACCAGGATTTGTACCCTCCTCTGACTCCAGGGCTGAGCTGTCCTGCATCTCTGTCTTGCTGCCCTGAGGCCTTGGTGGATCCACCAGGTCCTGGGGGACAGGAGGGGACAAATCTGTCTGGCCCCAGCCACTCCTGCCCCAGACCCCAGTTAGCCCTCAGTGACCATGAGGTCGCCTCCCCGGTCCTGGGAGTCTCAAAGCCTCTTCCCCTGAAGGTTGACTCTAGCCTCTCCCAGGCTCTCTGCCCTGCCTGTGGCTCGGAGAGGGTCGATCAGCTGCGGCTGAGGCTGGAGATTGCAGCCAGCCCTGACTCTGCTCTCCTCTGATGAATCAGGCACTATTCTCAGCCCTTAACCTACGCTAATCTGTTACATCCTCCCAACAGCCCTATGAGATGTGTACTAGCATTAACCTCATTTACAGATGAGGAAAGAGAAGCCCAGGGACACACAGCCGGTAGGTGATGGAGCCAGGATTGGAACCCAGCTAGTCTGATTCCCCCTAGAGTGAGGAGCGCACTCTTAACCACTCCTCTGCTTCTTGTGTGGCAGTCAGGAGACAGCTGCTATGTCACAGGGTTTTACATTCTTCACAACACATTACTTGCCTGCCCCATTTTATCTTCACTGCAGGCTGTGGAGGTAGCCAGAGTGGGTCTGTGGCCTTTGTAACAGGCGGGGCTCAGAGGGATGAAGTGACTGATCGAGGGCCATAAAGCAGTTCTGGGGCTTGACCCCAGGAATCCTGACCCCTTGTATTTGCTGTCTTCCCCTAGACCCCTGCCACCTGCCAAGCTCTTGCCACTGACGTGATTGCAGACCCTAACCCACACATGCCCGGCTGACAGGTGACCTTGTGTGGGCTCCAAGGAAGTGGCCATGGCAGGGCAAGCAGGTGCCACCAGGCCCATTCCCACACCTCTTTGCCTCCTGGCACTTGGGCTCCTGGGGCTTCTGGCTTCTTAGAAATGTGATGCCAGGGACCTCCCCTTAGGATCTCAGTGGAAAGTATTATTATGGTTAGTGACGCTGTGTTTGCTTAAAATCTGCCTCTCAAACCTCAAAAGGAAATTCACACACCCAGGGGGGCTAATTGCCTCCTAATTTCTATTTGTGCAGGCTCAGGAGGCCTGACCTCGCTCTGTTGAGGTGCTGGTCAAAGGCGGGGGCCGGGGCCTCAGCCTGGACCACAGCCATCGCCAACAAATGCTCCCTAACAGCCGTAACATGCCCAAGCACGGGAAAAACAGCGAAAGGGGCTGCCTGGGGCCACTGGCCAGATGGGCTGGTATCTCTGGCAGGTCGCAGCTGGTCTCCACTGGTCCTTTGCCGAACCAAGGGAAAATGGCAGAAATGTGGGAACGTGACTGGACGTTGCCTAGAGTCCCAGAAAATAACACAGTGAAATTATCTAATTGTTGTACGCTTCTGGAGGACTTGGCCAAGCTGAGAGTAATTGCAATGCTGGGCGGGGTCTGGAGATCAGTGTGTCCAGCCTCCCATTTTACAGATGGTGAAACTAAGACCTGGGTGTGGGGTGGGAGGTGGAGGTTGGACTGGAGGTGGATGGCAAAGCCAGGGCAGAATGCAGGCATCAGAATGCCCAAGACCAGGCCTTTCCATGATGCCCCAGTCCCCCTAGGCCTGGGGAGTGTTGGTCGCCCCACTGCATGTCATCACTTCTCTCCCACAGACCAGTTGGTGGGAGGAGGGCAGGAGGACGATGGGGATACCCCACAAGACAGACTGGGACATTCCCATTTCTCCCATGGGCAGGTCCTGGGACCACAGGTGCTCAAAATGCACCTTAAGAAGAGAACAAACGTACTCATTGCCTGGCAGAAGCTTTGGTGTCTGGGAGGCCTAGTTCCCTGTCCCTCTCTTCTCCTTTCCCCAGCATGGAAGCTGCACCCTCCAGCTCAGCCTCCTGGGTCACCGGGTCACGGAGGTGTGACCTCTGCCAGCATTCAGTATAAATTTGACCATGGACTTGACTTTCACAAGGGAACCAGCTGCCCACAAATGGCTCTGCTCCCAATACCACTGGTGGTACTGTGTCAACCTGGCAGTGTGTGTGTGCGTGTGCGTGTGCGTGTGTGTGTGTGTGTTGAGGGAGGATTACCTCTTTTCTGAGCCCTTACGGAGCCAGCAAAGGCTCCACCAGTGGAGAACCTGCCTGAGGGTGTTCCCGAGGGCACAGTGGGACTCCTGCCCACGAGGGATCCCTCTGCGGGAAAGTCTGCAGCTCTTCCCCTGGGAGCTGGAGCAGAGGAGCAGGTCCTCCACGAAGGAGGAAAAACAGGCCCACTGCCACTCTGTGCCACCTGCTGGATAAACAAGCAAGCCTAGGGGTCTCTGGGTCCCCGGAGAGACAGTGGAGCCTGCTGAGGATACAATCTGTGTGCTCTCAATCCCTGTGCAACTCAGAATCCCTGAGGGAACGCTGAAAATGCAGCAGGTCTGGGGAGGGGCCCCGGAATCTGAGGTGGGTGATCTATGCATCACGCCTTGAGAAACTTTGCTGCAAACCTTCATTTTCCTCCAGAAGGTACAAGCAGTAAACCAGTTTCCTGGAGTGGATGGGGTTAGAGAAAGGGGCCTGTCCTCTCATTTTCTGGAAGGGCTTGAGCTCTGAGCCTCAGTTTCCCTTTTAATTAACGGGCATGCTAACTTGCTTATGAATGTGTTGAAAAATGCATTTTAATTTAATGTATTAAATGTTCTCTATTCTGCCTTTCCCAGAAAGAGTTTTCAGTGGCTTGCAAAGGTAATATAGATTAGAAATAAAAGAGAAAGGATATTTAAAAATTAGGGAAGGCCCAAAATACAAGTCAGTATTATATGTCAGCCACAAACTACACATTGGTTCTCCCCTGGGATGCCTGGTAAAATCAGCTGAGGGCTTTTAGGAATCCTGCAGCCCTCGCCCCAACCCAGATTGCTTACAGCGATATCTCTAAGGCTGGCGCCCAAGCCTCAGGGTTTTAAGAGTTCCCCAGGGTTCCAGTGTGTAGCCAAGGTTGAGAACCAGTGGTTTCAGTGCTATTCTAAATTCAGTTTAAAGGGATCCTGCACCATCTGCTCTTCTCTAATACTACTTCTTAATAAGTCTATCTTTGGTGCTGAGTTTTAATCTCATAAGGTGTCTTTGCTAAACTGGAAATGAAAAATAAGAAAAAGTGTGTCTTGGGGCCTCCCTGGTGGCGCAGTGGTTAAGAATCTGCCTGCCAATGCAGGGGACACAGGTTCGAGCCCTGGTCCGGGAAGATCCCACATGCCGCGGAGCAGCTAAGCCCGTGCGCCACAACTACTGAGCCTGTGTGCCACAACTACTGACCCCGTGCGCCTAGAGCCTGTGCTCCGCAACAAGAGAAGCCACCGCAACAAAGAGTAGCCCCCGCTCGCCACAACTAGAGAAAGCCCATGTGCAGCAATGAAGACCCAACGCAGCCAAAAATAAAAAAAGATGAATAAATTTATAAAAAAAGAAAGAAAGAAGAAGTGTGTCTTGGAGGTGCCTAAGACTTTGGGGTCTTGGGGGCTCCTTTCTCAGCCACGCCCAAATGTCACGCCCTCCAGTTAAAAGTGCTGAAGGCGCCATCTGGCGAGCATCGAGCCCAGATGCTGGAACTACCTTCCATGCTATGGACAGGCAGGGCGTCCTGGCAGGTGGTGGGTGCGGAAGGCCTAGGGAAATTCACATCAAATCCCCACGCAGCCAAGGGAGGACTGCGTGGAGAGGGCCACATGCCACATGCCCAGGGAGTGAGTGCAGCACTGGGAGCTTGCCTGGCCGCGGGCCCTGCCAGGTGGCAGGAGCTGCTGGGGGTCGGCTTTACCCCTGTGTAGGGCAGCCGTCAAAAGTTGGCCTGGCCCCCTCAGTCTTGGGGTCGAGAGGGAACTGAGGTCTGAGAATGGAGGGTGAATAACCAGGGAAATGGCTTTGGGAGTCAGCACGAGTCCAAAGCAGGAGACTCTGGGAAAAGCATAAGCCATTCACGTTGGTGGTTCCAGAGAGACCCAGCCTTTCTCCCTGGCCATCCTTAGCCACACCCAGTGCTCTTTCAAACTCCCCACCAGCTGGGGCCAGACCGATGACATCTAGTTCCACCTAAAGGCACTGGGCGTGACTGGAGGATGCCAAGTGACAGTCCCAGCTCGGCCACTCTCTGGCAAACCACTTCCCATCTCTGTCCTCGGGTCTCTCCTCTGCAAAATCAGGCTTGGATTAGATCAATGGTCCCCCCCAGAGGTCTGGCTGGGCTGTATCTGGTTGACCCAGAGCTTTTCAGTGATAGAGACTTGGGCTCCTTCTCTCCTGGAGATTCGGTTCCGTGTGTCTGGGATGTGCCATTTAAAAAATAGCCCAGAGGGCTTCCCTGGTGGCGCAGTGGTTGGGAGTCCGCCTGCCGATGCAGGGGACGCGGGTTCGTGCCCCGGTCCGGGAAGATCCCACATGCCGTGGAGCGGCTGGGCCCGCGAGCCGTGGCCGCTGAGCCTGCGCGTCCGGAGCCTGTGCTCCGCAACGGGAGAGGCCACAACAGTGATAGGCCTGCGTACCGTAAAAAAAAAAAAAAAAAAAAAAAAAAAAATAGCCCAGGGTGACTGTGCTGTACAGGCAAGTATGGGGAGCCAGCGTACCGGGAGGTTTCAAGGGTCAGCCCTTTTGTCTCCTTCCCTCGGGATCTCTCTGGAGTCAGGTTAAGAGAATCCATGTTTGTTGACTGATGCTGGATCTTTCTGGAGCTGAAGAGCAAGATGCTATCTTGCCCACCACCTCTGCCTGACTTAAGTTGCTTTCATCCCTTCATTGGTTTCACTGAAAAATTATGGAATGTACCCTCCCTACATAAGAGAGAATGCAGACCCATTGAGCACCTACTGTGTGCCAGGTGCTCTGCTGAGGGCTTTATTTCCATTCTATAGCTGCGTATGTCCATTTCACTAGTCCCCGCAACAGCCCCCGAGGCAGTGCAACCTACCTCCCGTTTTACACAAGAGGGAATTGAGGCTCAGGAAGGTTAAGCAAGCTCCCCAGGGCCTCAGGAGGCATTCAAACCCAGATACGTCTGCCTCACGGCCAGCTACTTGGTCCAGAGAAGGCGGGGTCTCCTCTGAGCATGTATGGGGCATGGAGCGGGGAGGGCACCCTTGGTTGGTCATTTGTGCGGGTACCTACAGAGCAGGGCCTGGGGCCCCTGAGAGTCAGCTCTGTCTCCTTGTGTCTCCACTCCGTTCTCCAGGATGTCACTCTCACCCCCATTCCCCTCTGCCTTAGCGGACACCACCCACACCCTCCAGCACACACGATCTTCTCCCTGCTGAGGACAGGGCTGCATTTCCCAAAGTGTGTCGTCTGGGGTACACGAGATGGGATTTTAGGTGAGAAGGTTTTTTTTATTAATTGTAACTTGATCATTTTAACAATTTAATAGTGTGATAAACGTTCCCTTTTGAAAATAAATTCATTGAAAATAATAACGTCTTGAAAGGAAAATACTAAGAAGTGAGGGTACAGATATCTAAAATCAGGAGGAATGTCTGTGAATGCTCAAAGTTTGGGGAACACTGGTCGAATGGAAATTACTGGGCCCTGTGCATCCTCCACGGGCAGCTGGAGTTCCACCTCCCAGGCGAGTCTTCCCTGACCCTCCAGCTAGTGGTGGTGCAGGTGGAGGTTTAACAACTTGCTCTCTGGGGGGAGGAGGGGCCTCTGATTTCTAACAATCATTAATTTCCATGGTGTAAATACTCTCATCATGGCCATTTTCAGGCTACCAATGTGACCAATCAGCTCACAGGAGCTGTACAAGCCAGCTCTAGCACTGTCTCTAGGACCGCCGCGGACCTCAGCTCTTCATGCTCTTTCATTTGTCATGAATTTGTGTGTGTGTGTGTGTGCGCACGCGCGCATCTTCCGTCCCACCAGATTGCTCCCTGAAAACTTAAGCTTCTCTCATCTCACTCAAAGTACCTAGCACACAGTAAGTGCTTAAGAAAAACTAGCTAGTATCAATGGTACTATTTGTATTATTGTAGGTATCCCCTGTATGCCTGCTAACTGCCTAAGAGGTTATCTTTGCATCCCCAACAGAAATATCCACTAGTCCAGACTCATATCTGGCTTTCTGTGTGGAATCCAGTAGATGTGACGTTTGGAACAGGTGAGTTCCTGTCATTTGCAAGCTGAGTGACCTTGGGCAAGTTGCTCAACCTCTCTGTCTTAGCTTCCTCATTTGAGAAAAAATGAAAATAATCGTATCTACCTCAGTAGATCTGTTAAAAGAATTATGAAAAGTACAGCTGTTAAAAGGATTGAACACATTTCTAATGTAAAGTGCTGGAAAGTGCCACATAGGTGTTGGCTATTATTATTGTTCCTGGTGTTGTAAGCATTCACTCTAGCTTGCTGACTGCTGAGGGGTCTTCCTCTTTTCCACCTAAAACGTGGCCTGGGCTCTGACCTCTCCTGGGCCTCCCTACCCCCGTGGGCGGGGCATTCAGAGGAATGGGCGGGGCGGGGAGGAGCCTCAGGGGGCGGGGGCGGGGCCTGGGCTGACCTGTAGTTGCCCTTCTTGGAAGCGATGTGCAGCGGGAGTATGCCATCCTTGTTGGCCTTGTTGGCGTCGGCACCCTGCGACAGCAGGAACTCCACCACCTTCTCGTGCTCGTTCTTGCAGGCCTCGTAGAGGGCAGATGCGTGGTCGCTGGCCTGTGTGTTGATCTCAGCACCTGGCAAAGGAGAGGCGGATGGGTGAGTGATCAGGGCGGTCACTGTCCTTGATGTAACGCCCACCTCGGGCTGACCGCTGCTGCCCTAACCACTGTGATACATTGGATCACCCGGAGGACCTCCAGCTCCTTTCTGCTACATTGAGACCCGCTGTCTGCCATCCTGAGCTGCCACAACGATGCTGGGATTTACTGAGCACTTGCTCTGTGCCAGGCGCTGTGCCTTACCTATGCTATCTCTTTGAGTCCGCAGCATATTGTAACCCCATGCAATCAGCAACAACTTTATCTCCACGTCACAGACAAGGACGACGAACCTCTGCAACTGGCCCCAGAACCCCCAGCCCATAAGGGAAGAGCCCAAACTTGAACCCCGATGATCCGATGGCAGAAGCCTTGACAGATGGTCAGATGGCAGAGACCATGCTCTCAACACTCATTCCACCTAAAGGGATCCAGATCCTGCCCTGAGGAAGGCCCTCACAGCTCTAGGAGGGCACAGAGCCTCCTCGTACAGAAAACCCTAATAATTGTATTCACTGGGATTTGCTCTTCCCTGCCTTCCATTTCAAGGAATAAGGGAGGAATTACTTCTTGTCTCCTCTGAAGGAAACACTACACCGTGCTGCAGGAGGGAGGAATCCAGCCTGGTGACAGTCTCCCGTGAGCCCAGTCCCCTATGCCTTCTCCGTCTCCTGGTGGTGATGGAGAGAATGCAGGGGTTTCTCTGCAAAGAGCGGTGCAGCCTGTTCCCAGTCCCTCCCTATTCCGGAAGGAAATAGAACTGAGACGGCAGTGAAATGTCAGTCAGGGCTGAAATCAAGAGCATCTGTTAACCACAGATCCCCTCTCTCTGGGCATCCAGCTTATCACAAGCTTTCTTGTAATTTAAAATTTTTGATGACTGATTTCTGGTCTAGCGGAAAGAGCACAGGCTTTCATGCCAGACAAGAACAAGTTGAAGTTTCTGTTTCATGCTTTACAAGCTCTGTGGCCTTGGGCAGCCTTTAGGAGCCTCAGTTTTCTCATCTGTTGACCGGGAATAATAGTACCTACTCAACTGCAAGGAGTAAATAAGGCAATGTAAGCAAATATCAGCTATAGACTGAAACACTCATGTCCCCTGAAAACTCTTACGAAACGTAATCCCCAGTGTGATGCTGTTAGAAGGGGGAGCCTTTGGGGGGTGATTAGGTTATGAGGGTGGAGCCCTCATGAATGGGATTAGTGCCGTCATAAAAGAGACCACAGAGAACTCCCTCACCCCTCCACCATGTGAGGACACAGAGAGAAGTTGGCTGCCTAGGAAGTTGGGACAGGCTCTCATGGGACACTGGATCCACCGGCACCTTGATCTTGGACTTCCCAGACTCCAAAACTGTGAGAGATAAACCTTGGTTGTCCGTAAACCACCCAGTCTGTGGTATTCTGTGAACTAAGACAACCTCCCCACCAGGTGGCTGGCACAGAGGGGCTGCTCAGCAAATGCGAGTTCTCCAGGATGGAGGGGCCGGGGCGCAGAGGCTGGTTCTGCCTCCACCCCGAGGGAGACTTGGCCAGCGGCTCTGACACTGCCGAGCTCTCAGAGTCAGGCTCCCTGGAAGCCTGGACCCCGCCGGCCTCAGGCAGAGCCGCCTGCTCACACAAGAAAAATATTTGCATTTGCAAGTGGACTCAGCCCACAACGGGAACAGACCCTGACTCAGGGCTTCAGCGGGAGAGCTGGGCAGATGTCTAGCGTTAGCCAGTTCCCCTCGCCTGTCTGCTGAGCACCCCGCCCTTGGCCCAGCCTCCTTTCCTGGCTCCCAGGACCCTCCCTGTGCCCCTCTGTCGTCAGGCTGGTCAGCCCAGATATGTCCCCAGCGGCAAGGAACTGCCCTGGGTCTGTTTTCCCAACTGCTCGGGCACGTGCTGAGTAGGTGGATGCTATCCAGGCCAAGCCCCAGGATGGAAATTCTCGAGGCCTGGGGCGGGGTGGCGGGGTGTGAAGAGCATGCAGTTTGGAGTCAGATGGACGCAGTCCGAGTCCAGGCTCTGACTGTGACCAATCATTTAACCTCTGCGAGCCTCGGTCTCCTCATCTACAAAATGGCATGAGGACACTCCCTAGCTCCTAGGGCTGTGGAGGAAACCCCACTGGCTTCTTGTGCTCATGCCTAGTGCAGTGCCTGGCACACAGTGGGTCCTCAACAAATTATTCCAACTCAGCCCCAGCGTCTGGCTTACCTCTGGGTTCTCTGTTGCTCAAGTGGAAGGGTCACTTCCCATGGAGAGAGAAAGGAAATCAAAAGTGTTCTTGGGGTAGATCAGAATATAATACTCTTTAACCAAAAGAATGTCGGCCAAAGTCTTGGAGTCTTCTGTTACTGAGACATGATAGTTCAGGCAATATTATTTTATTTTGTCCCATTAAGTGAACAAAGATTTTTCAGAGGCAAGGAGTGCAAAGACCAGGGTTCAAATCCCAGTTCTAATTTTCCGTGAGACCTTGGACAAGTCATTTTCCTATTCTGGTCCTTGGTTTCATCACCTATAAAGTGAGGAGGTGACCTAAATGTTGTCTGAAGTTCCTTCTGGCCGTGATAGAAGAGAAGCGGTTAGGGTGTCGGGAGACTAAGATTCTGGCTAGTTCTATCACTAATTTGCTACGTGATTATAGATAGATAAGTCCCTTCCTCTTTCTGGGCCTCAGATTCTTCATTTGTAAAATGAGGTTGTTGGGCTAGGTTAGAGATGGCTAATATACAGCACGTGTGCCACCCCACTCCAAGTTTGTGCCTAATTGCGGGGATCACTTGTGGAGCTCAACACATTTCCGGCTGAGCCTAGACACAGCCTCAGAATCCTTCTCAACACAGTACTCCCGGAAGATAGCATCACTCAGTCAGAGTATATCCATAGAGGACCCCTAAACTTGCCTTCCCTTAGAGTTGGTCTCTGAGGTCCTTCCCAGCTGTGCCCCTTGGGAACTCCATGACCCAGGGACCCTAGCACTCACCGTGTTTGGTCAGGAACCTCAGTGCGTCCAGCTGCCCACTCTGGGCGGCCACGAACAAGGGGGTGATGCCATAGGCATTCTTGGCTTCCACCTTAGCACCTCTGCTCACCAGGATCTCCATGACCTCCAGGTCATTGCGAGCAACAGACTCGTGCAGAGCCGTCCAGCCTCGGTTACAGCGGTGGTTCGTGTCCGCGTTGTACTGCACCAGAATCCTCACTGCCTCCACGTTCTTGCGCTCACAGGCTGTGCCCAGGGAGAAGCAAGATGGTCAGCAGGGCCCCGGCAGGAGCTGGCCAGCCAAGACTTCATTCATTCGTTTGTCCATCTACCCATTCACTCATCAGCCGTAAGTGGATTCACTCAACAAATATCTACTGGATCTGCACTAAGTTTCAGTCTCTGCGTAAACCTAGGATATACAACTAAAAGTAATAGTAATACGAATGAGAATTAATATTTGCTGATATGTGTCTGGCACTGGTTATGTGCCAGGCACTCTCTTCTAAGCACTTTGCATAGTTAACTAATTTAGTTCTCCCAACCACCCTTAAAGGATGTAGTGTTATTCCCTTTCACAGATGAGAGAAGTGAGGCACAGAGAAGTTAAGTGACTTGCCCAAGGTCACACACATAGTAAGTGGCAGAACTGGGATTCAAATCCAGGTAGTCCGTTCTGGAGTCTCTGTCCCCTGGAAGGTTCTGGAATGCCCCTATCTCATCTCCCTTTCCAGTGTTACCTGCTTCGGTCCTCCACGAGCCAGAAGGGGAGGAGGAGGGCAGTGCCATCGTCCTGATCAAAACACTTCCTCATAAGCTACTCACTTAATTTGGGCTAAAATCTGTCTTCTGAGTCTGCTCAAACGTCCCTTATAAGCCTCATCTTGCAGTGGGCCCTAAACGCAACCTTAGCGCTGGCAGAGCTTCTACCAGGGAGGCTGGGCACTTGTCCAAATTAACCGTCCCTAGAAGCTTCTCTGAGTCAGTCAGAGGGGGTGGTGAGAAGGAAGGGGGGCTGCCTGTGTAGTGTTTCAAACAGGACCCCAGGCTTGGTTTCCTCACCTGTAAAGCACAGATAATGGAACCTTCCCGAGAGGATGCCGTGGGAGGGTGGAGGGAGGTAGCATACGAAGGCTCTAGGGTGGAGCTTGGCACATCGTGGAGCTCATGCAGGACCAGGGCCCAGGCTTCAGCTGTGAGTCACCCAGCATATTGGGCGCTCTCTCTGGGTCAGCTGAGGCTCCAGATGATGGCTCCAGTGCCCAGGGGACATGAGTTCTAGGCAAGACACTTCCACCACAGATCTGCAGTGGACCTGGCTCCTGCTGCCTATGGAATGTTCCAGGTGCTGGATACCAGACACAGGGAAAGTTGGAGATTTCTGTAGTTTTTCAACGTGTAAAGGTCCTATCATTTTTGCAAGCCCCAAAGCTGATTGCTTAAGCATATAGGCATGAACTAAACACTTGATCGTGGAGTAGTTCAGAGTGTGGTGCTGGCATCCATCTCGCGGAGTTTAGATCCCAGATCTGCCCTTGCTGGCTGTGTGATCCTGACTGCCTCATGTCAGTTCTCTGTGCCTTACGGCTTCATCTGTAAAATGGGATACTAGCATCGCCTACCTCGTACGTGGATGGATATGAGGGTTAGAAAAAAGAACAGAGCCTGGTAGTTAGTAAGCACTCAATAAATACCAACTGTCATGAGTATTCGGATTTTGACCCTGGGTACTGCCAGGGCAGCCAGTGAATGTCCTTGGATGATGTATTGGGTAAGCCAGGAGTGTTTCCTTTTCTCGAACATCCTGGAGGTACAAATTCCCTCTCACGCCTCTTTGCTTTTGCCTATGCTGTTCCCCTTGCTTGTCCAGCTGGTAAATCCCTCCCATTCAGGCTCAGCTCTGGGACCCCCTCCTGCAGATGCCCTCTTCCACATCAGGGCCCCTCCCCAATGTTCCCAGGTGCCTTGTGCCAAGCTCTTCAATGCCAGTGGCTGACTATTACATCATCTGCGAATCGACGCCCACCAGATGGGGAGAGCACACGGACACGGACCGTATCTTTTCATCTCAGGGCTCTCAGCATGCCTGGCCCATGGGAGGACTTGGGAAATGTTGACTGAATATGTACATGAATGAATGGTTCAACTATGGAAGTTATACATCTAAGCGAGGCTGCATCATCAAAGTAGACCCCCTTGGGGAGTTGTACAATTTGCAAGCAATCCTCCCCATTGCCCACCTAGTTTCTGGACCCTCCCTCGGGGAAGCCCACCCCAGTGGGCTCACCTTTGTAGAGTGGTGTCTCTCGGGCCTTGTTGGAGATGTCGGGCTCAGCCCCAGCCTGGAGCAGGGATTGGAGGCAGTCCAGGTGTCCCCTGCATGTCGCCAGGTAAAGGGCCGTTTCCTCCTGCAGGGTGCGCTGGTCAATGACTGCCGGGTATGCTGGGGAGGATAGACCAAGAAATTCAAAAGGAGGAAGACACCCACCTCCCCCTCCAACACAGGGGTGGTCCCAATTTCCTCCCAGTTCCAGGGACAGATGTGAGTGGCCTCCACCTGAATTTACCATCCACACTGCCACACTGCCCTGGCCTTGGATTCAGTCACTTTCACAGGGCTGTTTCATTCCCGGTCATATTAATCCAGCTCAGATGCCACCTCCTCTGGGAAGCCTCCCCTGGTTGAACCCCCTCCTTCTCCGAATGACCCTGTCCTTCCCTTACACTCCCACCAGCCACTGCCAGAAGTCCGTCTCATGTGGTCGCTCCTGCCCTGGAGTGTGGTGGGCTGCCTGGGGTCCATGCTTCTTGAGAGCAGAGGTAACTCCTGCCTGCAGGTGTTACCCATCCACATCTGGCCTGGGGGAGAGCCGAGGCTCAGAGAGGAGGCATGATTTGCCCAGAGTGTCACAGCTGCTGGAGACGGCCTTGGCAGGGCCCAGGCACAGCTGCGGTATTTTCCACACCAAATCAGCCCCTGGAACATTCTCGAACAAACTGGCAGTGGCTCTCCCACAAGTCAGCCTTCCCTCATTCCTTTTCTAGGAATTAGGCCCTCCTGTCCTGGGAGGCCTGGAGAGGTGGCGGGATGGGCGGGGCAGCGCTGGCGGGATGGCTTGCTTCCCCAAGCACTTCCTTGCTTCCAACGTGATGACTTTAACTCTGCGAGCGGGGTGGTAACTTTGCCTCGCCCCTTTCACCATGGTGGTGGTGAGGCAAAGCTCCGCAAGGAGAGTGCCCTTGCCCGTGCGTCCGTCCCCACCTGTGGCTGCGCACAGAGCCCAGCGCCTCACCTTGGTGCAGCGCCTTCAGGCAGCTCAGCTGGCCGTAGTAGGCCGCCTCGTGCAGCGGCAGCCAGCCCTCCTTGTTGGGCTCTGCGAGGTTCTTCCCCGCCTTGATCATCGCCTTCAAGGCCTCTTCATCGCCTTCCTTGATGGCCTTTAGCACAGGGTCCACGGGCCTGTGAGAGCAAGGGGCAGGTCATTCCTCCGGACTGGGGCAGGCAGAGGCAGGGCCAGGTGGCCTTTCTCCCAGAAGGAAAGCAGGGCCTGCTGGTGACCAGGAGTGGGGCTGGCTGTGGGATCGCACAGTCCTGCTTGGCCCTGCTGCTCTGGGACAGGTGCTCAGCCCCTGTAGCCGTGTCCTCTCAATAAGGAGAATAATTTTTCCTAACCCACATGGGCGTGCCCTGGAAACTCTGCCCTGACCTCGGCCCTGACCTTGGCCTCTCTGACTCTCAGCCCCGTCACGGCTTCCTCAGCCGTGACCCGTGACCGGGTCAGCCTCTCCCTGCCTCCGGTCCTAAGCCCTCAGCTAACCACTGGCTTTTACATGTCTTTGATTGTTTGCCCACTGTCTGTCTCCTCCACTGGACTCTGAGCTCCAAGACCACAGGGCCCGTGTCTTTCTTTTATCCCTTATGATTTGGTTCCCACGGCACAGCTCAGTGGCTGGTCCATAATAAGTACTTAATAAATACTTGCGGCTTGAAAGAGAGAGAGAGAGAGAGAGAAAATATGAAAGGAAGGGAGGGAGAGAGGAAGGATTCAGAATTTAAGAACCCTGACAATTATTTCACTCCTTCATTCCTTCTATTTCCAAAAAGACAGCCTCTTCCCTGTTAGAGTTTTGCTTGTGTCTTTGGGGATTGTATTTGTATCTCTTTCAACACAGTCTTTGCAATGGCTTCCTCTGAGCGTTTGGAGGACGCACTGGCCTAAGAAGATAAAGGTGAGGGCTCTGGATCGGGCTTTGCCAGTGTTCCGTCCCCCTGTGAGCATCCCTGGGCCTGGAGTATTCCCATGCCTTTATCTCCAAGTTGGGTACCACATTGGGAAACTCCACTAGAAACATGGCCGGCTCATTCACTTCCACAGATGGAAACCAAGGATCCCTTTTAAACAGAGCTCCTTGGTGGCCAAAAGAGAATCACGGGACCCCTCTGTCCCTGCAGCTTTCAGTGGCTGCATCTGCTATACCAAGACCATTTCTACCAGGAGGATTAGGGCTTCCAGTGTCGGCCCCCCAAAGGGATGGATAACTGACCCCACTGGAGGTTTTAGTGGTAATTAAACTCCTTCCCTGAGCATAGCACTCCAGAGTTTACCAAGCACCTCCACCTTCGGGGCCTGTTTGCACTGAGACAAAGGTGCAGACCCTTCAGAGGGGGAGTCTGTACAGTGAGCACCTCTCTGGGGTCTTCCCAACCCCTTTCCTTTCTCCAGACCCTTCTCCTCACCTCTAGAACTTTCAGCTGCTGAAAGATTTAAGTACCTGAAGGATTAATACGTTTGACACCTTCACAATTTAAAACTTCTGAGTATCAAAAAGATTTCAGGGCTAATATGAAAGATAACTTCTTAGCTTGGCTCATCCAAGCCACTTCGTTTGTTCGTTCGTTCATTCATTCGTTCATTCATTCGTTCATTCATTCATTCACTGAGCTGGCTTCCCCCATCCTTGGAGAGTCAGTGAGGACAACAGACTGCTGTGGGTCCACTCTTGGGGAAAGAGCTGCGTAAGTGGTCCCATTTCCCTGATGGAGGAGGTGAGACCGGAGGCAGGCCTTGTCCCAAGGCCGTCATCCCTGTCAGTGGCCACGATAGGCCCAGAGTGTCTCCAGGGCCAGCCCCTTTACCCTCCCAGCTGCTCCCCCCTCCAGCATGAGCAGCACTTCCTCCTGACTCTCAGCCTCTCTGGTTATTAATAGCTTCAGAGCACAGATGCCGGTTAAGGACAGACCCAGCAAGGACGATGGGTAACTGACCAGATAAGCCCTGAAGTCCCCATCAACGCCATCACTGCCACCTTGATGAGTTCCGCTTACGAGCGGCCCAGAGCAGCCCCGGTTGGTGTCAGGAAAAGTCCCAGTGGGGTAGGTGTCCTGTCTCTCCCGGAAGGTCTCCTGTGGGACCCGTCTGAAGTGGAAGGGAGGAGGGCTGGCTGTTCTTGTGGCTTTGGCGGGTGTGCGGTGTCATGAGAACATTCTTAGGACGCACCGCTCAGCTTGGGCCTCGTCCAGCTGTGGTGCAAGGACCCTGGATCGCTCAGACACACACACCGCCAGCTTCTGTACGAGCTCAGCCAAAGTGCCCGCCCCAGGGCTGGGGGGAACTGCTGCGGGTATCAGACCATCAGAGACCGAGGAGCTGGACAGGACCCTGGAGGCCACTCTGTCCTCTCCAACCTTCTCTACGGAGAACGGAGACTAAGTGAGGGTCAGCGACTCACAGGCAGTCTCACAGGAAGTGGCAACAGCGCTGAGACCAGAACCTGGTTTCACTTTTCCAGACTGTCAAAATCCTACCTGCAGCGCCAAGGAAGAGAGGGGTGGCAGGGCTTGAAAAGGGCTGGGAAGAAGAAACAAAACATAGGCCAACTGTCTCCTCCCCACAATGTAACCGATCAAAGAAATAGGGGCTCCAGCGATGGGACCGCTTTTTTGTTTTTAGCTGCTTCTGGGGTCGAGCAGAGAAGGAAACAGCACAGAGCTATTTTCTAAGGACTCACCTAGCCCAGCACTCTGGTGCCAGGCAAACAGAGCCTTTCCTGCAGCTCCGATTATTTGGTTTTAGCACCTGGCACTTAATAAATAAAGGCAACAAAGCAAACCAAAACTTGTGGGTGTGGGCATCGTGGGTGTGCTCAGATAGACCCACGGTGATGGCATGTGGGAAAGCGAGGCAGAATGGGGGGCTGACTCATCGGCCTCAGCTCTGAGCCCCTGGAGTACTAGAGCCGTCTCCCCAGTCCCCCTCTCCCTGGGTCCCCAGGTTCAGAGCCCTACGGGGCTACTCCAGCACTCAGGGCCCATTCTGGGGGAACTGAGGGGTTAATCACAAGCTCAGCCTGGCTGGCAGTTCCTAGAGGATGGAGCCTGCGACCACCAAGCCCAGCTCGGCAGGAGCTGCTGGGTCTCAGGGGGACACACCTGGGAGGGTTGTTCCTTGGAGTCCCTCCAGAGTACCCCTCTTCCTGGGGGCTGTGGGACTGCTTCCCATCCCTGCACCCCAACCCCAGTTTAGAGGAGAATGAGCTTGGATGGTCTGGGGGCCGCGGGGGGGGGGACACTTACGCCAGCTGGAAGGACTTGCTGCGGTTGTATTTCTGCATAACCTCCTGGAACAGGCCCTTGGGGGCTGCGGTCGTGGCGCTCTCAGGAGACACAGCGGACCTGGAGGGTGCAGGGCAGGAGTGAAAGAGGGAAAAATACTCTGCATATGAGAAGCGGGTCATGGCCGGAGGCAGGAACGAGGATGGAGGGAGAGCGAGGGGGAGAGACTGACAGACAGACACAGGGCTCTGAACCAAAGCAGATGGCCGGGTCCTCCCTGTGCGCTGGACACAGCTGCTGTTCTCCAGATTATTTTTGGCCCTTGGAGGAAGCCCTGGGAGATTTAAATGACCATATAAGACAACAATGAGGTTAACCTCACCCCACCCCCGAAGGTCCCCCTCCCCAGCCAGCCACGCAGGAGGCAGATATGAAGCAAGGTGACATTCTTCACCCAGGAGGATGTGAGGAGCAGTCAGCAGCAGGTCCCAGGATGAAAGGGGCTCGGCCCCAGGGCGGGCCAGGCTGGGTCCCCACAGGGATGGACAAGAGATCCACCGGGGTGGGGGGGCTAGGAGAGCACAGCTGGGGCGCCAAGCCAGGTCTGTGCTCCCACCCTCACCTCACTGGCTCCTCCTTAGAGGGTCCTGCCGTCCCAGGGTCGGGAACAAGCAGTACAAAGGGTAGAGCAAAAGGATGCGCGAAGAAGTTCATCGGAGTCAGGGCTTGGAGTCAGAGCGACACGGGTTCAAATCCAGGCTCTGGCACTCCCTGGCTGTGTGACCTCGAACAGGTGCATCTTCTCTGGGACTTAGTCTGGTGAGGCCTGAATGCGTGAATGGTGTAAAGTGCTTACCAGAGGGCCAGGCACAGGGCTCCACACGTGTCCACCATTCATTGCATCATTATTTCGTCTCTCTGAGTCTCAGTTTTTCCCACCCCACTGGGCTGTTGTGAGGACAGGAGGGGTGAAAGGAGGGGAGGTGGCCACTGCACAGATCTGGATTGGTTGGAGCTGGAATGGGAACAGGGCATGCTGGCCCATCTTCCAGCGGGTTGGGGACCCTGGTGCAACAGACACCCCAGCGGACCCGGCCTGGTCTCCTGCGCCCCTCTGCGGAGTCCCCTGCGGGATTGGGAAGGGTGTTGCTACAGGTGACCAGCATCCCGTGGGCCACGGAGGTGCTGGAACTGTGACCCTGAGGCCCGGCAGATTTTGTGGACACCCTCAGCCAGGCCGGGGCACAGGGAAAGGGAGGGAGCAGAGAGAGACGGGAAGGATGCCAGCCCCCTTCACCTGCTGCACCACGGTCATCACCTCCCACCTTCCTTCTCCCCCACCTGCTCCTGAGCAGCGAGGCCGAGTGTGATGCCATGAATGCTAGAGCGGGTGCCAATGCCACTGCCTTTCCTAGACTCAGAGACTGAATCTCCTAGAGGCAGGAAACGGCCCCAGGGTCACACGCAGCTGCAGAGTCGACTCCTGTCTGCCGCGGAGCTCTGACACATGCTCCCTCCTCCGGAGGCTTGGTGTCTCCCGCCCCTTTGTCCCTTCTTTGGCTCTCAGGCCGCCACGCTGACAGGCCCTGAAACTGGGAACAAGCCCCCACCCCTCTCTGTGCCTCAGTTTCCTCCTTTGCAAAATGAGGAGGCAGGACCTGACCAGGGGTTTCCTCTCTGCTGTTGTTGCCGTGGAGCCTTCACTGCAATGAGCTCACATGGAAACTCAGGATGCCGTACAGATCTCACACCACATCCTGGGGACAGGGGTGCAGAGACTGGCCCTGCCAGGGCCCCTTTTCCCCAGCCCTGAGAGCTGCTGTTTCAGTGTCATTAACTGCACTTGCTCCCGGCCCTGAAAAGCGGAGGATGCTGGGCAAGATGGAAGCAGCCTGAGGCCAGGCCCACCTGAGCAGTCCCCAGCCCTGTGGTCATGACAAAGCCCTGGGCTTCTATCTCTACATGGCCCTGGGGACCTGGTCACTCTCATCATTGATCCATGTGTGGCCTCCCATCACTTTTTGTTGTTAGAATGCTTTTAGCCAGGTAAAACTCATTGATGAAAACCTACCCACCACCCTAAAATTAGGACATATCTCTGACGGTATAATAATAACAGCAACAACGGAACGGTGAGGCTGGTGGGGATGGCAGCGAGATGGCGACGGTGACATTCCCTCACGATGGGGCATGGCTTCGCCTCCTTTCTATGCTTGCACAGCCTGTGCTAGGGCCTGGGGGTGCAGATCGATGGCATATTTCTTTTTGTTGATCCTCAGGTGTTCAGAGGCTCACGGGGTCGGGCGGGGGTGGTGGTGAGGACACACACCACCACAGAGCCGCAAGGGAGGGGCTGGGAGAGAGGCAGGAGGACCCGCTCTGGGCGCTCTGAAACTGAGCGTGTTAACTAGGCTTTAGGGGCAGGCAGCATGAGTGCTCAGAGCCGGAAGGGGAGCCAGGCCGCTGACCGGGTTCCGTGCTCTTTCTGATCAAGGCGACAGGCCCCATTTCACCTCGGGTCCAGAGCAGGGAAATTCCCAGTAGAGAAAACCACTAGGGCTGAGTCATCAGAAGTGAGAGGAACATGGCAGGATGTGGGCAAAGGTCATGTCCTGGAAGGGGCCCAGGTAGGGCCCCACGTCCTTTGTGTGGGCAGGCAGGTCGGGGTCGGTAGCATGTCACCATCACCAGCTCCCAACAGCCCTGTCCTGGAGTCCAGCTGGTCCCGGCTTCAGACACAGGTCAGGCTCGGTGAGAGTCGGGACCAGGGCTGTGATGACAAGGCCCCCTGACTTCTCAGTGGGCCCTGTCTGAGTTAATGAGAAGCCCAGGCCAGCCCCAGGAAGGGTGTTACATTGGCCTGGACCTGGCTGAATGCGGGTGGCAAGCAGGCGTCTTAATAGCACAGGGAGCTGACAAATACAAGAGTCTTCCCATGCCTGCCACCGAGCAGCATCCCATACCTGTCCTCCCATCTGGTCCTCACACAAACACAGGTGTCGTGAGTACAGGGCCTGGCACAACGGGCGCTTGATAAATTTAAATGAATGCAACAAAACAAGCAAACAATAGCCTTCGTAGGGATAGTGTCCCGTATGGTAATCTTGGTGCTGTGTGGTTGTACGCCAAGACCTCAAATTCCTGGAGAACCAGCCCCCTGCCCTGTTGGCTGGAGAGAGGAAGAGCTCACACGGGATTGCCCCCTCCATGCCCATTCCCCCCATGAGAGTTCTGTTTCCCCCGCACCCACTGGCCAATGCATCCTTTCTGGGCTGGCCAGAGAGGACTCACATGTAGAGAACATGGATTCCAAGCTGCAGCAACTTCTGCCTTCCCATCCATGGCTAAGATTCATTGAGAGCTTGCTTTGTACCAAGTCTTATGATAGGCACATGGCACAAGTCATCTCATTTCATCCTCTAGTCCACTTTGTGAAGGATATGAAATTGGCTCCCTTTTGCAGATGAGGAAACTGAGGCTCAAAGAGGTTTGCTTCCTCTAGCCTGTTTGGCAAACTCCTATTAATCCTGCAAAGCCCACCTCCTTGACTAAGAAGTAGATCAACCCTTCCTGTGTCCCTCTGACACCGAAGCAAGACTCTTGGCTGCATCCATCCTGTTGGATGATTATGTACATCTGGGCCTTTGCCCTCATTAGACTGAAAGCTTAGGGAGAACAGGAACCAGGCCTGATGCACATCCAGGTGCAGGGAAGTCACCTGGCACATCGTAAGTGTACAGTAAGTGTAGGTGGCTTATTTGAATTGTTTGCAGCTGTGCACACGTCAGCTCGAGCAAGTTCCTGCTTCATGCTTTCTTCCTTCTTCTTAGAAATTTAACCTTAAATAAAATGCAGAAGTTTAAAGACTGGAAGACTGAGCTTCCTGGAGCCACTCGGACTGCTATTTTCGTACCCTTGGGCTCCCTGTTCCATGAGTGCATGAACCCTACTTCTCCACTGGATGGGACGTTGGTCTGCCTTTCAGGGGGCCCTCAGCGGGCCAAGGCTTGGAAAATGATCCTCATACACGTTCAGACTTCATCCCTTACCTCGTGGTGGGAGAGGAACAAATTGGAAGATGACTTTGAAAGGGAATATTATATTTTCTCTGGGGTGCTGAGCTGACTTTCATTTCTAGGATCCCAAAGACCTGCTTGACCTTTACGTCCACGTTTGCCATTTTGGTCACAAGCTGATGACAATAAATTATATTTCTAGAGAATTTTATTGGATTCAAAATGCAGGGACTTCCCTGGTGGTCCAGCAGTTAAGACGCCACGCTCCCAACGCAGGGGGCCCGGGTTCGATCCCTGGTCAGGGAACTAGATCCCGCATGCCGCAACTAAGACCCGGCACAGCCAAATAAATAAATATTTTTTAAAAATGCATTGATTTGCCTAAAAACATTCATTGGGCATCTACAATGATCCAGGCTCTTTGCCAGGTACTGAGGATACAAAAGTGAGTAACATCTCTTCCCTGTCCCCAAGGAGGTCACACAGTGTCCCTGGGGACACTCTCAGGAGGCCGGGCAATGCCTTCCTAGGGTGACACAAAAGCTTGTCCATGATACAGAGGCAGCCTTGAGATGGGCACTCAGGGTCCTCAGGGAGGAAGTGGAGCGAAGTTGTTCAGGCTGCAGGATGTGGGACAGTATCCACCTCATCTGATTAGCTTTTCATAAGAATACTGCACAGTAGGCCTGGGCAAGTTTTTGTTATTGCCATTTTAGGCATAAGGTTGCTGGGGCTCAGAAAAGTCAAGTAACTTGCCTAAGGACACACAGCCAGTAGGTGACAGAAGAAGGAGCCGAACCTCCCAACCCACTCCTGTTTCCGCTCTAGTCTGCCACCTCCTCACTCATTCACCCTTTCATCCGTTCACCAAGAGCTATGAGGTGTTGCCACGGGTCAGGCCCTATGTGCTAGACACGAGGCCTCACCAGAAGGAAGACGGCTGAGGCCCCTGCCTTCAAGGAGTTCACAGGTTAATGGCAGAAAGAAACACATAGAGACTGTTGTAGTCAGGGCAGTGAAAGAAACAGTCAGGAAAGTAAGAGAGCAACTTGCCTAACCTGGGAGGCTAGTCAAAACTGAGGCGGAGCTGGGCCAAGTGGAGCCTCTGGGGACATATGTGATGTCCGCTTTCTAAACCTGCCAGGGGTCTACTTAGATGAACACTATGATATTTGGGGATAAAAGTGGACAAGGACCCTATTGGGCCCCATACTTACTGTGACACCATGTCTGAGTGTGAGCACAAATCCGTGTGTCTCTTGTTTGGGGGACCCTGAATCTCTGTGGGGAGAAGTCTCTTCAAGGTGGAGGAGGGACAGGAAATAGAGAGAGGCTTTTGCAGAATCAACAGAGCTGGTCAAGTGTCTGAACTTCAGGGTGGGACAGACCTTGGTTCAGTTCCTGGCCCTGCCGGGCGCGTGTTTTGTCATATGTAAAATGGGCACAGAAACGTCCACCTTGCGTGGCTTTTGTCGGGATCAAGTGAACGCCTGTGGGCTGGGCATGTGGAGGAAGAGAATGTGATTAACAATCCCGTGAAAGGGATTTGCTTCCCTAGCAGGGCCCAACCCAGCCTCCTTTCGGAGATGAAAGGGCAGAACAGAGCCTAGGAGGTTTCAGGTCACATCAAGAGTGAGGAGATGCAGGCTGAACCCTGCCCTGCCTGACTGTGCCTGGATCTTGGGTGAGGGCCGCATGGCCTTGGATAAGTCCTTTCCCTGCTGCGTGAGAGCTTTCTTTCTCAGGATAGATGTTTACACCCCACGTGGGGCCGCCACTTCCTTACCACTAGAGGAAGGAGGAGGTCAGGGCCCAGTTCTAATGTTTTCAAGTGTCTACAGCACTCCTGGAGGGGGTTCCCACGCTGGGGAGAAGGCTGCAGAGGCCCCAGGACATATGGCTTGTGCTGCAGGCCGGGTTGGAGGGAACTTGCTCTTCTCTCTCTCTGATCCCTCTGAGAAAGAGGAACCTGTGGTCTGACTTAGGCTGAACTGGCCAAAACAGGAACCAGGGTCTCTAGAGCATCAGCCACCATGAGTCCTTGGCCCTGGGCTTCTGTTTTTCAGATTGGGTCTCAGGATGGGATGTCCTTGTGGTCAGCTCAGTAACCTGGAGCCTTCATATTCCTTCCAGCTGCCCAAGGAGGTTGCCTGCCTTCCCCTTTAGGGAGGGGGCTCCTGAGTGATGGGCATCCCAGGCCTTTGCCCAGCCTTCCTGGCAGAAGTGGTCCAGCCTTGGAAGGGCCAGAGTCACTTGGGGAACACCCTGGTAGGTTTCATCAGGGCACAGGGCCAAGATGTACCGTCACCCACCTTCATCCGTGTCGACTGGCTCTGGACATCGGAAAAAGTCTGTTTATTGTTGCTGCTGTTATTACCATTGTTGTTTGAGGTTCAGAGAGGTTAAATGACTTGCCCAAGGTCACACAATTCAAAATTGCATCTGTGGAACTGCAGTTGTGGCCCGTGTCATATTTCTACTGGTGTGACATGGAACTGCTGTAGATGGTCCTGCTAATGGGAGGATGAGGTCGTGCTGAGATGCGGAGCCGGAACAGGAGGCAGGATGGTTTTGCTGGGCAGATGTCATTGCTTCTCAGACATGTTTTTCCAGGGAGATGGCATAGAAAGGGTTGGAAACCCTGGCCAGATTCAGAACATCAGTTCCTTTGCATCCAGACATAAAGCCAGCGGTACAAGGTCGAGCCATGGGCTCTGGAATCAGATAGCTCCAATCTCTGCACCACTGTCTGCTAGCTGTGTGACCTTGGGCTAGTTACTCAGCCCTGAGCTTCAGTTTCCTCATCTGTAAAATGGGAATATAGCATAGAGCCTCCTAGAGGGTCCTTAAGAGGATAAAATGAGGCGAAGTGTGTACAGCACTCAAGGTGGCACTTGGCGCCTTCAGAGCTCAGTAAGTTTAGATAACAAATGAAAGTCATTACAGTGTGAGAACGCATCTTAGAGACCAGGATAACTTGGTCTTGGATTAACAGTGTTTGGGATCTGTGCCTGATGGACGCCCCACCTGGCCTCCCCTCGCTCACCTGGTCCACGGGTAGAAATGCGCAGGTTCGCGGTTGACGCGTGTGGACACGGCGGCCTCCGTGGTGGCTGGGCCCCGAGTCTTGTCAGCCAGGCTCTGCTCAATGGCCATCTGGACCAGCTCATCCTCGCTCAGGCTTCTATACAGGTTGTACTCCTCTTGCCCAATGGCACGCTGTCTGCCCTGAGCACTGATCTCCGTGGCCATCCTCTTCTACCTCTCACCTTGGCCTCCAGAAGACACTCAGTGGGGAGGAGCAAGCATCAGATCAGGAAAGTCTGTGAGGAGATCAAAGCCACCCTGGTCACTAAGAGTTATGCAAGGTAGCTATGTTTACACACAGGGAAGGCTGCGCTTTCTTGTGGCAATCACACAATCATTTTTCATCCATTCATTTTGTCCTATGATCCACCCAACCACCCATTCATCTACACATCCATCCACCCACTCATCTATTCATCACTCCACCAGCCTATCTAACCATCTGTCCAACCAGCCACCCATCTATCCAATTATTCATCGTCCCATGCATCCAGCCGTCCACCCACCCACTCATTTATCCACTCACCCTCCCATCTGTTCACTTAGCCATCCATCTGTCCAACCATCTAATCATCTATCCAACATCCATGCTCCCATCCACCCACTCATCTGTCTAGCCAATCATCCAACAATCCACCTATCTCTCCATTATTCATCCTCAGATGTATCTGTCTATCCACCACCCATCCCTTTATCCATCCATCCATCTGTACATCTATATATTCAACCAACCATCCACTCATCCACCATTCATTTTTCCATTCCGGACAGCCTATCTATACACGTGTGCATGCATCGTTAACTGAGGGATTATTTGCTGAGTACCTCTTCTATGTCTGACACTCTTCTAAGCACTGGTGATACAGCAACACGATCCCAAGAGACAGAATCCCTGCCCTCAAGAAGATTACACAGCTGTGCCCACATTCCCTCCTTCCAATCATCCAACAACACCCTATCCACGCATTTCTCTGCCTTGTGCTAGTGTTGAGATTATTAGAGATGAATCACATGATCTAGTTAAAACCGATGGTTAAAATCCTTTGCCGTGTAATTCCAGGGCCGGTCTTCTTAAAAAAAATTGCCTTAAGGAGAAATGGACTTTGGTTGAGTCAACTGCTCTTAGGAAATGAAGTCAAATCAGCTTAGCCTGATTTCCATTGTGACCGGCTGACATGCAGTGTGGCATGTGATTCCGAGCCCTGACTGAAGATTAGAGCCACATGAGATCTTTTCAGAAAACACCAGGGCTGTCATTCGGCAAATATTTGTTTGCTCCGCGAATATTCACCCTCCCCTTTCCCCTGGAGGCAGAATGTTGCCCCTTCCTTCCCCACTGAGCTTGGGCTTGGCCGTGTAACTTGCTCTGGCCAATGAATGCTGGTGGACATGATAACGCAGCCACTTGACGTGCGCGTGTGCAGTGGCACTCGCTCTTCTGCCATCGCCAGGACTCCCCCTTGGAGCCATTGCCCTTTAGCTGGGCCCCAGAGTGAACCCACCTGGGACTGCCACAGCCCAACCTGCACAGAGGAGCTCTGTCCAGTGGGCCTGCAGCCTGAAGCTGGGGAGCCCAAGCTGAGTGACTCAGCCTGGCCTGGCCTAGATCGGCCTATCGACCCGCAGCGCCAGAGCACGAGACTAAATGCTTGCTGCGGGTGCTTTGTCATGTAGAATTCTTGTGGCTCTAGTTAACCAACACCCAAAAGACTAGGCCGGGCACTTCACAGAGAGGACATCTAAAGGGCCAACCACCAAACGCAAGGGTGCTTAACTTCCTAAGTGTTTGGGAAGACCTCAGATTAAGACCCCAATGCAATACCACTATACACCCACCAGAATGGCTCAAGTGAAAAAGATGGGAAATGGCAAGCAGTGGAGAGGAAGTGGAGCAACCGGAATGCTCCCCACTCGTGGCAGAAGTGTCAAAATGGGATGGCATTTGCTAATGCTGGGCATATACAAGTCATGTGACGCCCAAATCCCACTCCAGTCTCTATGCCCAAGACAGGTGTACGTATGTTCACCAAAAGACAACTTTGAGAATAATTCATAGCAGCGTTATTCAAAATAAACCCCAATGGGGCTTCCCTGGTGGCGCAGTGGTTGAGAGTCCGCCTGCCGATGCAGGGGACGCGGGTTCATGCCCCGGTCCGAGAGGATCCCACATGCCGCGGAGCGGCTGGGCCTGTGAGCCATGGCCGCTGAGCCTGCGTGTCCGGAGCCTGTGCTCCGCAACAGGAGAGGCCACAAGAGTGAGAGGCCCGCGTACCACAAAAAAAAAGTAATAAAAATAAAAATAAACCCCAATGGAAACGCCCCAAATGTCTATCAGCGTTTGAATGGATTGCCGCACTGTGGTATATTCAGGTGATGGGTAGCGTATGCACCATTGAAATAGTCAAACTGCCGCTACACACGATAACAGGATGCATCTCACAAACCCGAGTGAGCAAAAGAAGTCAGATAATAAAGAACATACGTACATGATTCGATCTGTAGAAAGTTCAAGAACAGGCAAAACTAACTTATGGTGACAGAAGTCGGGAGAGTGGTTACCTTTGGGGGTTACTAAGTGGGAGGGAACATGAGGGGGGCCAGTCACGCTGTATTTCTTGATCTAAGTGGTTACATGGTTGGTTGGTTCCCTTTGTAAGAATCCCTGGAGCCGTTCGGGTATGATCTGTACATTTCTGTACATGATACCACAGTAACACATCTACTTAAAAGAATATAAAACTGGTTCTAGAAAGGATTGGTGTTTGGGCCCCGTCTCAGACCCATTAAGTCAGAATCCCTGGGAGTGTGGCCTGAGCATCCCACTTCTTCGAAGGGCTCCACGGGTGACTGGGAACCACCACTTGGCAGGAGGACCAGCCATAAAGCACAAGCTGGGGGGGGGGGTCACCCATCTGGGGTGGGAGTGGGGCGAGGGGTGGGATCTGACATGGGCTGAACCCTTGGTAGATACTCTTCCATCTACTTCCTGTCACAACCCTAAGAGTAACACCTACTGCTCTGTAAGGCACTAGCGAATGAGAGTTGTTATTACCACACAAATGTGGGTTTTCCAAACACAGCTAGACGAGGCTGCAGCTCCGAAGGCAGCACACAAGGGCACCTGGGGACGGCGGTCCTGCGCCCTGCCTCAGCCTTCCTGGGGTCATTCCCCTCCACCCGCTTCTCCCCACCAATTCTGCCTGGTTCAGTCCTTGATTTCCTCCTGCTTGGCCTCAGCAGTGGCCTTCATGGTGGTCTCCCAGCCCCACACCCCAGACCTCACCAAGTCCTTCCGCTGCCTAACAGAATAAAGCCTGCACGCCTGGCCTTGGCCTTCCACCTCTTCAAAATCCAGTTCCCATTCTCCCTTCACCCTCTTCCTCTGCATCCCTGACTTTCCAAGTAAGGCGAGGGCATGCCTCTCCCCCAACCCAGCCGTGGTTCCTACCCCAGTGCCCTTGCTTGAGCTGTGCTGGACACATCTCCCTCCTTCCTGCATTTTAAGAACTCCTTCTCATTCCTCAAGGTCCAGAGCAAGTGCCTCCTCTTCCAGGAAGCCTACCCAGTTTCTTCCAAGGAGCATTCTGCTGCTAGAACTTCTCCCTCTGGGCTGTGGTCAGTAATTCATGTGTGGACTTGACCCTGGGTGATCTTCCCAAGGCCAATGCCTTATAAGGGGAGAATGCCTGGTTCAAGTTTACTGTGCGGGTGGCTGTATGTCTCCACTATCGTAGGGTACAGCAGACCCTCTTGATTGCCCACCCAACAGCCATTTCCCCCAATTTCTCTGATAGCAGAACCTGGCTTTGTTCAGGGAGCAGTGTGCCTTCTTCCATGGATGAAGCATGACTGTTCCAAGACAATTGGGACAATCTCACCCCCTTGGCGAGTGACTAATTTAGGGGTAGGCATGTAGCCTGGTTTTGTCCAAAGAGACATAAAGGAAATTCTGCCGGGGTCTCCCAGGAAGGACTTTCCTTTTCCTAATAAAAGAGAAAGCAGTGAAGAAAATGACTCCTCGCCACCCCTGCTTTGTGTTGGAGGACTTGCTGCTTGGAGTGGTGGCAGCTATCTTGTAACCATGAGAGGGACAGTGTCGCAACAGTGAGTTTGACGGAGTGAATGACAGGTCTTCTGAGTCCTTCATTATATTGTTGAGCCGCTGAACCAGTGCTGGGTCTGCCCATCCTGGCCTGCTTATTAGGTAAAGACTGAAGATCCTTATGGTTTAAGCCAATGTTAGGTGGATTTTTTGTTATATGCAGTCAAAAATCATCTTTAAGCATGGTTCTTAGGCCTGACCGAGAGTCTTGAAAACACGCCAAGGCTCTAGTCCCACCCGAGACCATGAGCTCAAAGCCTCCAGGGCTGGTGGCCAAGCATTGCAATGTTCAAGGCTTCCTTGATAATTTTAGTAGGTAGCCAGTGCTGAGAACCACAGCTCCACATCAAGAGTCAGGTAGCTGCTCTGTGCTCCACCCTAGGGGAGGGAAAAGGGACATTCTGACCTCAAAATCACTTTGTGCCTAATGTTTGGGGTACTATTATTATTATTATTACCATCATTATTATTTTGCAGCACCGACAACCTCAATTTTGTTTATTGTGTAAAGAGAACGGCAATCAAGAGACTTGGGGGTTTACGTCCCAGCTCAGCCACGAGCGTCTCTCTTTCTCTCTCAGGCTCTCAGTTTTTCCATCTGTTAAATGGCGGGATGGACTAGAACCTGCCCTCCATCCCTTCCGTCCTGGAAGGGGCACTGTGCAGCCAGGTGGTCCCCACCCCCAGCTGACCCAGGCCCTGCTTCCCACCCCTTCTTTGCTTCCCTGTGCCTGAGGTCCCTGCCTTGGCTTTTCCAGAGCTGGAGTTTGGCTCTACCCCCACCTGGCACAAGGCAGAGGCTCAGTTCATGTGGTGCTACCCTGACCGGAAGTGCCGATGCCCAGTGCCTGCCCAGCGTCGTGGTGCCCTGGCCTGAGGGCATCTGCTCCAGACCAGGGGCGAGGGGGAAGAGCACAGGACTAAGAGTCAGGGACCTGGGTTTTAGTCTCCAAGTTGATGCTAAAGTGCTGTGTGACCTCAGCCACATCCCTGTCCCTCTCTGGGCCTTAGTTTTCTCATTGCAAAAAGAGGATTTTGGCTAGAAGGTTTCCAAGGGTTCTTCCAGTTCTAAAGCTTCTACAACTCATTGAGATGCTTGGTTAGCTCCGTGCTAGTGAACACCAAACTCTCTGTCCCCGGGAGTCCCTTATGGTCACTTCAATAGGTCCACCGTATGTATAGAGCTTAGCATCGGTCATGGGGGAATAGCGAACCAAGCAGGAATGGAAGGATCTCAGATCTGAGTGTCAGGAACCCTAGGTCTAGTTTCAATTCTGCAACTTACTAGCTATGTGACCTTGGTCAAGTCACTTCCCCTTCTGGGTCTCCGTTCCTTTATCAGTAAAAATGGGAATGAGACAACCCACTTCACCATGTTGAAGGGGCCATATACATGTGCTGGTCGAGTGCAGGCAGCTGGGAGGGGGCCCCTCCAGCCCCTCACGCTAAGGCAGCATTGGCCCTGCAGCCTGGTGTGGGTAGCTCAGGGGTACCCGGACAGCACCCGGCTCCAGCGAGCACCCCTTCCTTGACCAGATTCCTAGGGAGGTGAGGACAGCCAGGTGATGGTTCCCTGGAACTGCCATGTCCCGCAGCTAATTCCAGACTCCCAGGCCCTCCCCCGTGGATCACACAGCGTCCAGAGACTTTCCCTTTTGTCACTTATTCCATGGCATTGCCCCAACAACAGCCCTAGAAAGTAAGAACGTTTTTTGTTGAATTAACTTATTCATTCTTATGCATCCTCTCTCCCATTTGATAGACGAGGCAATTAAGGTTCCGAAAGGGGAAGGGAAAGGTTTGCATGAGGACAGGCAGCTGGAAAGTAGGATTTTGAGCCCAGGCTTCCTACCTCAAATCCAATGCTCCTTCTGGGAATTCCAGGGACACCAATCCAAGTAAGTGGCACTCACAAGGGTTCTGAGCAGGCAGGGATAATATAGCCATCCTAACCCAACCCGGCACCTGCGCGGTGGGGACCATGGTGGGTTCCCACAGATGGGGGTTGACCTTGAAGGGACCTTGAGGGAGAAGAACTTCCCTACCCTCACTGTGGGGTCGGACATCTCTTGATTTTCCCACTGAGATCCTTAGCCTTTGAGGGGCTTTGAGTGAGTCCCCATCTTTAGAATCCTCCTGTTCAAAACGGAGACCTTGGTAGGTACTGTGGTTAAGGAGGTGGTGGTAGAATTAGGAGGTTCAAGCACGGACGGGCCTCGCGCTGGGCCTGGCCGCTGGTAAGGAAGTGTGTGACACCAGGCTACTTCCCCATCATTGCGCCTGTGCAGTTACAGGCTAGGGCTGCTGCCAGGGACACTGGCAGGTGGCACTGCTCAGTCTTAGCATGAGGGGGCAATTAGGAAGCAGCCTATGGGGGACTTCTCTGGTGGTCCAGTGGTTGAGACTCCACGTGCCTACTGCAGGGGGCACAGGTTTGACCCCTGGTCGGGGAACTAAGTTCCCGCGGGCCACGCTGCATGGCCAAAAAATGAAAAAAAAAAAAAAAAGAAAAGAAGCAGCAGATGGGGTCAGCTTGGCCAGGTTCAAATCACAGCTTTGCTGGTTGTTAGCTCTGTGACCTCTTAGAAGCTCAATTTCTCCACCTGTAAAATGTACCTAAAAGAGTACCTATGTCATGGCAGAGTGAGGGCAGGGGTGAGGAGGTGAGATCCTGGGTGATGCCCTGCCCCTCTCTTGCCCTCAGTTTCTCATCATCTTTGTGCTGTCCAGCTTGATTTCTGAGGCCTCAGCCTGGGGGCTAGGCTACCTTCTGGGCCTGAGTCCTGGAGAGAGGCCAGCGGTCTCAAGGGACCCTCTGGGAGGCTGATTGGGGTTAAAAAATAGCCCTTTCCCAGGGAAAGCGAGAGTGTAGTGGGCCCTGCCAGTCGAGCCAGGGGCCTGCAGAGGGAGCGGTGGTCGAGAGTAGCTGACCCAAGGCCCGCTTGGAACAGGAGAGACTGGAGCCACCCCTGAAGCTTCCAGGGGCTCCTCTTTTGCCTCCTTTGTGGGGCCCCAAATTCTGGCTCCAGGGGAGCCCCCACCTCTCCCAGGGCAGCTATAAAATGGGGATAACAGTGGCTGTGACGGGGCTCCTTGAGTTAACACAGTAAAGCACTCAGAACAGTGCCTGGTCCATCCACAGCCAGTGCTCTTCTACGTTGGGCCTCAGTTTTTACATCTGTGAAATGGGCATAGAAACATGGACGCTTGCAGGACTGGAGTGAGGACTAAATAATAGCATTTGAAAAGTGGTCCTTCTTCCCCCCAGTTCCTTCCCCTCTCCGCAAGTCCAGGCTCTCTGACAGCCAGGGTCTGCCTGGGAGCTGCGGTGGGGTCTCTGTAGCCGTTTTGGGGCCTGCGGCGGGAAGAGTGGCTTCCTGGATGTTTTATCAGAAACTGGGGGTGCGAGGTGTGGCTGGAAGGGTTGGGGGCAGAAAAGGGACTGGCAGTCATCCTCCAGGGCATCAAGTTCCCCCTCAGCCGGGGACTTGAGTCAGGAGTGAGAGCCCAGACAAGAGGCTTCCTGTCCTCTGCTCATCTGCCTTCCCTTCCCTCCCCTCCCCTCCTGGCCTCATCCCCTGGCTAGTCACCCTTCCAGACGCAGTTCACGCAGCTCCTCCACCAGGAAGCCTCCCTGATCTGACGGCTGAGGCGTCCAGGGCTGCCTCCAAGGGCACCCCTGACGTTCTAGTGCTCTGACTGCCCACTGTGGGCCTGGCTCCCTAGAGAGTCTGGAAACTTCCACAGAGCAAGCCTGTATCACATTTGTGCCATAACCCCAGGACATACCCAAGGCCAGGTACACAGTAGGTACTTAATAAATGTTGGATGGGCAGGCGAATGAATGATTAGGTCAAACCTTGGAAGCACAGCTATTATGAGAAGACACTGTGCGTGGTAGAGGGCATGACCACAGGTGTCTGACCGCCTGAGTTCAAAGCCCGCTCTGCCACCAGCTGGCCGTGTGATGGGGAGCAGCTTACTCCACTCCCTCTGCCTCGTTTTGCCCCTCTGTAAAATGGAGATAATGATAGCATCCGGCCTACAGAGGTGCTGTCAGACAAAGCGAGGTAACATATAGAAATGTGGGACAGGGCGCTCGGCATGGGGCCCAGGAAAATCCGCTAACATTAGTCCCTGGCTCCCAGGATGCTGCGGTTCTCTGCTCTGACCCATTCCTGCTGAGATGCTGTCACCTGGAACTCGTTCCCAGTTGGCAGTTTCCATGCAAACTGTTTTCCCCTGACAGCGGTGGTCAGGAGGGTGGGCTGTGGCTGTCGGCCCCCGGGCTGTCCCGGGTAGCCCCGAGGGATGCTGCAGAGACCCGCTGGGTGGGTCCAGGGGTCAGTAACGGGGTCAGAGCTTGGGAAGGAGGGAGAGCTCCACGCTTTCCCTAGACCCAGCCTGGGTGCAGGATGGCTTCTCCCCACCACGTCCAAATCCACTGCTCCCCAGGGCCCCTCCCTCTGCCGCCTCCCTTCCTGCTGGCGCGACCCGCTGTCCTAGGAACTTCAGAAGGACCCACAGCCCAACCCATTCCTCTTCATCCTGGGTTTGAAGTCCTGGATGAGGCGACCACCTACAAATGACAACAGTGGGTTTCTGGTGAGCACTTAGTTCTTGGATCAGGGCCGCATGTAGTAAGGGTGGGATGAGTATACCAGGCAGGGTCCACCTGGGTGTTTTAGGTGTGAGTGTGGACTGTGCAATTCAGCTGTTATGCAAAGCACTATGGTTCAGACACTGCAACAAGCACTGGGAGAACCACAGCCTTAACGCCTCCCTTTGCAGTTAATTTACACCCTTACGTATGTTGTTAGCTTGAGCTGTGTGATAGATTTGTGATGAGGGTACGGATCCCATAGATTTATGATGAGGGTATGGTTCCCATTCTACAGATGAGGAAACCGAGGCTCAGCAGGAAGAAACTGATGAGGAAGAGACCAGAGGCTACATCTTCTGACTTCACACCTAGCCCTCATCCTACGTAATCCACAGCCTCCAGTTCTTTTTTAAGTTTTGAGTAAAGGCCTGGGTTAAACTAAATTAATTATCTATCTATCTACCTATCTATCTATCCATTCCAGGGCCTCACAATCACATGACCTTAGCCCAAGGCAGTCCTAAATACCTGCCGCTTGGTGAGCCTGGGCGTATGAGGAAGTGAGGAATTGACCTGGGCTGTTCCTTGGCCCCCAGGGTCCTCAACCCCCTCTCCTTGCAATGCCCAGTATGTTTACGTCAAAGCTTATCTTTCTGATCTGCTGTTCCCCCAGGATCTAGAGGGGTCCTAGGAAATCTGAGGAAACACTTCCAGCTGGAGAGCTCGTAAGTGTAAAACATTAAAGCATTCTCTCCCCCTCCTGGGTCCTATGGCTTTAAAACCTAAACTGTAAAAAACACTGGTGCTCACACTACTATATATAAAATAGATAAACAACAAGGATATTCTGTATAGCACAGGGAACCATATTCAATAACTTGTAATAACCTATAATGGAAAAGAATCTGAAAAAGAATATATATGACTGAATCACTTTGCTGTACACCTGAAAAAAATAGCCCTTTCCCGGGGAAAGCGAGAGTGTAGTGTGCCCTACCAGTCAAGCCAGGGACCTGTGGAGGGAGCGGTGGTCGAGATCCAAGGCCCGCTTGGAACAGGGGAGACCGGCGCCACCCCTGAGGCTTCCAGGAGTTCCTCTTTTGCCTCCTTTGCGGGGCCCCAAACGCTGGCTCCGGTATATCAACTATACTTCAATAAAATTTTGAAAATAAAAATAAAAACTGGTGCTGTGGGTCCCTGCAATGTTTCCTGGCCAATTTCATGTATTACACCATTTGACTTCTCAAAACCTCCAGAGTCAGGTGAGGATTCTTCCCATTGCCCAGATGAGGAGACTGAGGCCCAGATTGTAAGTGGCAGAGAGCCCGCCTGCCCCTCTTTTCATCAGACCTTCTGACACCGAATATTTAGGGCAGTGGCCAGGGGTTTTAGTTACTCTGGAAGTCTCTGCTCTGGCTAAGGGGCGAACCGGCCTTGCGGGGGAGGGAGAGTGGAATCCAGGCCACCTTCATTGGCCCCCAGAGGGGCCCAGGTCAAAGCCCCAGGGTGGGCCTTTGTAACAGGCAGTGCTGACAAGCCTTTGGCTGCCGGCGTCCAGGGCCTGGCAGCTAATGGGATTGGAGCCTTTTGTCCAGACTCTAAAGCTCAAAAACCCCTCCCAGCTCTGCTAATCCCAGAAACTTTGATGCTGGTTACACACTCCTGGCGGCTTCTCTCGGGAGTTAGGACTTTAGGTTTCTGAAGCTGGGCCAGGGTTGCTGGAGGTTACTGAGGGGATCTTATCACAGCTGACCCCATAGCCCAGGAGGGAAAGCTGAGCCCCAGGGACGGGGCATGACAGGCCCAAATGACCCAGGTAGGAGGTGACGGCCAGGGATTTGAACCTGTCCAAAGCTGCTTCCGCTCCCACGCCACCACACTGCCAGACCCTCTGTGCCCACTGTATGTTTGGGAGACCAAAACTCCATCTGAAATGGGCTGAGCGCCCCTTGCTAACCTGAATCAGGGCGAATCACTCACAAGTGGTCTAGGACCCTGACGACAAGTTTTAGAAGATTATTTACTTATTGTTGTACATTGAGGAAGCTACCCCAAAACAGAGGGTGAGAGGGAGAGAGGGAAGAAGAAAGAACAAGAGGAAAAAACCTCTTTCCTGTTTTTGGTGGAAAATATTCCATTTTCCGAGGAGAAGCATAAATTCCACACAGGCCCAAAGGCCCACAGTCTGAGGTGGCACCATGAGCACCAGCTAAGAAAAGCATCGTGAACGCCAAGTGGGTTTTGTTGTTGTTGTTTTTTTGGGTTCGCGGGCCTCTCGCTGCTGTGGCCTCTCCCGCTGCGGAGCACAGGCTCCGGATGCGCAGGCTCAGCGGCCATGGCTCACGGGCCCAGCCGCTCCGCGGCACGTGGGATCCTCCCGGACCGGGTCACAAACCCACGTCCCCTGCATTGGCAGGCGGACCCTCAACCACTGCGCCACCAGGGAAGCCCGTGAATGCCAAGTTTTATCTCTTTGGGCCCCATGCTATTGAGTCCCCGGGCTCGTGGGTTACCTTCAGCTCAGCCTCCCAAGTGGAGGACACGTCTCTCACCCCCTGGCCCTGCAGTGGCTGGAGGTGAGCCCTAGCTATGCTGACCCTGGCACAGCTAGGCACCTTCCCAAGGTCCCCCTTGTCCATCTCCCTGTCTTTTCCTGTTGCAGTCAGCCTGGCTCGCTTGGCACATACAGTCTGGACGCAGGACTCCGGGCCCCTGCCCCAGCCTCCGTCCAGGGCTCAGCGAATGCCTTGCTTTGCCATCTGTACCAGCGCCCCACACGGCGTGGGGCTGAGCCTCTGACAGCCGCTGCCCCGCCCTCTGCAGCCCAAGTAGGGCCTTGCCTAGCCCTATCCTGGGTACCTGGAGCACAGGGACTCTCCCTCATCTTGGCCCCTGGGTGGCAGAAGGTTCTGGAAGCTCTAACTCCAGGCTTCAGAGGGGGAAGTCTCAGGCGGGGCAGGGGTGTCCTTCCAGAGCCCCCTCCTCACCCAGCCTAACCACACGCAGGACTGACTGGAAATTGTTTTCTTCGAGATCACACCAAAATCAGCTAGTGGTGTTCTCCTTTCTGTTTTTTTTGTTTGCTTTTTGCTCTCCTGCCTTGATTTAAATATTTTTCTTCTCTCTCTCTACTTCTCCTCTCTTTTTCCACCCCTCTCTTCTGTGCGCTTTTCTTTAAAAACTTCAGGCAGGTTAGGAATCACCTGACTTTTACCTTACCACCATCTCCCCGAAACGTTTCCCTCAACCGCAAAGCTCTTAATGACTTCATTGATACCCCCAGGCATTAATGAGTCCAGAAGAAAGTGCTGAGGGTGGGAAGTAAAGATATAAACAAGTCCTGTGACAGCCGCCCACTCCGGGCCGCCTGACCCTCTACAGCTCAGCAGTGGAAGGACAGTGGGTGGGTCCAGAGATATGTTTGTGCCTCCTTTGGGAAGACTCTCTTGGATCCAGCCTGTCCACAATATACAGCACCTTATGATGCTTTGAAGGTGCCAGGACGTGTCTGTTTACCTCAGTGCCACTCCCCTGGGAGGCTGCAGAGACCGCGGCTTAGACTGTGGGCACTGGAGGCCCATCGGTCAAGAGGCCAGGATTTGAGTTCCAGCTCCAACTCCTCCTAGCTGTCTGGCTTTAGGCGAGACCCTTAACCTCTCGGGACTTCAGTTTCCACATCCGGGAAATGGGAGTAACCATCACCTTTAACTTATGCCCATGAGAAGAGTCATTGGGAACAACCACCGCAAGCCCTGGACTCAGTGCCTGGCTCACGGTAAGTGCTCAGTGAACGCTCACAGATACTGATTACTCTTATTAATTGTAAGGTCACCAGGGGTGGGTCATACTGGGTCCCCACCCCAAGGAGGAGGAAGAGGGCATCATGGGCTGGCCTGTTTGTGCAAGAATGGATGATGCAAACTAGAAGGGTGCCAGTGAAGGCGGCTGCCAGCCCCTGGAGGAGGTTGTGTTGTAAACAGACCTGCCACCAGCTGTCGGGACCCGTCCAACTGTTCCAGAAGTGACTGGAGCATCTGCCCCTGGCTGCCTCACTGCGCTCTGCCCCAGGCTCCGACAGCACAGATCAGGGCCTATGGCTGGTGGGCTGGCCCCTCAGGATCTGTCTGGGCCCCTGTGAACTCCCTCAGTCCCTATCTCACACATAAGCTCTTCCATCCTGGGCAGGGGGCTTGGCCTCTGCCCCGACTCAGGTCTTCATCACTTACCTAAGGGTCACTGCCTCCCTGCCTCTTCATTCCGGGCCATCCCCCTGGCTTCCTGGGGAGCTGCCTGAAGTCAGATTCCACCCACGCCTCCTCTGCTCAAAAATGATCAGAAAATGTTCCATCTTCCTGCCTCACCTGGTGGGACCTGCATCCCCCATCCCCACCCCCCGCTTCCCCTCCCAGCATCACCCCCGCTTCTCACCTCCTGACCCTTTGCTATAGCCACACTGCACTTCCCACCATCAGCCCAGACCCACCCCGGCTTGTCTGCCTTTGCGCGAGCCGCCCCTCCACCTGGAGGGCCCTCTCCCACCCACCCTCCACCCGCCTGAAGACATCCACCCATCCTTTCAAAGGCCATCACCTCCTTGAATATGTCCTCATGTTTGCACACACACAACGCTTCTCATTCTTTACATGGTGTCATAGTTTTTGTTTGCAGATCCTACTCTCTCTCCTAAACCCCACGTCATTGCAGGTACAGCCCTTGGCATCCAATGCTGCTATCACCTGCCCCCCCTCACAATACTGCACACACATAGATGCTCCCTAAATGGCACATGAAATTGACGCCCCCATGCATGAAAATATCTTTCATTCAACCTAAAAGCATTTCTGAAATTCATTTGTCCGACATAGACATTGACCAAGGCCTATGGAACCAACAATAGCATCATTGATAACTCCTTTTGCATTTCCATTTTTAGAAGTGCACAGCAGAGTGATATTCTGAGCCAGAAACCTCCAGAAGATCCGACAAGTACGTGCAAACAGCCGATTCTTGTCCCCCAAATCCAAAATGAAAATCACCAGCTTGCTTTGTAACTCGAGAGAATAAGAGAAAGAGGGAGACGCAAGAACATACTTTGACTTTAAGAGGTTACAGATAGGCACCGCAGCGGTAAGCCCCAGCCCGACAAGCAATCTTGCTGTATAAGAAAGTTGAAAGCATGCATTACCTGTTAGGCTCTGAAACAAGGGTACAATTCAGGGGTAATAAAAAAGATTTTCTTGAGAGTGTCTTAATTCAGAACATGCTCCCTGAGTTTGCCTTCTGCCCTGGCCCTGGGCTCCTGGCTGCTGTGCCAGGCAGTTCTGAAACACTCTCCTTTGAACCAGGGAGTTTATTTTGGGCCCACCGCATGACCAATGATGGCGAGCCAAGCTATAAGATGTTATGAATCTCAGATTTCCTGTTTAAAGATTGCACTGGGGAAGCCGCGATCCTGGTTCCTCCAGGGCGCGTCAATTAAGGACTTCACTTCGGAGAGCATCTCGGAGCTTTGGCCCTCCCGTGATGTCATCACTTGTGATCCCTGACATGGAGGCCATATATGGATATGTTTCTGGAACTCCCCAGGAGGGAGCGAGAGAGGAGAGAGATGCAGAGGGTAAGAGACACGGAGCTGGGAGATAAAGACACAAGAGCAAGGAAGGAAGTGTAGGAGCGATGAGAAGGAAGAGAATGGGGAGAAAAGAAGAAAAGTGGGAAGAGAGGATGGAGAGAAGAGAAGTAAAAGGAAGGAGAGGAGACAGGGAGGCTGGGAAAGAGGAGAGGAAGGAGGGAGATGGAGAGCAGGCAGGAAGGCAGGGAGGAGGATGGGCTGAATGAGAGGGAAGGGAAGGTGAGAGCGTTCAGTGTCAGGGCCTTTGCAGAAATCACTGCGCGCGCAGCAGGTGGCCCAGCCTGATATTTGGAGGTACCAGGATCCAGCTGCTGGAGGCCATGGGGTGGGGCTGGAGCTACAAAGGGCAAATAAGCATGTGAGCAAGCCTTGGGCAGAGGCACACAGCAGAAGGGAGCCCTTCCTCCAGGGCCAGGGAAGAATACCCCGTTTCTGGAATCGATGGAGTGCCACAAAATGTCAGCCTCGGGTGGTAAGAAACAACACACATAGAGGCACGCGCACTGGGCACACGGGGTGCCAGGCCCCCATATGCCTGCATCTGTCTTCAGCTCTCAGGTGTCAGAGTCAGGGGGCTGGAAGTGTCACTAGGTCTATTCCTCTAAGTGGAAAATAATTTCAATTTCAAAGACCCCTTCCCCCTTTCCAGAGAGTGGATTTATGACCCCCTGGCGTGGCTCACTTTGCGTAGTTCATCTGGAAATAAATCTCAGTGAGTTCAGGGTGCCCGGTAGTCGGCTCAGTGTTCTGAGGGCTCACCCGGGGCTGAGGACGGGGGGACATGACTAGTCTCAGGCCGTCTCCCAGCCACTTACATCACTCCCGCTGGGACAGTCCCCCCGGGCCACTGTGGCTGGCGACCCTTCAAGGACAGCTCACGCTCAGCCCCTCCCAGACTGTGTGCCATGGTGGCGGGGTGCCAGAGAAGGTGGCGGCTGTCTAGGGCTCTTTAACGGCTGGGAATTTTTCTCAGTAGGAAGGGGTTCTAGTGGACTCCATGGAATGCATCCCTGGGGTTCTGCTCCTTCCTTGGCATCCCTGCCAGACATGGGGCAGAGATTCCTCTCCTGTCGATGTGTCACAGACCTCAGATTTGGCCTGGGAGGGCTGGGCCATGGGCAGACACAGAGCCCCTTCTCAGGTGACCCTCTGCCTTGCCTCTCCCTGCCAGTCCAGACCAACCACTTATAGTCAAGAAACCTGGGGAAACTCAGTCTCCAAATCCTGTCGCCTGGGCCTGCACTCATCTTTTGAAAATTCAGAGCCCAAACGGTAGGTGAAGGATCACGGGGAACAGAAAGTGCATTGGGGGTGGACAGCAGGGGGAGGGGACTGGCCAGATGCACTTTGACTTGTATGTGATAACGTCTTCTGGCTGTACTCACACAACCTTTCCAGCAAGTGCTCCTGTCGCCCCATTTCACTGATGAGAAAACTGAGGCTCGGAGAGGCTGGGGAGTTTGTCCATAATCCCAGAATCTATAAGTGACGGTTTAGCAGTTTGAACCACATCTGCCTGATGCAAAAGCCAGTGCTTTTAGTCAATGCAGGTCTATCCCCCAGGTAATGGGAATCCAAATGTTGGGGCAGAACAAGGAGCCCTGCGAGGCTACGACTCTAAATTGGTGAATACTTGCTGTTCCCCTGGTCCTTCACTCATCCCACTTGGGAAGCTTGATGCTGCAGATACAGGTCCACAGACCCTGAGATAAACACCGGTTGGCCTGTCTGTTGACATCACAGGTCACTCAACTCCAAAATGAACAGGTTGGGCTAACCTGGTGATTCCCCACCTTAGCTGTATGTTAGAATCCTATTAAACTTAGCCACGCCTGCCTCTACCCCAGAGATTCTGATTTCATTCATCCGAGGCAAGGCCTGAACAGCACCAATCTTTAAAAACTTTTCATTAAATAATAATATACCCACAGAAAAGCACCCCTATCATAAGCATACAGGTCAATCGACTCCCAGACACCCCAGCATATACGTCAAAGAGAGAATATTACCAGCACCCCAGAAGACCCCTTTCGCTCCCTGCACACATCTCAATACCACCACCCACCACCTCCTGCCAAGGGTGACCACTCTCCTAACAGCTAGTGGTTCAAGTTGTTTGAACTTCATATGAATGGAGTCACGCCTGTGTCTTCCTCCACTGAACTGTGTAGTGTGAAGTCCGTCTATATTGTTTCATGTAGTTATGGACTGTTCCTCCCTGTTGCTGGGGAGCTTGCCATGCTATGAATATATCACAGTTAATTCACTCTACTGCTGATGGACCTTTGGGTGGTACCTAGTTTTCGGCTCTCATGAACAGCATAGCTGTGAACTTTCTAGACTATCTTTTGGTGACTACCTTTCTAGACTATATCCATACCCTTTTCCGTCGGGTCAACACCTAAAACAGGAATCGCTGGATCAGAAAATCAGCATAGGCTCAGTTTCAGGAACACTACCAGTTTCCAAAGTCGTTGTACCAACTTACCGTCCCATCTGCCGTGTGTGAGAGTTCCAGTTCCTCCACAGCCTCACCAACACTTGGCAGTCTCCACCTTTTCTCTCATTATCCATTCTGATGGGCGATAGTGGTAGCTCACTGCAGTTTTAATTTATGTGTCCCTGATAACAAATTACACAAGCGTCTGAGAAGTCCTGGCCCCAGTGATCTTTGGAGCCTTTGTGCAAGGCCCCAGAGGTGGTCCTGTGGAACAGTCCTCCAGCGAAGGTTTTCATGGGGACAGAAAGGGCTAAATGGGGCAGAGACGCAGAGGCAGAAACCAAACAACTGGTCAACCTGCAGGGCAGCAGAAAGAAGGCTGGGCCCCCAAGAGAAAGCCCCCAGGGCTCACTCATGGCACCAGGAGGGTTCTACTCTCCGGATCCTACACAGAGCCTCCCCTCCCTCCCTCTCTATCTCCTTACCCTGCTTCATTTTTCTCCATAGCACTTATCACCCCTCCTTAACTATTATATATTTATTTGTCACTTGTTTATTGCCTGTCTGTGCCATCTGGAATAGTCTTTCTGTTCACTGCTGAGTATCAGTACCTACAACCGTTCCTGGCACATAGTAGGTGCTCATTAAATGGCTGTTGCTATATGTGCTGACACACAAGCCACACAGCTCCTGGATCTAAACTGGGAGGGGCTGTGGCACGTCCACCAGACTCATCCTGGTTCTTGGCGGCACACAATCTCACACATAGACGCACACAGACACACAGACACACACACACAGACACACAGACACACACACACACAGACACACACACACACACACACCAGACCTCTCCCTTTCAGGCTTCCCTCCATGTTTATTTTAATCTGAATTCAATGAGTGAAGTTTTGGGGAGGGAGGCAGTTCATAGAGCCCCACACCTAGTAGGCACCAGAGAGGGAGCCAAGTCCAGCATGTTTTCCATATGACAGCGATACCTCTTTCAGGAAGGAGAGAAAGAGAGAGAGGGGAGAGGAAGAGCCGGAGAAGGAGAAAAAGGGGGCGGGAGCTGGGATGTGGTTCAGTGCCGAGTCCTGGGACAGTTCTGACCCAGTGATGGAATATCACCTGCTAAAATAAGCACCCTTGCAGCCTTGGCGTCCTGGCCCCCAGCCCTGGCTGCCTCTTAATATCAGTTTATTTTGGTTTCAAGAGATGAAGAGGGACAGGAAAGAGTCAGATCCACACCCTGGGCAGAGTTCTGGGAGGGAGAGCACAGAGGGCAGCCTGCAGGGGTGGGGAGGGCAGACGAAGGCCCCAAGTCCTGGGAGGGAGGGAGGTGCATCGTGGAAAGGAAGGAGGGGGCGAGGAGAAGGCAGAGGGAAGTCCCCCACCCCTCTTCCTTTCTTTACAATGAACGCTGTGCCCTCTGGGGTGCGGTCAACTGATGGTATATTTCCTCTGGAGCAGTCTGGACCCCCATCAAGCTCCCAGCTCTGGGGGCCAAGGAGAACACCTGGGAGAGAAGACAGTCTGCCCATTCATAGAAAGCAGAGGGAGGGTGTAACCCCGCCCCTTAGATGGGAGAGAAGGGCAGGTCAGCCTCACACCCCATCGACACCCTAGACGTGCAGGTGACACCCCAAGGATGAGGGGGCCCCTGAGGACTGGCGAGGGGCAGCCTGACCCCGGCCCTGCTCCCTCCAGCAGCCTCCATGCATGTCAAGGGAGGAACAATGGCGTCACAGTTAGCGGATTTGAGGCACAGAGCCATTGTGGGACACGAGCTCTTTGCAGCCGGCTGGGGCCTTCCTGAGCCATGACCATCCACGACAGACCCTTCAGACAAGAGCGGCCAGGACAGAGCAGCAGGACAGAAGGAATGGCAGAGCCACGGCCTCAGCCAGCCTCACAGTTCCCTGCTCTATACCTCATCCCCCGTCATGCAGATCACCCACCATCCCCGGCTGGCAGCGCCGAGTTATCCCTGCCCAGAGACGCAGAGTGAGGCCGTCCACCTCGCCTCCTGGGCTTCAGCCCTCGGATACGGGACATCTGCAGCAGAAGCACTGTAGCCCCAGCACCAACTGTCTGTAAGCTCTTTCTCCGAGGAGTGTCTTGCCCTTGGAGGAGGTTCCAGTAGGGGGTGGTCCTGGGCCTGGTGGGGACACGCGTGGTCAGCCCTGTGCAGACAACATCTTCCTTTTGCGGAGACACCACCCACATGCAATCCCAGTTAGCACCACCCTGTCCTGTTTCCAGCACGGGCATTGGTGCCGGCTAATCCCAGCCCAGCCCTCGCTTGCTGTGGGACCTGGCTACAGCCCTGCACCCCTCCGAATCTCAGTTTCATCGTCTGAGAATAGGAGAGTGATGAGTCTTCTCTCCCATGGCTGTTAAGGGGTTAAATGAGGTCCCAGGGCTCAAACAGCCCACCCAGGGCCCAGCACTCAGGAGATGCTCATCCATGGTACTTCTTCCTTCCCACCTGCCACCTGCAGGGGGAAGGTGTGTGCAGGATGGGAGGGCATCTCCCATGGGTCAGGCAGGCTCAGGTGACCGGTGAGTGGGCCTTGGACTGAGCCATCCTGGAGGCTGCTGACCCTGTGGGCCAACCTGAGTCACCATGCCTAAGTCACTGTTGGGAACTCGAGTTAGCTCTGTTAGCTGCTGGGAACAGATTATCCATGAACATAAACATGTTTCAAGCAGGTCTGGGAACTCTCTATTGCCCTTTGGCAAGAGGGAAAGGCATCTCATCTCCCAACCAAGACTAGCATGGAGCAGGCCCTCCCTCCTGCCCCGGGATGGGCCAGGCTGTGTCAGACGCTGCATTTCCTGCTGGATCCAGCAGCTCCTTGCCGGCCCAGCGCCATCCCTCCATAACTGCAGTGGAGCAGTGAGGGCAGGAGCCTTTCGTCTTCAGCCCTGGCCAGCCGCTCTGGAGGCAGAGCTTGCGGGGAGCAAAGTGACAACTCCAGAAATGCAGCTCTCACCCGTCTGGCATCTCTGCAGGGCAGCCAGCTGAAAGGCAGCTGACTGCTTCACCTTGGCCTTACTCCTCGGGGAATCCAAAGTGGCCACGTGACACTGCAGAGACGTCAGCCAGATCTGGCGCTCCTGGGCTTGCTGCAACAAGGAGGGCCTGTGTTCTGGGTGGGAGGCAGCGCTGAGGAAGAGGCAGGCAGTGGACCAGGCGCCCCGACATCCTGGGGGTGGGAAGGGATGCAGATGCCCCCGTTTAGCAGCCCCTGCAGGGGTCCAGGCACCCGCATGGCCGTCCCGGGAGGTAAGTGTTATCATCCTGATGGAGGAACCAAGGCCCTCCTGGGACTCGCCTGTACTTGGTGATGGTGACACCTCTGTCCACATAGCCTCGGTCCCACAGAGAACTGAAAGATCAGAAGATGAAGAAATGTCAGAACCAGAAGGTCCTGGGGCTCGTCTGCTCCATTGTCCTTCTTCTGAGAAAAGGGAATTTGAGGCTGGAGGGTGAGAGGGGCTCACCAAGGCAGAAGCCGCAGCTTCCAGAAATCCATTCTGCTCTCCGCAGCTCCCTCCCAAGCTTACGGTGTGATCATAGTGGTTGATAATCACATCATGCCCTGGACACTAAAACCCCAGTTGCTGGGCGAATTGGCAGGAATTCCACCATGTCAGAGGGGGATGGGCCCAGAAAGTAGGCCAGACATCCTCATGGGCACATTTACGATGCCTGTTACCCCCTGGAGACTCCCAGAGATGCTTCGAGGCAGGGAGGTTGTGGTTTGCAATAGACCACAAGCCCCAGTGACCAGCTGGAGGCTTAAGCACAGGCAATTTGAGTGTCAATGTCATCGTGCTTCCTTGTTCCCACTCCAGGGGGTCAGGCAGGGGCCACTCCCAGCACAGAATTGCTTGTAAGTTGACTGCCCCAGATCTCCCTTGCAGAGCCAAGTGGCTAAGAACCAAGACTCGAGTCATCTACCAGCTCCACTACTTGTTAGCTGTGTGACCTTGGACAACTTACTTAACCTCTCTGAGCTTTGGCTTTCTGATCTATAAAGTGGGGAAAAAATGATAGTACCTATGCCTCATAGGAAGGTTGCAAGGATTAAATTTTATATATAGTAGTCACCCCCACCTTACCCTCGGTTTCACTTTCCATGGTTTCAGTTACCCTCGGTCAACCGCAGTCTGAAAATATTAAATGGAAAATTCCAGAAATAAACAATTCATACGTTTTAAATTGCAAGCGGTTCTGAGTAGCATGACAGAATCTCACACCATCCTGCTCCATCCTGCCTGGGACACGAATCATCCCTTTGTCCAGCGTATCCCGGCATTAGTCACTTAGTGGCCCTCTCAGTTATCAGATCGACCGTTGCGGTACCACAGTGCTTGTGCTCAAGTAACCATTTCACTTAACAATGGGTCTAAAGCGCAAGAGCACTGATGCTGAGAATTCGGATGTGCCGAAGGGAAGCCGTGAAGTGCTTCTTTTAAGTGAAAAGGTGGGCGCTCACAAATTAATAAGAAAAGGGAAAAATCGTATGCTGAGGTTGATAAGATCTAGGGTGAGAATAAACCTTCTATCTGTGAAATTGTGAAGAAGGAAAGAAATTTGCGCCAGTTTTGCTGTTGAACTTTAAACTGCAAAAGTTACAGGCGCAGCGGGTGATGAGCACTTAGCTAAATGCAAAAGGCACTGCATTTGTACTATAGGTATTTTGAGAGAGAAAGAGAGAGGGATCACACTCACATATCTTTTATAACTGTTCAGTTTTATTATTAGTTATTGTCGGTAATCTCTTACCGTTCCTACTTTATAAATTAAACTTTATCATAGGTATGTATGTATAGGAAGAAACAGTATATATAGGGTTTGGTGCTATCCATCATTTCAGGCATCCACTGAGGGCCTTGGAACGTATCCTCCATGGATAAGGGAGAACTACTGTATATATACATTTCTTAGAATAAAAACTTACGTCAATAAATGTTAGATGTTGTTATTAGTTTAAACTTCCTGATAGAGACAGAGGGGATGGTGGTTGGTTGAAAACAGTGGTTCTTAGCTGGGGACAGTTTTCCCCCAGGGGACATTTGACAATTCCTGGAAACATTTTTGGTAGCCACAACAGAAGGAGGTGGGTTTCCTACTAGATGCGACTGCATCTAGTGGGTAGAGGTCAGGGACGCTGCTAAACATCCTACAGTGCACAGGACAGTTTCCCCAACATAGAATTCATGGTCAAAATGTGCACGGTGAGGTGGTGCAGTGGGAAGAGGGCGTGCGAAGGGAGGAAGAGGTCTTCTAGGAGGGAGAGAGGCTCCCCAAGGATGGCTTTGGATTTCAGGAATAGCTGCCGTCAGGAGGGCCAGGTGTTTGGATTTCAAATACCTTGTGATTGGTATAGGGATGGCTCACTGAAAGGGGCTCATAAACAGCCCTGAAGGTCACCAGCAGAGGGAAATGCAGCCGTAGTTCAAGCAAAACAGAACCAAGAGCTTCAAGGATCACCATGAACTTGGGGTTCTCCGTTAAGCAGGAAAGGGGGGGACTCAGCCCTGCTGCTGCCGGGCGTCCCCGCTGGTAGCTGGTGCATTCAGACAGACAGACACACAGAACAGACACAGGCACACACACACACACACACACACACACACGTGCTGTTGATGCTTAGATCACACACACACTACACACACAGCTTACCTTCTTTCAGTGAAGAAAAGAGGTGAATTTAATCTACCAGTTGGCAGGGCAGTTAGCAAATGAACTAGTCTCATAAATATATTAAGTAACTGTTGATGTCTCTTGTTTCCTAAAAATATAGATCTGGGGCTTCCCTGGTGGCGCAGTGGATGAGAGTCCGCCTGCCGATGCAGGGGACACGGGTTCGTGCCCCGGTCCGGGAAGATCCCACATGCCGCGGAGCGGCTGTGCCCGTGAGCCATGGCCGCTGAGCCTGCGCGTCTGGAGCCTGTGCTCCGCAACGGGAGAGGCCACAACAGTGAGAGACCCGCGTACCGCAAAAAAAAAAAATATATATATATATAGATAGATAGATAGATAGATCTGTCTTTCTTGGCGCATGTGTGTGGTAAGAGGCACCTGGCACCTTGGGAAGAGCTCAGGCCTGGCCTCTAGGGTGCTGGTCTTGGCTCTTCTGGAAAGTTCTGTGTGACCCTATGCAAGTCTTTCCCCTCTCTGGAGCCCTGAGAAAAGAAGGAAAGCACGGCCCTGAGAGCTGTTAAGAACACCGGCTCCTCCAGACTCTGAACGCCTCTGAAACCAGAGTGAGCAGCTGTGAGTTGGGGTACCCACATCTCTTTGCTCTCTGAGAATAAAAATTCTAATTGTAAGTCAGCTGAATTCGAATCAAGCCTATGTAACTATTTCAAAATCAGAAATTAAAAATGGGACAACAATGGCTTTGGACGAGTCTCTGAATCCTGGGATTCAACCTCCCATTACACATAACTGCAAAGTAACTAGCTGTTGGGCAGAATTCAGTCAATACATGTGTTTGCACAGGTCACTCTCTCCCACACCCATGCACACACGGGCTTGTACACGCCCCAGTGAGGCTGACCCTCCAGGAGGCCCTGGGGTGAGCGGACACTGGAACGCGGTGGCCGAGAGCTTGAAAAGCATGGGCACATGTGGTCAGCCTCACGCTGTCCTGAGGGGCGGATGTGGCAGTCACCATTTCACAGATGAGGAGATGGAGGCTTTAAGATACATTTCCAAGTTCACTCGGTCAATACAGGGGCTGGATTTAAAATTCTCTCTGTCTCTCTCTGTTCTTTCCCCTCCTCTCTTACTTCCCAATTTTCCTGGTGCCACTGAAGCCAGCCAGCATCGCCTCCAAACTGCACTGTCATCGCTCCTGGCCTGGCCGCCGAGAAGCGTGTGACCTGGGTGCACACCGGTGCTGCCAGCAGTCAGGGCTGTGCTGTGGGGGATGACTGCCAGCCCCTGGGCTCCTCTTCTTGTTGATGCAGGGCCTATGGGTGGCCCCAGATGGCCAGCTGGCCCCTCAGTCTTATCCTTCTCTCCAGGCCTCTAGGTCTCTATTTAGCCTGACCAAACGGGATCAGGTGTCTGCTGTGCCACATGTCCTGGGATAAGGACCACTGGGGCCTGAAGATAATCTCCAGGCTGCGGTGCCCAGTGGCCTCTGGTTTCTGACCCACGCGGTCTGGTGCCCGTCGGGGTGAGGGCTGCTGCGTCCCCAGAGGGCACGTGGATGCTGAGAGAATCAAAACAGGCTGCATCTGACGCGTGCTGCCCAGGCGGTCTTGGTGGGATCTCCGAGGCCTCTGCGGTCATCCCCCCAGAGATCATCCCCGCCTTCTGCAGCCTCGTTCCCTCAGTGCCCCCAACCTTGCTCCATCGTCTGCACGTGGCTGCACTGGACCCTCTTGGAGCGGCAATGCCCTTTCCCTCCACCCTTTGGGCAGGTTCTGCACAGTGGCTGGTGTAGGACTAGAGTAGATGCGGCTTGGGTGGTCTGCTGAATGTCCCCTCTCCCTCTGCTGGACGGCTTACTCAACCTTCTCGGGGCCCCAGGTTCTCCCCTGTAAGTCAGGAGCCATAACTAGCACCTTCCTCCTGGGGCCGATACAGGGTTTCAATGAGAAGATCTAGGGCAGTGGCTGCTTGAGGCTCGATAACTGTAACTATCACTATTTTTATCCTCGAGGCACAAATGAAATGCCAGGAGCCCTACTAAGAGCCAGAAGCAGTGTCGGCCACTGGGATGTAGAAACCCTACATCCCAGCCCCAGGGAGGCACAGCCTGCGGGGCAGGGAGCAGGGGCCAGGAAGAGGGGGAGGGGGAGGGAAGGGGAGGGGAGGGGTTAGTGCGTGGGGCGGGGCGTGTGGGGCCGGGAGACCTTCCAACAAAGGAGGAACAGGCCACCCTGAGTCTCAGCAGGTGAAGGTTGTCTCGGTGCACAGGTGGGCGCAGGGCATCGCAGGCAGAGGGCACAGCATAAGCCAAGGTCCGTGGCCTTGGAGCCCGCGGCCAGGTGGGCAACCAAAGGAGGTGGGCCTGGCCGGAGTGCAGCGTGTGGGGAAGGGCAGCCGTGGGCTGGAGGAGTCGGCAGACGCTGGACCAGGAGAGCTCTGCAGGCCACACTGAGGGCCTGGCCTGTGGGGGAGATGATGGAGAGGTGCTCTGGTTTCCTTCGGGGCTACCAAAGACAGACCTTTACTCCTCTCGCGGATCAGTCCAAGGTCAGCGTTCCAGGTGGGTGGGTAGCTGGCTTCTCAGTCGGTGACCCGAATTCTCACGTTGCACTGACATCCCTTAAGGCCTGGCATCATCTGTATGTTTGAGGCAGGGTTGCCTCCGGCTCCGGAATTCTGGAGGCTGGGAAGACCGACATCAATGTGCTGACAGACCCTGGCTTGTAGGTAGCCGGCTGTCTTTTCGTTGTATCCTCACATGGCAAAGAGCAGCCTGGGGAGGGTCCTTTCATTTCTACAGCCTGGTGCAAGGTACACGGGTGGGGGGAGGGAGGGAGGGAGAGAGACAGAGAGAGAGAGGGTCTTTTCTGGGAGATACTCGGATATAAGTTTGGGGTGGATGTGACTCCCACCTCATTCTGGGCCTTCAGCAGAAGGGGAGAAGCTCCGCACAGCAGAGAGAGTAGATTGCGGCCCCAGGAAGGAGGCAGTGGGGGAGGGCGATGTGGAGGACCAGCCCTGCACCCAGGGGCAGTGGCGGAGGGGGGAGGGGTAGCACCCTCCCACCTGCCTGAATTTCCCAGGAAGGTCAGTCAGGCTCCTGAAGGGTGGGTGCTGTAGACAGTGAGCCTACAGGGGGAGGGGTCCAGTCTGGGTGGAGATAGCCAGCCTGGAGCAGGGGCCTTGTGGGGCAGGAGAGCAGAAGCCCTGGAACTGGTAGAAGTCTTGGGAGAGGTTTTGGACTCGAAGGGCCAGAGACCCTAATGAGCTTGCAGCCAGTTGGAGCCACGCTTTGAGGGGTGAAAGGCCCCTGCGGACATCTGGCCACATCTGCTTGGCCTGCACCCGGAGCCTCTTCCTGGAGGACTGGGGGCCTATGTGTAGCATCTGTGACTCTGCCCCATCCCCGCCCAGCCTTCTGGGAAAGTCCTCTGTAAGTCTCGTCAGGGGGACAGAGCCTAAGGGGGATTAAGAGGCCCTGGTTTCCTTCTCCACACTGTGCTGGCTGCCCCTTTGCTGTCAGATCCCTGCTCTGCCCTTCTGTGCCCGGCAGGCTGACCAGAGCATCATCAAGGTCCCTGCCCTCTGGCTTTTGACTGGGTCCAGCCAATGGGAAGCCAGGTGGGCGGGACAAGAGAGACGTCGGGGGTGTTCATTTCTCCAGCTCGCCCTCTGCTTTGGGCCTGGGTTCCCAGGGGCTCCATCCTCCACGGCTGCAGCTCTTCAGGCGGCTTCTCACCAGGCTCCAGAGCATCATTTCCTCCCTGGGACGGTAACAGCTTCCCATGGCTCCTGGACCAGGTGCCTCAGTCTGCCTTAATGCCTTGACCCTGCCCACCCCTCTGTCCCCTCATCAACTTCATCAACTCTTCATTTAACCTTTTGCATGTGCCTGCTGTGTCTTGTATTAGATAAAATGTAAGATGTCCAGTTAAACTTGACTTTCAGACACAATAAACTGTCCTTCAGTCTAAGTACGTCCCCAAAATTGCGTGGGGTATACTTATGCTAAACAATTCCTTGCTGTTTATCTGAAATTCAAATTTAACTGGGTGTCCTGTATTTTTCTTTCTAAACCTGGTGATTCCACCTGCAGAGTCCCTGACTGATACACTAACACATCCCTCAGGTCATGGGCATTTCCAGCCACCCCTGACTAGAGGAATAGGTGGGTTTCAAGCTCTTATACTCTGCCCTGCCGAGACGGAGCTACATACAGGCTGCTTCTTTCTCGTATTGGGGCAGTGGGAGGCTTCCCTGGGGGCAGGAACATAGTCTAAAGATGAGGAGACTGGCCCAGACATCTCTGCAGTTGCGTGGCATCATCCCCTAAAATGCCCCCAGGGCCATGGGCAGAAACGGCCCCAGTCCCTATTCCCATGAGCAGGTCCTGGCCATCAGTAGAGACGTGGCCGAATTCTCAGCCTCAGCTTTGAGCTCACAGCAGAACCCCGAGGGGGGTGGCATCCAGGACAAGGACGTTTGGAGAGAGGGTGTCAGATGGACTTGGAGTCTTAGGCTCGCCCCTCTGCCACCAGCGGGAGAAGACGCGCTGCCTTTTCAGGGCTCCTGTGATTACATCAGACCCACCTGGCGATCTCCCACTTCTCAGGCCACTGATGCAGAACCTTAATTACACCTGCACAGGTGATGTCATCACAAGTGTGATGGCTCGTCGTATTCACAGTCCCGGGGCCTGGGGAACCCTGGAGCCAGGTGAGAACTTGGTTCACCTCTGTCCCCTTCCTCCTGGCCTTCCGAACTCCACACCGCCCTGGTCCTCCTTCCTCACTGCGGCTCCTGCTTGGTCTCCTTCGCCCCGTTCACCCACCAGCACCAGCATTTTTAGGAACATCGGGATGCCCAGAGCATCTAGGGAGCTGGCAGAAGCCACCCCAGCTGGGGATTCAGCCCCTACTCGGCGAAGCTCGTGGCCTGGGGTTTGGGGGCCTTGCCTCCAAGCTCAGTGGTGGAGTGACCTCCCAGGGTCAGGTAATACCCCAGGAGAGTTTGGGAAGTGCTGAGACTCCACGGTGAGGGGTCCACGGTGAGGGGGCAGCTCTGGCAGCTGGGGGTGCACGTGGGGTGGGTGACCCAGACAGAACTGGCTCTTTTTCCAGCTTGGCTACAGAGCTTCAAGAGAGGGTCTGGCCTTAACCAGAAATGGCTGTGGACCCGAAAATGGCACAAACGCTGGGCTAACATCAGGCAGGGTAATAGCGATAATACCAGCTTTTTTGTGTCGGGGGGCACTTGCTACATGCCAGCTGCTAAGTGTGTGTGTATATCAGCTAATTTAATCCCCACGGCTACGTATGAGGTAGGTACTATGTTAACCCCCATTTCCCAGAGAAAGAAACTGAGGCTCAGCCAGGTCAGGAGACGTGCCAAGACAGCTCATGACTAGAGAAGAGCTGCTGAGGGCTGTCACATCTGCCTTCACTGCCGTGCCGAAATGTGACATAAATCTGTGCTCAACATTAACAACGTGGGTATAACGGCACAAGACTTTCTGCGGGGAAGCAGTTGAACTGGGACTTAACGAGGGACATGATGAGGAAACATATTTGGCTTCAGTGTAAGGAAGGGCAGATGTTCTGGCGGTCAGAGTGGCCCAGAGGTGGACACGGCTACTTTGGGAGGGAATGAGGTCCCTGTTGCTGGATATATGCAAGTGAAGAGGCTGTTTCCATTTTCTGGGGCCCTGGTAACAACAGATACTGTACTGAACATCCTACACATGTCATCTTTAGGTTCTCACTGCTCCATCACATAGGCGCTGCTGTCCCCGATTTACAGATGAGGAAACTGAAGCCCAATGAGATTAAGTGACTCAGCGATGGTTATGTAGAGGGTTGGTGGGGGAGCCATGACTCAAACCCAAAGCTGTGTATCTCCAAAGCTGTGCTTGTACCCATACAACTATCGAACGCCTGCTGTGTGTCTGGTACTATCCTTCTAGACACTAAGACCCAGCAGGGACAATTTAGTCCCAATCCTTGCCCTGATGGAGATCAGATTCCAGTAGGGAGAGAGACAGCCCAGAGTAATGAGACCAAAATAGACCTCAACGAGAATGAGGCGAGACCAAAGGTAAGCAGGAGTCAGGGGGGTTCAAGATGGTCAGGGGAGGCCACTCTGAGTGGTGCATCTGAGCTGAGATCGGAAAGGAAAGAAGAAAAAGTATTATGAAGAACTGGGAGAACGGTGCTCTGGGCAGAGGCAACCACGGGTGCAAAGGCTCTGAGTGGGGCAGGAGAAGAACAATGTGGGAAGCATGGCCAAGCTGGGGGCCAGATCACTGGGGGCCTGGTCGTCCAGGGTTTAAGCTTCATTTGTAGTTATTAGAGGGTTTTTAAGCAGTGGTGTGCTGCAGCCCACTCATGCCCGCACATGAGAACCACCTGTTAAATCTTCAGGATTTTTGCTGTTGTTAAACTATTAGTAGCTTGAAATCAGCCATGGTGGGAGTATTTACACCATGGAAATGGGCAGCAGGTGGGTAAACATTTATCTGCCTCACACTGGTTTTAGACAGGGAAGTGGGGAGAGTGGATCTGCGCCTGAAGGAGCACCCTCTGGCTGCAGGGGGGAGAATGGCCTGCAGGGGACAGAGAAGCAGGGATGCCCTGCAGGGAATGTCATTGCAGAGATGCCCCACAGGGAAGGCCATTGCCTTGGTCCATGTTGGAGAGTTGGGGGTTTGGACCAGGATGGGCCAGTGGATTGATCTGAGTGATTTTGAAGGCAGAACCAGTGGGCCTTGCTGAGATGACCCCATTACTGAAGCTCAGAGCAGGGTGGTTACCTGCCCAACGTTACACGTCTGGAATATGGAAGAGGTATGATTGAGCCCAGGCCTACCAGGCCCCTAAACCCTTTCTGTTTCCTATACTTCAGTGTTTCCCTAAGTTGCCATGAAGATTCTTCCTGGGAAGCTTATGGTCTAGGATGAAGAGGAAATAATTAATGATGTCCCTGGCTGCCTGTGGTCAGAGCACCCCTTTCCCACACCTCTTCCCAGGAGGGTGGGTCCTCTGAGCTGCGGTTGGGGGTGGGGCGTGGAAGGAGCCAAGATGTCACCGTCATAGACACTGGGAGGCCCAGCTGCCACTGGTGGACACTGGGGCCATGGCGTCTGTCCTCCCTCCCAGGAGGGCCCCAGGAGGGCCCCAGGAGGGCTGCCCCAGAGATGGTCTTGGAGGGTCCTACGACCTGCTTGGGAGATTCCCAGCTCTGGGATGCGGGACCTCCCCTGGGGCAGGGCAAGGACCAGGGCTGGAACCAGTCTAGGACCTCAGAGGAGGAGCTGCCACAGCACGGCTTCCCGGGGGCCGGGGCTGCTCTGGATTTTGCTGGGGTGGGAGGGAGGGGATAGGGATAGATCTGAGAGTCTAGCTCAGTGGGAGCGGGGGATCTAAGCAGCGCCCGGTCTTAGCGAGATGCCGGCAGAATCACTAGCCCCGCTTGTCTGCCTGCACCTGCCCCCCCGCCCCCTCGCCCCCCACAGGCTTCACACACGCCCAGTCCCTTCCCTGAAGCCGCCTTTGGCACCAATCCCAGCAACAGGGCTCATCTGCTCCAGCCCCTCCCTGTGTCAAAACTCACTCTCAGAAAAGGGTCCTGTACTGGGGGATCACTGTCACTGTGACCTTCTGCAAGAAGCGAGAAGGGAGGAACAGAAAACAAAACTAATCAAATACCTACCAGGTGTCAGGCAGAGCTGCTTGCTTTCCTCAAAGAGTTAAAATTACAGGAAGGTTTCCCCTCATACTCAGCCCCTAAAATAAGGCTGTAAAAAGTTTACTCTTATCCTTCTAGACTTTCTTCTTTGTACACACACACACAGGCTATTTTTTTAAAAACTGAGATAATGTTACGTGTTCTATGTGGATTATTTCATTTAATCCTAGGTTGTTATGATCTCTACTTTGCATTTCAGGAAACTGACGCTCAGAGAGGTTATGTACTTCTTCTAAGGTCACACAGCTGGTAGAACTGCCTGGCCCCACAGCCTCACTCTCTGCATCTTGGGCATCACCTATGGGTGCAGAAGGCCAGCCTTGTTCCTGTTGGGGGGCGTTTGGGGCTGCAGAGCAGGTGGGGCTGGAATTCTGGGCAGAGGCCTGATCCGGCCTTCCCTTCTGCTGTGCTGTGAGACTCAAGCCCTGGGGTCAAATTCCAGCCCCACTGAGTCCTTGTTAATGCTTTTTAAAAGGGGATTCTATTGCCATTTAATTGCGGCTCTGCCCTTGAAGCAGACTCCCAGCTGTCTGTAACAGACAGCTTGGCCTTGGATTTCTCTCTCCCAAAGCCCAGGGGATAGAGGCTGCACTGGGAGGTCTGCGACCTGGGCCACTCACCAGCTGTGGAACCTTGGCAGTTCCTGCCTCTCTCGCCTTGATGTCCTCTTTTCAAAGTTCCTTTCAGCCCCAAGGTAAGCCCATGACTCCACCCCTAGTCACTGCAGCTTGCTGGAGAGAGGAGGGGGAGGAAGAGGACGAACCAGAGCAGAGAGGAGGGCTCCGGGACAGCTTAGTGGGTTTGGAAGGGAGTGGGTGTTTAAGAACAGGTTCTGGAATCCCTAGACCTGGGTCCAAGTCCCAGGGCAGGACCTATGCAGTTGTACAAGGCCCAGGCTCAAAAGATTCCCGGGGCTTCCCTGGTGGCGCAGTGGTTGAGAGCCCCCGGTCCGGGAAGATCCCACATGCCGCGGAGGGGCTGGGCCCGTGACCATGGCCGCTGAGCCTGCGCGTCCAGAGCCTGTGCTCCGCAACGGGAGAGGCCACAACAGTGAGAGGCCCGCGTACCGCAAAAAAAAAAAAAAAAAGATTCCCTACTTGGTTTTACGTTCTGTCATTGCTGTCTTGAAATTCTTAACTTTCTGAGTAAGGAGCCCAGCATTTTCCTGTTACGCTGGGTCCCACAGATTGCACAGCCAGCCCCGCTACCGCGTATGAGCCGTGTGCCCTTGGCAAGTGATTTCACCTCATCGATCCTGAGTTTTCTTATCTGCAAAACGGAGTGATGCTTACACCCCCTGGGAGGATTGTTCTGAGAATTCAAAGAGAGATGCCTGGTAAAGAGCCAGGCAGCAGTAAGTCCATAACCGGTGTCAAGCCCTGGTAATTGTGGCCATCTTTCTGTAGGGCTCTGTAGGGCCTGACAGGGAGAAATATCTCCGGAGCCGCAGTCTCTCTCCCAGCCTTGTCCATGGGGGCAGGTGGGGGGACACATTTCAGGCCAAAAATAAAATCCTCGGGTTTCCCTGGTGGTGCAGGGGTTGAGAGTCCTCCTGCCAATGCAGGGGACGCGAGTTCGTGCCCCGGTCCGGGAAGATCCCACATGCCGCGGAGCGGCTGTGCCCGTGAGCCATGGCCGCTGAGCCTGCGCGTCCGGAGCCTGTGCTCCGCAACGGGAGAGGCCACAACAGTGAGAGGCCCGCACACCGCAAAAAAAACACAAAAACAACAAAAAAAAATAAAATAAAATAAAATCCTCACTGGGAAGCGAATGGTGCCACCGTGCGCACAGCAACCCCTGCCTGTGGCTATACTGGGTCAAGTGGTTTAGGGCCCTAAGTCCTGGGAGCTCAGGTGCTGTGGGCTTTGAGCCTGGGGAGAGATGAGGGTCTGGTGAGGCTGCTCGAGGACCTGCTTTCAGCCGGGAGAGGGTCAGTCACGTGACCTTCATACATGAAGGCCTGACGCCTAGAGGTGCTGATGGAATCTCCCCAAGGGCCGCCTCCTTCACTCTATGTCTTGGCTTGTAGGACCCCCAAGGTGTTGTCCCAGCACCTCATCCTCCCAGATGTTTCCAGAGTCCCGACTTCCTGGATTCATAGCTCAGCAATTTCCCAACGGTGAGACCTGGAGCAAGTTACTCAACCTCTCTAGGCCTCAGTTTTCCCATCTGCGAAACACTAACAGGTTTGACCTCGTGGACGTGTCGTATTAAATCAACGCCCGCATGAAAAGTGCTTACAAGCATGCAGACAACGTCAGCCGCTGCAACGGCTGGCCTGCCTGCTTCCACTCCGCGCTGAGCCCGGCAGCGGGCTCCGAAATGCCAGTCTGACCACGCCTCTCCTTCAGCCGCTCGTTGCCTTCAGGATGAAGCCCAGACTCCTTGTTCCGGCTCCTCTGAGCCTCCACGTGGTGAGGCCCAGTTCAGGGGCCATTTCCCCTTTTAGAGTCCACAGCCTCGGGATCTGCTCAGGGAAACCTCCGGCCCCCAAGGCAGAGCCTATGATGTGGCTGTCAGTCAAGCCACGGGGCGGGCACATGACCCAGGCTCAGCCAGCTGGGCACCTTCTGTAAGGACTTTGATTATTATTATTATTTTAAATAAATTTATTTTTGGCTGCATTGGGTCTTCGTTGAGGTGCGCGGGCTTCTCATCGCGGTGGCTTCTCTTGTTTCGGAGCACGGGCTCTAGGTGTGCAGGCTTCAGTGGTTGTGGCGCACGGGCTTAGTTGCTCCCTGGCATGTGGGATTTTCCTGGGCCAGGGTTCGAACCTGTGTCCCCTGCATTGGCAGGAGGATTTTAAACCACTGCGCCACCAGGGAAGTCCCAGGACTCTGATCCTTAAGGATGGAGAAGCTTATGGAAAGGGGTTGGGAGGGTTCATTTGGGAGGTTATCTCCCTGAGTTCCTGCTGCCTGGATCTCCAGGGCTGCCCTAGGCCCCGGTCCTCTCTGGGCCTGGGTTTTCAGCCTTTCTTCCGATTCTGTGCAATGTCTCACAGCCTTCCGTTGATGCTCTCTTTGTCCAGAGTAGCCCTGTCAGTTTCTGTTGCAGGCATTCAGAGATCCTGGTGGACACACTCTGGCTCCAGACACATCCCAGCTTTGACCTTCACCTTGTGCTTTTAAGTATCTGCCTGCATTTCTCAGTCCATGCATGCTACTTTGTGCCTCTGAACCTTTGTCCCTGCTGTTCCTTCTGCCGGGAATGTCTTTCCCACCTTATTCTCCTCATTCATTCTTATCCCAAGAACCACCTCAGACATTGTCAGCTCTGGGGGGACTTCCTCCAATCCTCCTCTATACCACACCCCCGCCTCCAGGCTGGCTCTGACCCTCTGGGCAGCCCTAGGCCCTGGGCTTCTCTCCCTCAGCAGCAGCATTTCCTCGTCTGAACCCAAGACCAGATGCAGGCCCACCCACCTCCATCTCTCAGTTGGCCACAACAAATGTTTTTTGGGCTCCAGAACCATGGAGGGTCATACAGGCAGCTCCCTGGGGACCTGCTCAGGGACTCCTCAGCCAGTTAGGACCAAATCCATTGCCTGCTGCTGAGGGGTCACGAGGGGAATTGCTGAGGACTGCGAGATTGGGAATCGTCCCAGAATAACAATGAGCCTGACTCCTCCGGGTTGGCCATTGCTCCAGCCCTAGCCTCTGCTCCAGAGCCTGTGCTAGCCTTTGTCATAGCCCAGCCGCTGCCCCAGCTCAAGCCACAGACCTGACCTCACACCCCACCCTCGGCCCCAGCCCTGTCTCTGCCCCTGCGTAGGCCCTTCCCCCCACCTCTGCCCTCACTGCAGACCCCCAGCATCCTTCCCAGTGAGACCCACCCAGGCTGCCCTCTGTAGAGGCCCTGCCTCTGATCGAATGGGGCTTTCGGTGGGGAAGGACTGGCCAGTTAATTGGGCGGTGAATAGAGCAGGTATATCAGAGGTAGGTGCCGCGCCCAACTCCCCTCAGTGGCACAAGACCTGCAGCTCCAACAGGCGGTGACAGAGCCGAGCCTTAGGCAGGGGCAGGGGCAGGACCAGGTTTAGGTCCTGAAGGTTCCTTCTGTTCCTCACCTCTCCTGCCCTGGGCCAGACTATGTCCTGAGCCGTGGACAGGGCTGAACCCTCCATGGTTGCTGAGTGCCCCAGCTGGGGAAGTGCCCGAGCTATAGCCACCCAAAATCAGGTAAAAGGAGGCAAAAGGGGGAGTCCCAGGACAAGCCAGTAGGATTGGGGAAGCTTGCAAGGTTGGGGTATCAGTAAAGACCACCACAGATGACCATCCTTGAAAGAAAGGCAAAAACAGCCCAAGTCTCCCCTGAGGGCACCAACGCCTCTCCACCCCTTCTCCTTGGGAACTGAACCAGGGCAGCAGGGGTGGGGAGGGCCACAGGACCTCGGGGAATCAGGCCGTCCACTCCACCCACAGGTCGATCCTGCAATGGACACATCATGAGGACAGAAGCCAGCACTGTGATGTCACAGCTCAGCTGCGGCTTTGTGCTCCTGGAGCTGTCGAGTGAGTCAGCTGGGCCCCTTCCTCCTTCCCGTGCTCATGTACCTGTGTCCGATGCTCAGGGCTGGACAGGTTGACTGTGTAGCCCCACCCCTTCTCCCCCTGCTCCTCCCACGTGCTGGGGCGGGCCCAGCAGATGGCCAATGAACAGCACGCTTAGGGAGACTGTCTTCTTTTGGCCATAACTAGCGACCAGTCTTAGGTGAGCGGCCCAGGAACTCTTTGCAAGGCTGTGTTGAAACCACCTGTCAACTAGGCCACCTTCCCAGCTTGACCGTGAGCTCATTCAAAGGGTCTATCCCGGTCCCCAGTCTAGCTCTGTAGAAGCTCAGAGTATATGATGTCAGTTAAATGCATAAATGGCTGGAGGGACGGGTGGGTAGAGATAGATGACAAAGGTATCTCCTTCCTATGTGGGCTACTCTCTCACCCGTCCCCAGCTCTGACCCTCGGAGTCTTTCCTGAATGCTCTTGGAAGCTAGCACCTGTTGGAAGCCCCAGGCATCTTGGCACCCATGGGACTTGACGGTGATGGAGCTGTCCCAGTTATGGGGTGACAAAGGCAATAATGCCACTGCAGAATGGCACATTTGGTCCCTCCAGAGCTGGGGGGCACAGCTCAAAGACCTCAGACTTTGAACTTAATGAAAGCCGAGTCCAAATCCAGCCCTGTTGTACATCCTCAAGCTGGTCACAGGGGCCTCTCTGAACCTCTGTTTCCTTTTCTATGAAGTGGGAATGTGAACTGGCTTCTGAGGACCATCAGGAGAATCAGAAGAGAAAGCTGCTGTCTTGACTGTTGCTGTGGCCATCCATCTTCTTCCTGCCTGGCCCACGTGGCCCTCATCCTCCAGTGTAGCCTGAGGTGGTGAGGGGCAATGTTGGCGACCGTGGACACAGGCCAGGAGGCTGGCCTGAGCAATACCGGTGACAAGGACCGGGACCTGCAGGTGCTGTTCCAGGAACTCTGCCAACTCCAGGCATAGTACGAGCTGTCCCAAGCCCCGCCGTGCCCCCTGCCTCAGCCCCAGGGCCACCTGCGGTGGGCTAAGCAGCTGGGACTGAGCAAAAATGCCTGAGGAGGCCAGGCCAGGAAATGAACGGGGAGGGGACTGAGGCCCGGGGTGGGGGGGGGTAAGTCAGCAGGGGCAGCTGATTGGCGAGTGGTGGGGAGGTGGGGGGCTTGGCTCCTGCCCTTTGAACTCAGACCTTGGGCCAGTCCCAGGCTCTGTGCAAGCTTAGTCTCCCTCCACGAAGGCAGGGCTGTGGGTGACCATCCCTACGCCTCTGTCAGCTCGGCCCCTCTAAAATCAGCCTGCAAGGTTGCTGCTGTGTCTCCAAGCAGACACCCTGAATCCTTGCCCCTTGGTGACTCCCAATTTCAGGCTGCCCACGAAAGCCTGAGTTATATGCAAAAGGATGGATTGATATCTGTGAGTGATTTTATGGAGAAAAGTCCCAACCGGTCCATCGGATTCTCATGGGGCTTCCCAACCTCCCCACTGAAAGGTTTAGCACTGTAGCTCACAGGGCCCCATGTGGTATTTGCAGGGGGAAGACAATTTTTTCCTGCATTTTTCAGGACTGTATGGATGAGAAAATCGGGCCTGAGAGGCAGAGTGGCTTGCCCTGGGGAAGTCAGCAGTCACTCAGAGATACCCACCACAGCCTTTCCTGCTCTGCCCTATGCCCTTGACCACTGACCTTGAAGGCGACCAGGGTGGGCAAGCTATTGGAGACTCATCTTGCTTGGTGATGCCCCCTGATGGCTGGGCAGCAGCACGTGGCTGTCGCCCCTCTGGGGGCTGCCGGGGCCCCGACCACAGACTGAGTGCTTATGATGTGCTGGGAGCCCCAGACCCGGTCCCCACCGGCCTATGAGGGAAGGGTCTGGTTACCCCTGTTACGGACGGGCCAGCCAGGCACAGAGAGGCAAAGCCTGTGGCCGGATCACCGGCTACTGGGGGCTCAGACCATCTGCCACCAGCTCAGCCTGCAGGAGGGGCTCCATAGACCCCATGCCACAAAGGCCCGGCCTCGCTGGTCCCCAGGCCCCTTCCTCATGGCCTGACCACAGGCATCTCTTTGACCTCTTTGTGGCTCAGTCTACTCAGCAGTGAAATGGGGGTGGAGAGACTCAAGTCAGCGGCCCATTGATGGGGTCAGTGACCAGCCCAGCCCGGATCCGTGCAGATCCACAGAGGCTGGCCCTTGCCAGGGGCCACAACCTGGAAGTCCCCAAACCGTGTTCTCACGTCTGGCTCTCTCGCCGGCACTGAAATGTCTCTACAGACAGAGGAAGCTGAGGAGAGAGGTCATAAGGTTTTTGAAGACTATCTGATCAAGGTCCTTGAGAAAGTCCCCAAGGGTACGTACGCAGCTTCCTCAGCAGACACCTCCCAGCCTGGGAACCTGGGCGCGTGTGAGCTCGCTGAGCACTGAGCTCTCCTGCAGAGTGGGGGTCCACAGGCCGGTGCCACCGTGGTCGAGCCAGCCAGGGCACCAGCCATGCGGCCTGCAGCAAGTTCTCAACGTCTCTCTTCAGTGGGAACAGCAACAGTTCAGTGGACTGGATCGTCCTTTATGAGCACGTAGCCTGGAGCCCGATGTCTAGCTATAGCACCCAGTAAGTGTCAGCTATTATTATTACCTCATCTGTCTTTGATTTTGCTCTTAGGAACTAAAATTACACAGGCATCTGAAATGAGTTTTGTGTTCTGTTTTACATGATTTGCACCAGAATCCACTGTTATCAGTGCTGAAAACTTGATAGGAAAGAGAAGGGGAGACAAACATACATAATTTTATTATCGTCATTGTCTTTACATCACCAACAATAAAAATAACTATTACTGTTTATGAAATATTTACTCTGCGCTAAGCTCTTTAGTAAATCTTTTTTACCCCTCTTTAGGAGCTGCTGAGAACTGTGTTACCCAGGCTCAGTGAGGTTAAGGGACTTGACCAAGGTCTCCCAGACAGGAAGTGGTGGGGCTGGGTCTCAGACTCTGGTCTATCTGATTTCAGAGTCACTGTGCTAAGTGCTCTGGAGCTGCAGGAGCCCCAAGGACTCTGCCCTGGAGGTCAGGGAAGGCTTCATGGAGGAGGGGGGCCATTCATGGGGCTCACATGCGTTCAGCAGAGGGGAACAGCACTGCAGGCAGAAGAACAGCACAGATGCAGGCTGGAGCCAGGCCCTGTGCAGTGGGTTTGGGGTTGAGTTCCAGTGTGCTGGAGCGCCATTATCCGCCAGGGGTCGCTGGGAGATGTGATTGGAAGGTTGAGCAGCACCAAAGAGCCTTGAGCACCAAGCCAAGGAGGGGCGCAGGCCTCCAGGTCAGGCACGGGCTGTGAAGCAGACCCAGCACCCAGCGCTGCTTCTAGAAGCCTCCTAGTTTGGGACCTTCCTAATTCAGCAGTTCAACCCTGTTCAACCCATCCAGAATGAGCAAAGCTGGGGACCCCATCACGCGGGACAGCAACAATCCCTGTCCTCTTCCTGCAGACTCCCCCAGTCAGCAGCCCCTCCCGGGGTGGCGGTGGGGGGTTCTCCTGCCTCACTGGGCAGCCTTGATCCAGAATGCTTGCTCTCAGCCCCGGTGGCCTTTCAAATGCAGATTCTTCTCTTGAAGAGGTGGGAGGTCAGTGATGGGGCGCTCTCAACTTCGGGGCTCCAGTGGACAGCAGAAGTCCCACCTACATTATTAGTATCACTGCAGGGGGCAGGTGAGGCCTGGGCATTCTATGCCCACCCATCCTGCCATGCACTGTCTCTATAGGCTACAACCAAGGGGAGGACCCAGAGGAGGCCCCGGTGGAGGCCACTGTGGGGCACTATGGGAAGCTCTTCGCAGTCAGCCAGGACATCCAGAAGCTTCTGGAGGCCTTCTTCAAGATGAGCCAGGCCGTCCACCAAAGCCTGGAGGGAGTCTCTAGAGGGAGGCCATAGGGCTCTTATCCCGGTAACAGCTGCCTGAAGCCCGGCTCATCCTCCTTGGCCCAGAGAACTGGGACGTAGGGACCCCCTTCCCTCTGCACCCCCAGAGAAGGCCTGAGGCAGGGGCGGGCTCCTGAGAGGGTCTGAATGGGGCGCTCACTCCAGAGCCTTGTTCTGTACCCCTTTCCCTCCCTTTCTGCCGGGTTTCTCCTGAGGAAGACTCAGCTTATCCTTAAAAGGTATTCTTCGTGGTAGAAAACTCAGGAGTTCTAGATTCAGACAGACTGGGGTTCAAATTCCAACTCAGCCTCTGACTAGCTGCATGGCCCTGGGCACGTTTAGACCCCCTCTGAGCCTCAGTTTCCTCATCTGTGACGTGGGGGCAATTCAACCTAGTCGGTAGGCTGTTGTGAGACACAAACTGTCTCAGAGTTAAGTGCCCCAAGAGGCCATCTCCCTCATAGTTGGTTCATCTTCTAGTAAATTGAACTTTCACCCCAAGGGATGGGCATTCCATCCGGAAGAAACTGCCCTGGCAAAGGCATGGATGGCATGATGAATTTTTGTGCTGCAGCTGGGGCCTGGGGACACGGAGAAGACAGAGGATGGGGACATGGAGAGGACGGGAACAGGGAAAGGGAGGCTGGTGAGTGGGCTGATTCTTGCAAAGGACAGTGGCATGGCGTTTGCAGCCAGTCTCTGCCCCCTAGTGGTAGCACTGAAAACCTACACCATTTTGTACGGTTTTTTTCCTTCGTGGGCGGGGCACTGTGAGAAGCACTTAACAAGCTTTATCTCATTTAAACCTCACCTCAGCACCCGGAGGCAGGTGCTTCTATTCCTAGAGCTGAGACTAGAGGAGAGGAGTGAGGTGAGCATGAAAGTAGAAGGTTGGATCCCAACTTTATTGAGAATTTTAATACTTTGTTCATCATGGATTTTTTTTTGCATTAACTTTGATTTTTAAAAAACACTGCATTTGGGAATTCCCTGGTGGTCTAGTGGTTAGGACTCCGCGCTTCTACTGCAGGGGCACAGGTTCGATCCCTGGTTGGGGAACTAAGATCCCGCAAGCTGTGCAGTACGGCCAAAACCAAAACCAAACCAAAAAATTGCATTCAAATATTATTTATATTAATTCTGAGTTAAATGTTGCACCTTAGTCCCAGGCATGCCATTTTTCTCATTTTCAAAGTAAGAAAACTAGGCCTCAGAAAAGTGTGGACACATGTATATCCTGTGTCCTCCAAACACATCTCCGCGGGGCCTGGCGTGGGAGTGCACCCAGCATATCCTGTGCCCCGCAGGCCTGGGCCGCAGAGGCTATCACAGCCTTGCCCCCTGGTGTCCTCCCAGCCATTCCTGCAGCCGGAAGGGCCCAGACAGGTGGTTCTGCTTATGGTGAGAAAAACGGGCTCCAGGAGCTGAGCTGGGATTCGAACCCTAGTCATCCTACACGTCCATTTTCCTGCATCTCCTGGTGCCTTAAAGGGTCCTGACCACCCAGAACTTTCCCCTCCTCCACCCCCATCATCACTCAGACCCCTGAGCCGTGAGCTCCTCGGGACCAGGCCCGGGGCGGGTGCCCCGGGAGGTCAGCTGCACCAAATTGACCAGCCACCCTGCCACAGAGCCTCAAGATCCGGCTATGCCAGCTGCAGAAGAAGGGTCACCGCAAGCAGGAGCAGTGGCGGCAGCTGGGACACGGTGTCACCTACCAGAAAGACACAGGCAGCTGTGATGTGAGCCCAGTCCACTGGCTGGGGGGTGGGGGGGCGGGCAGCGCAGGGGCCGGGGGCTGCTGTCTCCTGGATAATGATCGGCCCCCAACACACACACACACACGCACACACAGGCGCACGCACACGCACACCACTTACCCACTTACCTCTCCTTGGTGACTGTTAGCTTTCAAAGGGCTTCTCTAAGACGAGCCAGATGTCATGTGACAGGTGGGAGAACTGAAGCCACAGATAGTTAAGGACCAGCTGGGATGCCCCCGTACAGTCCCAGGGCCTAGCATCTGTACTCCTAAATATTGGTTACTATCTGTAACCAATCTTCCTCATATCTATTCACAGATGAGAAGAACGAAGCTTGGAAAGAGGAAGTCAGGGCTGAAGTCCAGGGCCAGGATTTCTGGGTTTAATTCCTTGAGCTACTCCTTCCTGGCCTGGAGAATGTGGACTAGTTATTCTCCGGACCCCCGGGTCCTCCCCATAGCAGAGCCTGTGCCCTTCTGGCCTTGGGGGCTGCCTGGAGGACACGGGGGAGCAAAGGCTGGGGCACAGGGCTGTGCCAGGCACACTCCACCTGGGCAGGACGCAGTCAGCAAATGCGGGACCTTCTCAGGCTCTTGTGGGATCCTAGTTTGGAAGACATGAGGGTTGGGGTCTGTGGGCTGCTGACTTCCAACCAAGGAGCTTTGACGGGGAACTGGATTGGCCACAGTTTATAGAGTCTGTTATGGGTCTTCCTCTTGAAGGTGAGAAGTAAGGTTGCTGATCACAACCCTGAAGGCCTGAAGTCCACACCTCTGGAGCTTCCCAGAGTGAGGAGCCCTGGGTTCCCCCATGTCCCCTCCTGGCCCCTCCCCTGGGTGTGGACCACGGATGTGCCCAGCCGGGAGGACCCTCTTGGAAGTTAGTCGGTCTGGTGTCCCTCTTTGCAGAGGCAGATGCTCTGACCCCGAGGTGGAGAGGGACTCGTCCAAGCCCCTTTGGTTGCAGAGCCCAGACCAGCAGGAGGAGGCGGCTCCTGGCTTCAGGACACGTCTCTGGCCTGAGTGAGCTGGGGGCAGGGGGCAGGGAATTCTGGGAGGGGCCCGAGTCTGCAGAGCCGGCTGCTAAACTGCATGCAAATGGTCATCAACAGCACGGCCCAGCAGTGCTGCGCCTCTGCCCACGGCATGCCCAAGGGCACGGGTCTCTTCTCCAAGCTCGACCTCATCCGGGTGAGGACTCTCGTGCCCGGGCTGGCCTCCGGCCTGAGCCTGTCCTCGGCCTCGGCTCATGGGGCATGGGTGGTGAGCTGCCCTATTCCTCCACGGCTGCATGGCTCCTGCACAGGTGCGGTAGGGTCTCAGGGTCTCTTTTAGGCTCTCAACAAACTTGTAATGAACGCTCATTGGTGCAGGGTCAGAGGGTTGTAAAGGAACTCCTGCCCTGCCTGGTCTTAATGTGTAGCCCCACCCCGGCACATCACACACATACACACACACGGGGTACACACTCACACAGACACTCCTATGGGCTCTCCACACACCCTGCAATATACACAAAACATACGCTGACACACCTGCAAACAAACACACCAAGGTGCACACAGATGTAGTCACGTTTACACGGGGAGGCACATTTCAGTGACCGACGGAGCCTCTGTGCAGGGTCCTCATTTTAAACTTCAGACTCTCATCAAGTCCACTGAGATTTCCCTTCTCAGTCGGAGGGTCCCCACCAGGACCAAACTCCCACCAGTCATAATGCTGATGCTGCAGTAATGGAGGTCATGTGATCAGGTTGGCTTCCACCCACAGCAACATATCTTGTTTTCTTTTTAATAATAGCTTTATTGAGATATAATTCTAGTACCCTAAGATTTACCCTTCTAAAGTGCACACTTCAGTGTTTTCAGTACAGTTGCAGAATTGCGCAACTATCATTAGTATCTAATTCCTGAATCTTGTCATCACCTCCCCAAAATACATTTTGTATCTGGCTTCTTTCACTTTGCATGATGTCTTCAAGTTTCATCCACATGGCAGCACAAATCATTCCTTTTTTTTTTTTTTTTTTTTTTGTGGTATGCGGGCCTCTCACCACTGTGGCCTCTCCGTTGCAGAGCACAGGCTCCGGACGCACAGGCTCAGCGGCCATGGCTCATGGGCCCAGCCGCTCCGCGGCATGTGGGATCTTCCCGGACCGGGGCACGAACCCGCGTCCCCTGCATCGGCAGGCGGACTCTCAACCCCTGCGCCACCAGGGAAGCCCAAATCATTCCTTTTTATGGCTGAATAATATTTTGCTGCATGGATAGACCACACTTTGTTTATCTATCCATTAGTTGATGGACATTTGGGTTGTTTTCATTTGGGGGCTATTATGAATAATGCTGCTATGAACATTCATGCCCATGTTCTTGCATAGACATGTCTTTTCAGTTATCTTGGGTATATACTTAGGAGTGGAATTTCTGAGTCTTGTGGTAACTCACGAGGTAGCTCAGCGAGGAACTGCTGAACTGTTTTCCAAAGTGGCTGTGAAATTTTACAATCCTATGATCAAACTATGAGGATTCCAGTTTCTCCATATCCTTGTTAACACTTGCTGGTCTGTCTTTTATAATTTAGCCATCCTAATGGGTGTGAAGTGGTATCTCATTGTGGTTTTGATTTGCATTTCCCTGATGATTAATAATGTTGAACATTCTTTCACGTGTTTATTGGCCGTTTGTATATCTTCTTCGGAGAAATGTCTATTCAGTTCCTTTGACCACTTTTTAACTGGATTCTTTGTCTTTTTACTGCTGAGTTGTAAATATTCTTTGTATATTCTGGATAAAATTCCTTATCAAATATACGATTTGAAAATATTTTCTCTTATCCTATGGGTTGTCTTTTCACTTTGATGGTGTCCTTTAAAGCGCAAAGATTTCAGTTTTGATGAAACCCAATTTATATATTTTCATTTTAGTTGCTTGTGCTTTAGGCATCATATCTAAGTAACTATTGCCTAATCCAGGGTCATGAAGATTTACACCTAAGTTTTCTTGTAAGAAGTTTATAGTTTTGGCTCCAATACTTAGGTTTATGATGTGTTTTTAGTTAATTTTTGTATACGGTATGAGATAGGGGTTCACTTTCATTATTTTGCATAAGGATATTCAGTTGTCCCGATACCATTTGCTAAAAAACTGCTCTTTCCTCATTGAATTGTCTCCTCATTCTTGTCAAAAACCAATTGGCTGTAAATGTGAAGGTTTATTTCTGGACTCTGAATCCTATTCCATTGGTCCTTACGTCTGTCCTTAGCACTGTCTGAATCACTGCAGCTTTGTAGTAAGTTTTGTAATTGGGAAGTGAGTCCTCCAGCCTCACTTTTCCTTTTTGAGGTTGTTTTACTCTTGTAACTGCATGTCTTGCATCGTGCGTGGAAGTTCCGTGTCTGGGTGGGTTTCAGGTCTGGTGTGACCCAAGGCTCAGTGACACCACGAGGACCCATCCTTTCCACCCTCCTTTGTCTGCCAGCTTCAGCATTGGTTTCATCCTAAGTCATAACTTGCTTTTCTCTTTCGAGGCAAGTTCAGTGGAGTTGTTTGAACTCGGGATTCTTAGCGCCTCTGGGACACTGGGGGCGAGTCCCATGGCCAATGTTTTCTAGCAGCAAGAGTCCACAGTGAGCGAGCCTGCATCTTAGTTGAGAAGAGCTCAGGAGACTTTCACAGGCAGTTATCAGGGCCTCTCTGCTCCATGACACAGCTCTTGGGGCACCATTCACAGTGAAGGCTGCATAACTGGCATCCCCTGAGGCATAGATCCTTCACATCATGATATATGAATGAGCATTTAAGTAAGGGCACATTTGCCCTACAGTCACAGTGTATTAATTTCATCTTCTTCCCCCGCAAAAAGGAAGAAATTACCCAGTGATGTCAGGGTGTCCCAAAGATCTCCCTCAGCAATCAGTCAAGTCTCAGAGTCACCCACATGCGCTCGGCATGGTACTAGGGAAAGAGAGGTGGAGGGAGATAAAGGTCACCTGGCCCTTAAGAAATGAGTGCCGCTCAGAGAGGGAGGCTGGGGGCAGTCAGGGTGGGCTTCTCGGAGGAAGCAGTGAGAAGAGGCAGGCAACCACATTCAGGAAGCTGCACAAGGACCTGGGCTTGGAGCCATCCAGCTCTGCCACTGCTGGGCTGTGTCGCTTCAGACAAGTCACTTAACCTCTCTGAGCCGCAGTTTGCTCATTTGCCAATTGGCATTGATACCACATCTTTGGCAGCGCCCTTGTGAAGACTAAAGGAGACGCAGGTCAACCTTGATGTTGCTTTGGTCCCTGGGAAGTGGTGTCCAGGGGCCAGAGTACAGTCAAGTGAGAGAGATTTCTTTTTTCTCTTAGGAATTTATGTTGGACACAGTGGAGACTGTGAGATTCATCTCAGTGCTCAGGGGACCCAGAGTGTGCTGGACAGCAGACAACCCCAAGGACCGGGGCCTCAGAAGGTCCCCCAGACCATTCAGGAAACATTCAAAGAGTCAAGATTCGATCCCCAGGACCCCCTTTCCTAGCACCCAGACTTCAGAGTCCCCAGCCTGTACTGACACAACCCAGGGCCACCAGCCCTGCCAGCATCATGACCATCTCTTTACCTGCTTGGCCTCCTTTTTTCACCACGAGCGCTCCTGAGTGGGTGGGAGCCAGGGGAGGCGGAGGTCAGTGAGAGGTGGGGCAGCTAGGGCCAGGTGGGGTTGAGGGCGCACTGTTCCCTGCATTGGGGGATTGGCAGGGATCGAGGTGAGGCCTGCCTGGGACCGTGGGCAAGACAGAGGGAGGTTCCCGAGTCAGAGGCAGCAGCCAGGTGGGAAGTCCCAGGTCGGAGACCTGCACCCGGAAGCCGAGGATGCATTTCTCGCTGTCATTGGTGGGTCTATCTGGGGCCAAGGAGCTTGAATGGACGCCCGACTATTGGGAACGCTGCAGTCATAGGAACTACAGCTATAGGATGCGTGGGAGCTGGCCTGGCCCACAGCAGACCGGGGGTGCTCAGCTTGTAGGAGAACATCTCATCACTGGTTCCCAGAAGCTGGATACCAGTTTGGTGCCTTCTGCCCCCACCTGAGTGTCCCTGAGCTGCCTGGAATGAGTGCTACTCTCAGGGGGACTGGGGGCAGGGCAAAGCCCCTCTCTGGGCTGGTTTTCCCACGTGTGAAATTGGGTGCAAGGATGTCTAAGGGAATCCTCTCTCCAGTCTGACGTTCTTAGGTCAAGGTTGGAAAGGCCTCTGCGTGGATGGCACTGGCTTGGTGTTATTGAGCCACGGAGGTGAAATCACCCTGGCAGCCACCGCAGCCCTGAAAAGGATTCACTTCTGCGGGTCTGCTGATGGTAACTGATTTAGGTTAACTTTAGAGGTTCGGGGCAACTGATTTGCAGCAAATGGTGGGGCATCAGCAAATTACCTTTCAAAGGGGAGTTTCAGAAAAGATGCTGCTATTCCTTCAACAAGCACCGAGGGTCTGCTGTTTTCCAGGTGCTGTTGGGAGAGGGGACGGGAGGCTCGGAGGGAGGGGGTGGGAGGCTGGGTAGGACTTGGGCACTGAAATATTTAGGGGAGCTAAATATAAGAAAGAAGGTTATGTAGGGTCAGGTCTTAAGAGCAGTTTTTTTTTAAAGGCTGGGGGGAGCTGCAGAGAAAGCATCATTTTGAGTTTCTGACTCTCAGGGCTTTGGGGCAAAGAGAGCATCCCAGGTAGGGCTTGAGTCAGATTTCAGAAGAGAGAGGTTGGGGGAGGGCTGAAGAAACTGAAGGGGACACAGGGTAGGGCTTCCAGTTTGGCTGGAGCACAAAGAACCCGACGGGCAGTCTGAGATGGTGGGCTGGGGAGCCACTGTGGGGTCCCAAAGGCCAGGCTACGAGGTTTGGAGGCCATACCTGGGGGTGTCTTAGACCACTCTGGCTGCCATAGCAAAATACCATACACCAGGTGGCTTAAACAACAGACGTTTATTTCTCACAGTTCTGGAGACTGGAAGTCGAAGATGACGGCATTGGCAGGTTTGGTGTCTGGTGAGAGCCCACTTCCTGGTTCAGGTGGTGGAAGGGGTGATGGAGCTCCCAGGGTCCCTTTCTTAAGGACACAAATCCCATTCATGAGGGCCCCACCCTCATGACCTAATCGCCTCCCAAAGGCCCTACCTCCTAACACCATCACACGGGGGTTAGGATTTCAACCTAGGAATTTAGGGAGCAGGTACATTCAGTCCATTGCAGGGAGCATCTCGCACCCATACCTCACTGCTTACTTTCTCTCCACCCAACATCCACGTTCCTAAGAGATCTGAAGTATCTCATTAGTCTCCCTGTAATGTGGGCACATGTTAGGCCAGCAATTCTTAGATTTGAACATTCCTCAGGAGGGCTTGTCACAACACAGAGTGTGGGTCTACCCCCAGAGCTTCTGATCCAGCAGGCCTAGGGTGGCCAGGCCTTAGAATCTGCATTTCTGACAAGTTCCCAGGTAATGCTGCTGCTGCTGGTCTCAGGCCCACACTTTGAGAACTGCTGCTTGGGAGTAATGGCAAATCCCAAACGCCTAAGCTGGGCTCTGCTTCTCCTGGAGTACCAACTCCCCCTGCCTGGCCTGCAGTCCCCATCTGCACAATGGGGCAAGCGTCATGGGGACCTGGCATCCTGGGAGGGCCATCCCCACCCCGTCTGACCTCCTGGGAGGTGCTGAACATGACACCCTCTTAGGGGCCCAGGGAACAGTCCTCTCACTTTGCCCACAGAGGCTCTGTGAAGAGCTGTTGTCTTTCTGTCCTCTGCCATCTGCCTGCTGTGCACATGTTGTGTGTATGTTTGCAGGTCTAGTTCAGATGTTTGGCACGCTCCTGGGGGAGGAGGGCCATCAGAACAGATACCTGGGGTGGCAGTGACCTGGCCATTAGTCTAAGTTTGCAGTGGGCACCTGAGTCTTTTAGGAGCTCCCAGCCTCCTCTGGGCAGAGCTTGGGTCATGAAATTGACAACTGGGCACTGCACTTAGGGGCCCTGATCTCTCAGGCTGCTGGCATGTACTAGAACGCTGGGGTTTATCCTTGCTGGGCTTTCTTGTCAGACGGAAAGCTCTCTCAGCCCTGACCCTGTACCTTTAAAGCACTTTCCTCCTGGGTTCCATATTAGCTGGAGAAAGGCCTTCAAGGGCATTTGGAGAAAACCACAGTGGTTCAGGTACCTTATGAAATATCATTTCATCTGACTGCCCATCCAGATCCTGAGACCCCAAGACACTAGGAGGCCCAGGGCTTGGACATTTTCTGAGACTGAGAGCTCATTACCTGACATCGAATTCCAGCTTTAATTTTCTTCAAGTGTGAGGACATTCTCTCTACAGACCATCCAGGAAGAGTTGGACTATTAGCTACTGGCTGGTGCTGAGAAAATTGGCTATTTGGCAGGAAAATCAAATTATGTCCTTTTTCCACACCACATACTGTAGTATATTCCAGTTCCTTTGAATGATGGTTTTCCAATTTTAATGTTCATTAAAACCACCTGTGGGGCTTCCCTGGTGGCGCAGTGGTTGAGAGTCCGCCTGCCGATGCAGGGGACACGGGTTTGTGCCCCGGTCCGGGAGGATCCTACATGCCGTGGAGCGGCTGGGCCCGTGAGCCATGGCCGCTGAGCCTGCGCGTCCGGAGCCTGTGCTCTGCAACGGGAGAGGCCACAACAGTGAGAGGCCCGCGTACCGCAAAAAAAAAAAAAAAAAAAAAAACAAGAAACAAACAAACAAAAAAACCCACCTATGACACTTGTTAAACAGGGCTCATTCTCAGAAATTCTGATTTTGGCATGAGGCCCCCAAAATCTGGATGTTGAACAAGCATCCCAGATGGTTCCAGTGCAGACTGGTCTCTAGTCACAGGGTGAGAAACACTGAATATCTCAATGTCAAAAAGAAGAAAATCTGCTCCACATTTACCTGGTCTTTAGTCAGGAAGAACTTTGGAAGCATGAAAGCAACAGAAGTGACACCTGAAAATAATTTGACCATGTAAAAATGAAAAATGCATCCACCTCAGAACACAGCCAAATATCTAAAGACAATAAACTGGGGGGAAATGGTGAGAAATTTGAAAAAGGATCAATGTTTTTGATATTTAAAGAACGCTTACACAGTAAAAAAAAAAAAAAAAAAAATGACATCAATTGTTCATTTCAGCAAATCACAAAATAAATAAAAATGGCCTATAAACATGGAAGGTATTTCACTTCACTAAAAATAAAATTACACCTCATAACTTCTGCCCATCAAAACATTTTTAGTTAATACACTAATGCATATAAGATAGGCTCTCCAACACTGCGAGGCTGTTTGCATAAACTCTCTGGAAAGCAATTGAGAAGAGATCTTAAGAGGCTTACAAAATGTTTATGTCCTTTGGCTCAGCAATTCTAGGTCAAGAAATTTAAGTTAATAAAACCAGAGCTATTTGGTTCGAAATGACAGAAAGCCCAACTCAACTTGGCTTAAGCCAAAAAAGAGAAGGTATTGGCTTATGAAACGAGAAGACCAGGGATTGTAGGGCTTCAGGAACAGCTCGATCAGGAACTCAGTGGCAACGGAATCCATACTGTCTGTGGGCTCTGCTCTGCCGCAGCTTGGCTTCATTTTCAGGCTCAGCATAAACAAGATGGCTGGCAACAACCTCGGCCCCGCATCCTTTAAAGTGGAAGTCAGAGGAAAAGAGAGAATGTCTCTTCCCAGTAAACCCTGGCAAGTCCCAGGATTTACTCTAATTGGATCACCTCGAGTCAGGTGTCGCTCTAAACAAATCTCTGATTGGCTAGGCCTAGGCTCCCTGTGCGTCCTGAATGAATCTCTGTAACTAGGGGAGATTCCATGCTCTGATTTCCAGGACTTGATCAAATTTTTGTTTGAGTTTTTGTGAGGTGGAGTATCTTTCATGGCTGGAGACCAACCATATGAACTGAAAGAAGGGTTCCCCAAAGGGAAATCAGGCAGTTGTTATCCCAGGGAGGTGAGGCCTGGCGCTGGGCAGGCACCAGGCAGAAATGCCCATTACAATACAGAAACGGTGTCTGTACCAAAACGTCCACCACGCTGTCACTTACAGTAGCCAAACTGGATACAAACTCAATATCTCAGAGGAAGAGTTCAGTCAATGATGCAAAACTTTATGATTTTATAATTCTGCAGCCATTAAATTCCATGTTTTCAAAAATAATGTAAGGAAAATGATCTAGAGGGTGTAACGTTAAGTGAAAAAAGCAAGCATTTTTTTTAAGTTGAATATAAACTCAATTTAGTAAAAATTATATATGTAAAAGAAGGAAATAGACTAAAGCAGTGCTTCTACGTGGGAGGATCCTGACCCTGGGGTGGAGTGGGAAGTATTATACCCACCGGGTGCGGTAGATTGAGTAAGTGGTCCCTCGTCTCCACCCCCTGTGGTGGCGTCTACATCTGCGCTCCTGCCACAGGCTCAGTATTCACTTCTTGGCTTTGGGTCGGCCCTGTGACTTGCTTTGGCCAATGGGATGTCAGTGGATTATGACACAAGCAAAGGCTTAAGACTTATTGTGCAGTGGGACTTGTGTGCCTCTGGGAGCCTCCTGGTTGCAGGGGGATGAGAGCCACAGGGAGCTGACATAGACCAACCTGCAGCTCAGATCCACCGACCATTCAATCCTCACTAAATCCACGGACCGCGGAGTGAGAAATAAATGCTTATAATTGTAAGCCAGTGAAGTTGGAGGTTGTTTGTTACACAGTATTACAGCAAGAGCTGTCAGATACACCCTCGCACTTCTTCAGATTCCATGCTCTCTCCAACCCAAGAATCACCAGCGTGTGGGGAGCCAATCCACCTGCTGGGCGGGAATTGGGTTCCTGAGGAATGCTGAGGTGTCAAAAAAGGATTAGGAACTCTGTTCTGCCATGTTCATCAACCCATCCTCTGGATTGGAAGATTCTAATTTTGAATTTTCTTCTTTTTACTTTTGCATATTTCCCAAAGTTTCTGCAATAAGCGTGGTTAACTTTTATAACCAGAGGGGAAAAACAACTTTATTCAAAAATTGGAAAAATTAATTGGAAACCAACTCTTCTTTGCATCTCACTGATCCTAACCTTTGGCGTCTCCAAGAACAAAGCTAACCGTCAAGTCCTTCACCCACAGGACTCTCTTCAAGTCGCTGAGGACAGGGTTCTTGGCCCCTGCACGCTGTCTTTTCTCCAAGTTCAGCAATTCTTGAATGTGTCTCCACTCTCTGAATGGACGCCACTGGTTTCTAGCCTTAAAATGTGGTGTCCCAATCTGAGTTCCATTCTCCAGGTAAGGAAGTTGGCCAGACAGGGATAACAGGATACGTCTGGAAGAGGCTTCCTTGACATGGCTCCACCTGCAAAGGCACTGGGCATTCCTGCCTTCACATCCCAGCCCATCACCCTGGGGCATCAGGCTCTGCCCATCCCTCTTCTTGGCCCAGGAATGGCCTGGCTACTTCGAGGCTTGTGCCCGAGACTGTAAGTGCTGGCCAGCTCATGGGAACATCTCAAACGTCTTCAAACCCGAGCCCACCTGGCACCAGTATGTCCCTGTTTCTTACTAGGCACCTTCAGAAGATGCTGCACTGTTTCCCTGCCCTTTGATGCTGCAGCTCGCTCATCCTGGCTGCCAGCTACCAGGATGCCCAGCCCTGGGTCTCCAAGCTGCTCTCCAGCACTGCGCAAGGGGAGATGTGAGGCCCAGAGCTGCATCTCCCTCACCCCTAAATCTCCATGCCTAGTCAGGACCTGGCACAGAGCAGGTGTTCAGTGTTGGACAAGGGGGGATGTGTGAGTCAAGAGAGCTAGGCTCCCGATGACTCTCCCCATAGTGAGAACTTCCTGATGTGGTACTAGGATGCTGCTTTTGGGCCACTGTACCTCACTGGGTCCTCCCCACAACCCGTGATCTAGAAAGTGGCAGTTTCCCAGTTCCATTCTACAGAAGGGGCAGCTGCAGCTCAGTGCAGTTCTGTGACCTTGGGGTCACACAGCCGCTCAGTGGTTGAGCCGGGACATTTATCTCAAGTCCATCGGGCTCCAGATGGAACAATGTAACTGGAAACAGTTTGGTAGCAAAAAGAACTCTAAGAACAAGCACTGACATGCACTGGACGCTTGCTGTGTGCCATGTACTCTGCTAAGCTCGTCATTGTTCCTGCAGCCTTCATGCCCACCCTGTGAGAATGACTATCCCATTTTGCAGATGAGGAAATGGCGGCTCAGAGAGGTTGAAGGCTTGCCCGAGGTCACACAGCCCAGGGGGCAGGCCCCACATCTGTCTCCTTTCAGAGCTGATGTTGTGGGCTGAAGGGGACATGGGTGTGAATCATGAACTAGAGTCAGGAGTCAATGGCTTACGTTCAAATCCAGGTGGAATCAAGTTCTCAGGTGGGATCAAGGGAGAGTGCGCGACTATAGATCCCTGCTGCTCAAATTGTGGTCCGGGGACCTGCGTCGTGGGCATCACCTGGGAGTTTGTGAGAAAGGCAGAACCTGCATTTTAACAAGGTCCTCTGGGGATCCATGTGCACAGTAAAGCGCTGGTCTGATTTGCTCTGAGGCAAGCCTGGCATTACCCTCAGGTGAAGGTGGAACTCCCGAGGACAGCACCAGCTCTCATCATCAGGGTTCTGCTGGGGTCTGGGAGGGGTGTCTGTCTGTGAACTGGGAGGGGCGATGTCTCTAGCCCGCCAATCAGCCACCTGGGCTCCCACTGAGAGCTGCACACGGTCCATATGTACTTCGAGGGAGGTTCCTTCTGCCCTGACTTTCTTTCCCTGCCCGTCCCTTCCCTATCCACTTCCAGCCTCACCTCTTTCGTGAAGCCTCCCCAGCTGCCTCTGCCCCAGGCAGAGTGAGCAGAGCCCGCCTCTGGCTGCCACCCCCTTGTAAAAGGCTCTCAAGAGTAATTACCTCCTTATAGGTGTCACTTAATTGTTTACATTTGTATCTCCACCACTGGAAGGAGAAGTTCTCAAGAAGAAAAGCTGTGTCTTAGCCACATATCCCAGTACCCATTGTGGAATAGGCCCTCAAGAAATATGTGTTGAATGATTGCATCCTTATATCCTCTGAGTAAATGAAGAATGAAGGAAGGAAGGAACGGACGAATGAACAAAAGTCTTAAGCAAAGGAGTGAATCTCTAAGTGAAAAATTTTAAGGACCATGTAGGAGTCCAAAGTGAGGGATATTTGGGGGGACAGAGGAATCTTGGCTACCACTTGGCCCTCAGGGTCATCCATGTCCCATGCATCGATGCCGATGGATACCTGGGGCCATGCCACTTTCCAGGATGAGCTGTCTCCCCAGCAGTCACGTAGGGTGAGCCTTGCTAAGCCAGGCAAGGGTTTAATGAGTCCTCCAAGGGAATTATTAGGGGAAGAGCTCCCTCTCTCCCCTCTCCATAACATCATAAATCATAGGAATGCTGTAGCCAGTCACCTGGGCTGTTCCAAGGAATGAGGAAGGAGGGGGCCTCAGGACAGCCAGTGCCCACATTGGAGCCTGTGACAGACAGTGTCCACCTCTTCGGAGCCAGCAGAGACTTGCTCTGGGGTGAGTGAAGCCACACAGGCCCACAGGGCTTTTTCAGTCCTCACTGGCCTTTAACATGTGGAGTTGGGATGGATGAAATGGAAGAGAATAGAAAAACATGATTGACCCCTGTGTGTGTGTGTGTGTGTGTGTGTGTGTGTATTTCTGTCTATTACTAGTTTATACATAATGGCTGGATAGATTATCACCAGCTCTGGAGGATGGACTTGGGAAGTTCTGACTAAAAATAAGATCACATGGTATCTATAAAGATGGCTGATCCAAAGGTTGGGAACTTGCAAAGTTTCTTTTTTTTCTTTCATACCGAATAGTGTAGCACATCATTTTAAAAGATTTCAAAAAGTTGATCTAAGACCTTTATACAGTTTGGATTTTACCATAAAGTTTTGCATAAGATATAGTCGGGGGAGTGGGAATACCTACAGTTTTTTATTCCTGCAATGATTGATTTCATTTGTCTATTTCCTGTGATCTCATATAAGAAATTATTCTAGGCAAAATGCTGCCACTTAGAAGATGAACAAATTTTAATTCTCCTTCAGCAACTGGCAAAAAGGTGAGAATTGTGAGAGTTGGAAAGCTAGTCTGCGAGGAACAACTGCTTGAAGTATGGGAGTGGCAGGGTCTTTCGTGGGCAACTGAAACTGATACCTGGGCTCAGAGAGGTGCAGTAACTCACTCAAGGTCACACAGCAATCAGGTGGCAGAGCCCAAGTCTGGCTGACCTCAAAGTTAGAGCACTTGTCCTGATCAAAGCCTAGAACTTCCCCCACCCCTCTCCCGCCAAATATGTCCAGTGGCAGAGAAGCGTTTACTCAGACTTTCAGGGGCCTGGTACTCAGACCTGAGGGAGACCAAATATTTTTGCAGTTTTGCATTTTCATCTGAAAATTTCATGTTAGTCAATTTGCCTTCTATTTCATAATACTTTGTTCTTATACAAAAAAAATCATGTTTTCTTCCCTGTAAAAATCTTTGAGGAAAACAGATGATCCAGGAAGCTGCTCAGTGTTTATGCAGCACTTCAAGCTCTGCCTGGCAGAGCTGGGGGCCCCAGGGACCTGGGCTGGGGAGCCAGCACTTACCCCACACAACCTCCATCATCTGTAAACAAAAGCTCAAGTTTCAAGAAGCTTTTACCAACACCTCCAAGGCGAAGCTTTTCTGAGCTTTGCTCTCCAGGGGTCTAGAGAGTTTCCAGGGATCACAGCCCTGAACTTCTCCATTTTTCACGTCCTTGGGGATGGCAGTTTGGGGATTCACTCAGGCTCTGAGATCTGCTGAATCTAACGGAGGCTGTGCTCTTGTGGCATCACCCCAGACCCTCTCTCTCCTGTTGCCCCACATCCAGCCACTGCAGGTCCTGTCTGTGTTACCGTCTGCCCCTGGGTACTGTCCACTTCCCCCATCTCTGTGCCCCACCCTAGGCCCTAGCCCTCTCATCTCTGGCCTTCAGGTCTTCTGCTTCCACCCCCACCCTCTCGAAACCCATTCTCCTCATAGCAGCCACAACGATCTCTCAAAAGAGCACATCTGATTGTGTCCACCCTCCCTCCTGCCCCTTCCAAAGCTCCCTTTTGCCCTCAAGACAAACCCCTACCTGAGGCCTCAAGGCCTGCATGGCCTGGTCCTGACCCCCTCTCCAGGCTGATGTGAACCACTCTCCCCTTCTTGACTGGCACCAGCCTGACGGGCCTCTCCCAGTTCCTAGAATTCACCAGCTCCTCTCCCTGGATCCTCACCTATGCCATTCCCTCTGTCTCTAGTGCTTTGTCCCTTGGTCTCTGCTTGTGCCTACTCGTTCATTCAGTTCAGTTTTCTGGAGCACCTACGACGTGCCAGGCACCCTGTCACGTACTTGGTGTGCTGTGGTGACCTGGTCCCCACCCTCCTGGAGCTTCCCCCAGGCAGACACACATTAACGGTGATGAACTGTGATAAACACTAGGACAGGAAATCACAAAGTGCTAAAGAAGAGACCAACAGGCTGGGGACAGGGAAAAGGACAAATGAACCCTCCTCCAACTCAGCCTTCAGACCTCAGTCAAAATTCACCTCCTCTGAGAAGACTTCTCTCTCCCCGTGAGCAAGGCCAGAGCCCTGGGTTACTGGTCCCACAGCACCCTGTTCTCTTCCTTCCCGGCAATTGCAGAGTTTGCAGTTAGACGTTGATTCCTGTGACTAAAGCAGTAGTAAGGAATGTGCTGTGGAGCATCCACTCTGCCTCCAGTGGGGGCTTGAGGAAGTAACCCCAGAGCTGTCTTCACCCACACCATTACCCAGAGATGTGAGTATCATTAACACCACTTCCTAGAGGAGCAGACTGAGGTTGAGAGCAAGAGAGGCTGTATCAGTCATCTAATGCTGCGTAACAAATCACCCCAAAACTTAGCTTAAAACAATGAACATTAACTACCTCATTATTCTTGTGGGTCAGGAATCTGGGCATAGCTTAGCTGGGTCCTCTGGTTCAGCATCTCTCCACAAGGCTTCAATCAAGCTGTCAGCCAGGGCTGTGGTTTCATCTGAAGGCTCAACCGGAGGAGAATTGGTTTCCAAGCTCACTCGTGTGGCTGTTGGCAGATGAAGTTCCCATAGCCTGTTGGACTAAGGCCCTCAACTTTTCATTGGCTGTTGGCTGAAGGCCTCCCTCAGCTCCTTGTCCTGCGGACCTCCCCATAGGGCAGTTTACAGCATGGCAAGTAAGAGAGAAGAGACAGTGAGCCAGACAGAAGCCACTGTCTTTGGGTAACCTAGTCTCAGAAATGACACTCCATCACTCTTGTACTCTGTTTGTCACAAGCAAGTCATTAGGTCCAGCCCACGCTCCAGGGGAGGGAATTACACGAGGGCATGAACACAGGAGGCGGGGTTGTTGGAGGCCATTAGAGGCTGCCCATCACAGAGGTCATGTACCTGCCCCAGATCTTTTAGCTAGGACATGTTCCAGCCTCCTTCAGGGGCAAGGCTCTCTGTCCCGCCTCAAGGAGGTGAGGATGGGGCGGGGACAGGAGCCTTTTGCCAAGCCCAGGACCCCCCAGTGGCCTTGGCTTTCTGTCAACCATACCCAAAGCTTTCTCCTCCCATGGAAGCCGGGAGTATTCCCTGCTCAGCCCAGGAGGCTGTGTGGGCTATGAGCATTTGCTACCCAGACTGGAGAAACGTTAGCTTTCAAAACCCAGGCCTGGGAGGAACCCACAAATGGGCAGTTGGCTGGAAAACTGGCCTATCTATTAGCCTCCTAGGGCTGTGGGTTATGTTTAAACTGAAAAGTGAGCTGTGATGTGGTATAACTGGGCCTTGTAAGGTTATTTCTCTTCCAGATTTTCTTGCCTCATTTGAAAAGCCACAGCAGCCTGGCAGGTACATTCCTTTTGTTTCTACCCCCCCCCCCGCCCCCCACAAATTAACTCTCACTGTGTCTCCTGGTGGAAAATTAAATCTCAGTCATCCAAGGGGCTCCCTCCTGTCCTGCCCGCACCCTATAGGGGTTGTGTGGTCTGGACCACAGATTCAGTGCAGAGAGCCGGAGGTCACCACCCCAGCAGAACAGGAGCTGAGCGAGGCCAGCGACTTCTGTCAGTTTTGTGCACAGATGTGCACAGTCGGTGCCCAGCACACAGTGGATGTGCAATAAGTCTTTGCTGAATGTTGAGTGAGGGGTCTTTTTTTCCGTGGCCACAGTCTTTGCCCAAACATACATGCGCCTTGGATGGAGGGACAAAAGGGGTCTTGGCCAGCCAGGCCAGCGTCCAGCGTTCCCCCAGGGAACACAGGCCTTTCCTCTTGTTCTGGGACACCTGCTTCCACCCCTTCCCTAATTCCAGAAAGTTCTCCCTATTCAGTCAGCCCCAACTCCCAATTCCCTAATCCCCCAAGTTCCATTGTTCTTTCCGGAAAGAACTTTTCTTAAAAATAAAAGCCTCTTTCTCAACAATGCCCCTAGGAGTGGGAGCCAGGGTAGACCACTGACTCCAGGGCTGGCCCACAGCTCTGCGACCCGGAGTGAGGGAGGGGGAGGGGGAATCTGATTCTATCTCATTCTTCCCAGCGGTGAAACAGCACACACGTTGTATCTCAACAAAGTTTTCAGCTCAAAGTTGCAGGCTCTGATGCGAAGGGTAGGGGCAGGGGGCAGCCAGGAGGACGGCATTGACATCCTGTGAGGAGGTGAACCAACTTACAACCCGGGGGTTCTGCAGAGCACCCCGCCCTGCAGCTCGCAGAGCAGAGAAGGTCAAGTGCGTGAAACAGCACGACGTAAAGAACACTGGAAGGTGGGTCTGCACTAAAACAGCTCCTGCCAACAGGGGTACAGCTGCATGAGATCCTCCCATCATAGTCTCCGGACACAGATTTGGGAGAGGGCAGATGACCCTCCTTTCCGGCAAAGACACAAACCTCCTTGGGGCTCCTTCCTGCCACATGCAAATCCCTGCCTGTCCTCTTCAGGCTTCGCCACACAAGATGAACAAGACTCAGGCCCCAGTAAGTACCAGGCAAAGCCCACCTGTATTGGGCACTTACTGGATACCAAGTACAGTGTCAGGTGCTTTTCATGATCGTCTCATTGAGTCCTCCCGAATGCCCTTTGAGGTGGGTATGAATACCTTCACTTTACAGATGAGGAAACAGAGGTATGCCTTTCTCAAGGAGCATTGCCATGGCAATCACAACACAAATAAATACCTCATGCCATTGCTCCTACTTGTAATTACCAGGTCCTACTGCCCCCTCCAAATCACAGCTGCAAAGGATCAGCACCACAGAAGGCCGGAGATGATGTAGTGGAAATTCAGAGGAATTCATGACCAGCCTGGCAATCTGGGATGGCTTCATGGAGGAGGAGCCAGAATTTGAAGGATGGGGGACTTTGACAAGTGAAGCCCGTGAAAAGGACATTCCAGGAGGAGCAGAGGCTTAGAGGTGGGAAAAATGGGGAAGGTTCTGGGCCCTTGGAGTCAGCCTCTTATGCTCATGTACTGGGGAAGTGGGGAAGTGAGGGAGAGAGGGGATGAGAAAGGTGGGCACATTGTAGAGAGTAAAATGGGGTCAACCTGCGAGAGCTCTCTGGGTCTGACCAGCTTGAGAAAGGCCAGGCCAGGAGTCACAGGGGCCACAGAGCCCAGCCCCAAAGTCTGGGGGTGTCCAGCACCCAGGTGCCCAGGTCCTTTCCTGGAGGACAAGACACCCCTCTCCAAACCTGTGAAGTCATAACAGCCATCCCCCGACACCCCCCCCCCCCAACCCAGACACCTGGAGGCCAGGCAGAAGCGGAGCCGGTAGAGGAGAGCAGATTCATTCCAGAAAGAACACGCTTACACCCAGCCAGGGGGCGGCCCCTACAGAGACTGTTCACATTTGCAGCTCCATCTCAGCTTGAAAACTGGCTGAACTGTTTGGAAGCTTTCTTTCTCTTCTAACCAGACTTTAGGGAGCTCAGGAAGATGTCTGATTAGTTACAGACTAAAGAGATCACATTTTCCCTGCTCATTTGAGCCCCAGTTGAGGAAAGTTTCCATATACTGAGATTCTGGGTAAGATTGTGTTTTTGTTTAAAAGCTTCAATAGTAAAAATATATTTTAAAATCTTCTTTTAATGGCCTACATTGTCCAATCTCTTCGTTGAGTGAGGAATCAGTGGCCTAGAGAGGGCCTGGATGTCACCTGAGGCCACACAGCAGTGAGCGGCAGAGTCTAGAGCCAGCCTGGGGCTCAGGGTTGCCTGTGAACTCCAGCTCAGCGCTCCTTGCACATGCCAGTGCTGGCTTGGGTTGGAGCTGCTGTGGCCTGGGGAGAGAAGGAGATGGGCCAAAGGCCCAGGGCTTAGTATGGCCCAGCATGAGGGTTCCTAGAAGCCCTCCTTCTGGAAGCCCCAGATGCCTCAGATGTGGGCTTGACCAGGGTTAAGCCTGAGACCAGGCCCCAGGCAATGCCCTCGCAGGCCCTTCCCGGCTCTCCTCAGCAAAGACACCTCGCCCACACCTGCAGGGGCCACACCTGGCTCAGTCATTCCTCCAGCGAGTGAAGCCTACCTAACACAGTCTGGACCAAGCACTGGATGAGGAGTCAGAAGTCTGGGATCCACCCCAGCTGAGCCTCTTCCTAGCTGAGTAGCACTGCGCTGTGCCTGTCACCTCTCTAGCTTCCTTGGCTGTAAAAACACAGAGCAGAAACTCTCCAAGTGCAAAAAGAGGCACTGGGAGTACACAGCCCCTGCAAACACGGGCATTGTTCCTCAGCAGAGCAAATTCAAACCCAGCTCTGGAGTCAGGCCGCCTGGGATTGAATCCCACTGTGTCCTGGGTCAACGTGGGCAAGCAGCTTAATTTCCCTGTGTCCCAGTTTCCTTGTCTGTAAAACAAGGATAATAGGACCTACCGCCATAAACTAGTTGCGAGAAAATTAAGATAATATAGTTTGAGAGTTTTGTTTTGTTTTGTTTTTTGCAGTACGCGGGCCTCTCACTGTTGTGGCCTCTCCCGTTGCAGAGCACAGGCTCTGGATGCACAGGCCCAGCGGCCATGGCTCACAGGCCCAGCCGCTCCGCGGCATGTGGGATCTTTCCGGACCGGGGCACGAACCCGTGTCCCCTGCATTGGCAGGCGGACTCTCAACCACTGTGCCACCAGGGAAGCCCAGTTTGAGAGTTTTGGATGATGCTGGATACACAGTAAGTACTCAGTAAAAATTAGCTTTTATTATTATGGCTCTTTGAGTCTTGATTGACCCCAAACTCCCCAACTAGTAAATGATATGCACTTGAAAGATACAGATGTTTGTCTATTCAAGAGCCTAGCCTGGTGCCTGGGGCAGGGGAGTGAGAGTGTGGTGTGGAATTACTTAATACATGCTCCAGGAAGTATTAATACTTATAAAAGGGCCGCATACAATTCACTGGAGCCCCCTTTCCCCACCCAGAGCACCGTCTTCCAGCGGTCAAGGGCTGGTGAATGAATGAATCTCTGAACGATACATATTCCTCTGTCTGATGTTCAGCAATAATGAGCTCGTATGCAGGGTGAGTCACCAAGCGTGGTTCACGGTCTGTGCCTTGTATATAGCCGTACAGTTCCACAGGCACAGAATCAAAGATCCTGGAAATTCATTCATTCGACAAACATTAATTGGGTGCGTGGCAACCTACTGATTCAGGAGTTGGAAGGGTGTAAAATATTATTTTGAAGCTACACACGCAGGCAGGTAACTTCATGTTATTGGACACGTGTTCCCTAAGCGCCTGTCCTCTGGTCTTGAGCAAACTATACTTATATGACCTGGTTTATGAATTAATGAGGGCCAGCTAATCTTTCAGAATTCAATTTGCAGTTTTGGTCAAAAGCCCTTCAGCCTTTACAACCTGGGTTGGGCTAACTCCTTTGCCAGTTAAAAGGTTTCTGTGTCTTTAAAAGGAGGCGGTACCCTGTCAAGTGTGCCCCAAAGGATAGGCTGGAGGCGCGTGAAGTTCCACCCGCTTTCTGTGACGTCCTGTGACCTGGCTTCTGATTGTCCGCCTCAGACGTCAATCGAGGGGCGTGTGTCTTGCTGGGACACAGTGGTGGTCTAACCTCTGGTTTGCGGAGCGGTCGGGTGTATTCTCCGCTCGCCCCCACGCCTTCGAAGCCCCCGCCGCCCGACCCAACGGCGGAGCCAGCCAGTGGTTCCCGGGGCGCCCTCCCGCACCGATCTCTCCTCTCTGGGGCGGGACCTGGCCCGACGGCTCCGGTCACTATGGTCAGTGGTCGTAGCGGGGAAGCGGGGAAGGAGGAGTGGGAAGGGGGGCTCAGTAGGCGGGGTCGCCGCCTGGGCGCATGTGCACTCGCGGACTGGGGGTCGGGCGCGAGGCTCGGCCGCCGGCGTCAGACCTGATGCGTTCGGACACCCCAGGAATACGGGGGCCCCAGTCCTTCCTTGGAAGGCCCCCGTGGACGGCCAGCGACGGAGACCCAGCCCGGCTCCCAGGCCTCCCGCCCCGGCGCGTTCGTCCCGGCGCGTTCGTCCCGGCTGTCCCCGAGTGCCGCTCGACGGTGGGCACCCGGAGGCTCCAGGGCTAAGGGTCGCTTCCCTTTTGTTAAGTAGACCTCCAGTCGGCAGCTCACGGCCCCAGCCATCCGAGGGCTCAGCCATGAGAGACCTCCCACTCCCAAGCCCCAAGAGTGGACCTGGGGAGTGCAAGGGTGTCCGGACATCCTCTCCGACCTACACGTCAACAGAAGGTCTTCGGAGTTAGGACCCACGTGGAGAGGCTGTCTCAGGTTGTGAGACACGTGAATTAGGGGTCCCGGCAAAGCAAAGACTAGAGGAACCCCTGATTCAGAAGGCAGAAAGGGCCCTAGAGACCCTCTGAGCCAGGCCAACCGGGGCTTGGTCAGCTGGGGCCACTGAGGCCCAGACAGGGAGGGGGCTGGGACTGATCGTGGTGGACTTGGACCTGAAGCCAAGCCTCTGGACTCCCAGTCCAGTGCTCTTTGTATTACTACATCAGTCCATCTTGGGGGCAAGGGGAGGCGGGGGACAGGCACTCTGCAGAGGACTAGGTATGATGAGTGCCTAAAACTCTTCAACTCTGAGCCCCCCTGCTCCAGGGAGCTTGTAGAGTATAAGGACTGGTGGCCTGGCTTGTGGTCACACAGCCCTGAGTTCAAATCTCACCTCCATCCCTTGGAAGGCCAAGAGGCTTTGGTTGGTCGCTTCCCATCCCCGGCACTATTTTTCACGTCTGTATACTGGGCTGCTGTGAGCACCACGTGAGGTGATGCGAGTGGATCAGTTGGCTCAGATAACTGGGCACGGCTTTCCCTGTGAAAACAGCGTCCTGCAAACGCGCATGCACGGGTGCCTGGTTTTTCGTGCTCGGCCTCCTCCCTCCCATGTCTGGGCAGAGGAATGGGTCACCAATGCAGGCTGCCGCTGGCTTGGGGCACAGGTCAGAAACTGTTCACGGTCTGACACATTCTGACTGTGGTGTGGGCAGCCAGGTCATCTGTGCTGGCCTGTCCTAGACAAACCAGCCTGCTGCTGGGTGTGGCTGAGGGCTTCTGGGGCATCTGGAAGCACCAGCTTCCTGCTTCTACCCAGTACCTAAGGGTTTACCTGGCTCTGCTGCTCCTGGAAGAGGACCCAGGTGTTTCTGCATCGCCCGCCAGGGAGTGGCCAGAGCTGAGGTAATAATGGGTTTAGCCACCCTGGAGCCGAGGCTGGCGGGGCTTCCAGCCACCACTGGGTAGCTGAGAGCATGGCAGGGGTGGTGAGGGCTGGGACCTGAACTTCTGGCCTTCGTGCTGCACAGTAAGGCCTCTGACTCCATCCTCACGTCTGCCCTGGACTCACAAGACCGGAAGTCAGAGGGCAGATGGAGTCAGAGCATCAGCCCTCAGCCTGTGAGGGGTGGCGTGGCTGCCTTGGAGAGGGATGACGTTGTTAACTCACAAAATAGGACGTCTGCCGGGGAATCCTGGGAGGGTGGGGGCGGCAGAGGCAGTGCAGGGTGTGTTCTCTTCTGTTCACCCAGCACTTATTGAGCACCTACTGTTTGGCAGGTACCGTGCTGGGCCCTTTGGTGGTTTTCTGAGTCTGTGTGGTGTAGATGGAGGTGAGTGTGTGTGTGGTGGGCAGAGGAGAATGTCTTTGGAGAATACGGTGTTTTCTTTCTGTGTTCGTTTCAAAGTCACGGGGCTAAGCTTGATGAAGGGTCCCAGGTAGAAGACACAGAACCCCTTGGGAATGCAGGGGCCAGGGTGAGGACAAAGCCTGGGGCTGCCACTGGCAGAGGTTGTAGGTAGTGAGGGGTCTCATGCTCACTCAAAGGGCATTTAACACTCAGTGAAGAACGAGGGTCGGATGTGAATAGCAAAACCACAGGGCCCTTCTGTGCTTTGTTCTTTGGTTTGTCAAACAAGCCCCAGTAGGTACCCTAGTCCAGCCCCATGCTGGGCACTGATGAGAAAGACAAGGGGCTTGCCCACTCTTAGGAGCTCACTGCCTGTTGGACAAGGCAGAGCTGGACACAAGCAATTCTTGAGCTACTGGTCATGACCTAAGAGGCCTGACCATGGGCTTGGGGAGCACAGCAGGGAGCCATGCATTCTGAGGGAGTGGGGAGTGTTGAGGAAGGCTTCACAAAGGAGTCTTTTGAATGGGGTATTGAAGGATGTATAGGAATTTTCAGGAAGGATTTGGGGAAGAGTGTATTCCGGTCACGGTGGGACAGTGTGCTTACAGGCCTGTAAACATGGTTAAGAGTGGGATATGCTGGGAAAGGTGAGCGGTCTGTATGGATGCAGGGAGCTTGGGGGAGGGAGGAGAGGTGAGTTTAGAAAAGCAGGTGGGGTCAGAATGTGCCATGAAGGGCTTCGCATGCTGCACCGTGGGCTTTGGACTTTATTCTGCAGGTGTGGCTGGGGAGGGGCGAGGACCATAACATATTTTTGACAAATAAGAGATGGTTGCTTTGGATGCCATCTGGCAATGGAGTGGACAGAGGGTTGGAAGTGGCCAGGCTGGAGTCGGAGACCAGCGCATACATCTGTTCACTCATCTGCTCGTTATCCATTTTGGGGGCATTATTGTGCGGCAGGCACTGGGGAATCTAGTCATGACAGGCAGGCAAAGTCCCTGCCCTCATGGAGTTGACATTCTCGTGGAAGGTGACAGACAACATGCAAGTAAATGAGTGAACCTACATGTCAGAGAGCTCAAAAGACATAAAACAAGTCAAGGCAGTAGGGGTGGGGAAGGGGCAACTTTCACAGAGTGGTCAGGGAAGGAGGTTGCGTCATCTGAGTCACGTAAAGAGGCGAGAGTCATTCCATGCAGAGGCACAGCATGTGCAAAGGCCCTGAGGTGTCTTGGGGGAACACAAGGAGGGTCACTGTGACTGGAGCTCACGAGAGTGAGGGGAGCAAGGCCGGATGGGGTAGGACCTGGGTGGTTGTCATCCAGAGGTTGAGTCTTCTCCCATGTGAAGGAAGCCACTGGAGGGAACTGGGAAAGGGCATGTCCTCATCTGCTTCACATGGTAGGAGCCTGTGCTGGCTGCTGTGGAGGATGGTGGGGCTGGGGGCTGGGAGCGGGAGCCAGGAGGTCAGTTGGGCAGACACGTGGTGCAGCCTCCCTGAGGGCAGATGGTGGCAGCTCTGGACGGACACAGGAGCTGAGCTGACGGAAGAAGGGGGAGGAGTAGAAGAGGCCTCCCCGGTCTTTGGCATGAGCTCTGTCTGGATGGAGGGGCTTTTGAGGATCTGGTGACACCTGGAGGGGATGCAGGGGTGGAGAGAGAAAGCAGTTAGGGGCACAGTAATTCTGGGATCTTGGTCAGACATCCCGGTGGCTGGTGGTGTTTGAGGCCGGAGCTCTAGGGGGAAGTCAGGGCGGGAGATCTGAGGGTCCGTTAGGAGGATGTATGAGTCCAGGGTCAGATGAGAGAGGGCCAGCATCTGACTTCGGGGTCTCTGCAAGGCCAGCCAATAACTGTGACCCAAGGCGGGTAGGGGTCCAGATGCAGAGTCTTCTCTGTTTCCTGAACTGAACTGCAGAGATGGGGGCATGTGGGTGGTAGGCTGAGTAACAGTGCCCCGAAGACACCCACATCCTAATCCCCAGAACCTGTGACTAGGGTACCTCACGTGGCAACAGGGGCTTTGCAGTTGTGATGAATTAAGGGTCCTGAAATGGACAGAGTACCCTGGGGTACCCAGGTGGGCCCAATGATGTAACCACAAGGGTCCTTATAAGGAAGAGGCAGGAGGCTGGGAGTGAGGAGACTTGACAGTGGGAGGGAGGGATCATGAAGAAATGCAGGCAGCTTCTAGAAACCGAAAAAGGTAAGGGAGTGGCTTCTCCCCGTGAAATGTAAGATAAGAAACCTTGTTTTAAATCACTGAGTTTGTACTAGTTGCTGTTTGTACAGCAGCAATAGGAAGCAATTCAGGACACTAGGTCTCCCCTGAATCTTGGGCCTCCAAATGTTTTTGATCACTCATCAATAAAAACGTTTGATTATCCCGTTTGTCGGTATATTATACATCATACCCTGAAGGAGACATTTAAAAAGCCATTTCCTTCCAGCCCCTGCAAACAGCCCCCTGTGGAGACCCCAGCCCCAAGCAGGCAAGGCCAGGTTGGGAGCCACGGGGCGCCTCTAGAAGTGGCAGGGACCTTCTGAGGGGAGGTGGTTGCTGTGTTCTAGGCCCTGGCCCTCTGGTGGTGAGGCTGCAGGCTCCGGCCTCTGCCGTGGAGCAGTTGGTAGCTTGAGGTCAGGCCACGCGGTGCGTTGTGGCTTCTCGGGGCTGGGCCTGGTTCACGAGGCTGACTCGTGGCCCGGGGTCAGCACACCAGCAGAGCAGCCTCAGAGGGAGGTCCGGCAGGCTAACGGCTGGCCTTGCCCGCCGGGGCCCAGGGTGGGCCCAGGAGAGGCCCACCAGCACCTCAGAGCCTTGGTTGGGGGTACACACAGAGGCGCCCAAGGGTACGTTATAGGGGGTTTGTAGGCAGACGCATGAGCCCAAGGCCGGGCTGCTAAGGAGCCATCAGGAAGTGATGATAGGGCCCACGAGGGCCAGGTGGGTTCTCTTTGTGGAGAGTTGGGGCAGAAAGGCACCCAGGTCTGTTGAATACCTTTGATGTGCTGGGTGACCAGCATTGAAATTTCTCCCTGGATTGCCTCACTGTGTGACCTCGGGCAAAGAGCTTGACCTTTCTGGGCTTCAGTTTCCATTTGTAAAACAGAGCTACTGCGAGGCCTAAGTGAGATCATCCCCAGCGCCTGGCATACGGTGACCTCCCGGCAAAGGTAACTTACGTCATTCAACAAGTGGTTACTTAGTGCCTTCTGGGGGCCCGCTGCTGTTCCAGGCACTTGGAGTACTGTGATAAAAGCGACAAAGGACCCTGTCCTTGTGGTACTTCATTCTCCTGTTGTTTCACCTCTCGTGAAAGCTCAGAGAAGCTGGATTCAAACTCTGAAGTGAACTGTATCTGTTCCAAGAGGGGCCCACGGAGAACTCACAGGAGGGGCAGGGGTTTGGTTTGGGTCACAGGTCATGTCATGGGTCAGGCCTGCAGGACTAAGCTGCCAGGGCCCAGTCCTTGCAGTGTGGCCCTCCCCACCCTGCAGCTCCCTGCCACCCCACCGTCTGCTGGGGGCCCCTGGAGATGCTCGCACAGTGCTGGGCACGTGGGGTTCCTGTGGGCAGGGCGCACAGCAGCTTGTGGGATGGGAGCTCCTGCATTGCCCTGGCAGTGGGACCTCACTCTGGCTCTGCTTGGTCACTTCCTTACCGGAAGCTTTCAGGGCTTCAGATGCCACACCAGTGGGGCAGGATCCATGGATTGGGGTATATGGATGGGGGGGGCGGGGTATATGGATGAGAGATGGGGATCGAGTGCGGGGTCAGCAGCACTATTGTAGGTGGTTCCGTGCTGGCTCTGATGATCGGAGAAACATTCTTCTCTCACTTTGAAATATCTTCCTCGGCTCAATAGCTCAAAGCTGTTTCCAAGCAGAGGTGCTCTCTGCCTGGCTTAGTTAATTAGCAAACCAGCAGTTTAAGGCTAAAATCCTTTAGGATTAGGTAACCTGATTAGGTCTGACAGGACGTTGTCAGGCGAGGCCTGTCCTTTTTCCATAACATCCTGGAAATTTGGGGCCATGATTTAAAAAAACAAACCACCACTTAGAGTCAGTCAAGGTCAAACCCAGAGTATTGTACCTGCTTTATGGGCCCGTATACTGAGGCTGTTCTTCCGGGGGTGTGGCCAGGGTCGTGCCGATGGGGAGGGGGCGGGGACCACCCGGGCTGACTTGGGTCACTCTGGGCTGCCAGGCAGGGACTTAAAGGCGCCAGAGCAGAAACCCACTCCACTCACCCCTCCCAGTGGCGCCAGTAAACACACCTGGGACCACGAGGGGGCGCTGGAGCTGACTCACAGCTCCATTACAGGGCAGGGCAACCAACCTGGGAGCCATTTGTCAGGAGGGGTGGATCTTAAATAGTATTGAGTGAAGGAAAAAAAAGCCACGATATCTATAGAATAATTTGTATGTATATTTAAAACACGTGCATACATAAAACAACTCTATTTTAAAAAAGACATACATTCCACTTACATGAGGTCCCTAGGATAGGCACATTCATGGAGACAGAAAGCAGAGTGGTGGTTGCCAGGGGTCGGGCCGTGTGGAGATGAGGGGTAGGGAATGGGGAGTTAGGGTTTCACGGGTAGAGTTTCAGCTGGGGATGATGAAAAAGTTCTGGAAAGGACGGTAGTGGTTGCACAACGATGTGAATGTACTTAATGCCACGGAACTGCACGCTTAGAAATGGTTATGATGGTGTATTTTGTGTTATGTATGTTTTAGCACAATTTTAAAAAGGCAGATACGTATTGAAAGACGTACCATAGGGAATACCTATAGAGGGTGGGGGGATGGCGGGATGGGCACAGCGATCAGGGATGAAGGGGGAAAAGGTGACAGAATGCCTTGCAGAGGCCGGTGCTCACAGTGGGTCTCTTGAACCCTGCGTGTGACGAGCTTGGCTCTCAGCGACCCAGAGCCCCCCACCCCCCGCCCCCAAACTGCTGTTTAATATTTTTCTTTTAAGTTGACTTTTAAATAGCCTAAGTCAATTTGTCTCGAATGCCCAGTCGATATGACTGTGGCAAGTGGAAAAGCTAGGGAGGCTTCCCTGAGCGAGGCCCGTTTCCCCTTCCTGACCCACCTTTAACATTCTCATTTTGACTGGTGATGGCGGGCTTTCTAACATCTTAAATACTTATCTCTACATATGTAAGATTAATTCCTTATACTCCTTTCCACTCTCGCAGCGATACCTTCTCAGAAACTGCCCATCAAACAGAACTGATTTTATGCATCCTCCCACACCATTTGCCGTCTTTTTTGGGGGGCACTCCAAGCGCGAGCAGCGTTCAATACAGCTGCGCTGCTTTTTAATCGCCCATTGTTTAAAAAGACCCAAACCATAATTTTAAGTCTGCTGTGGGTAAAAACAAGACTTTTTGTTGGTGAGATAGGTAAATAATGGGACTTTGGAATGAAAGGAGACGGCGGGTGGGTGAGTGCGTGAGATGGGCATTGTCGAGTGGGGACACGTGCTGTTTCTGAATAGTACCTGTTTGTCATCCCGCCTTACCCTCGGGTCAGCAGAGGTGGATTTGTAAATTCTGAAACTCATGGGATCCCGTGGCTATTCGCTTTATGAGCACACCGTATGAGTGCAAAATTAACTGTACACCAGCCATTGGTATTTATTATGCCAATAATGTAAGTCTTCCATGATTTAGAATAGGTCCAAACATGTTCACTTTTTATAACTATGCCAATGAAGTTAGTAAGTTAATAAGTTTTGGACTTCCCTGGCGGTGCAGTGGTTAAGACTCTGCTTTCTACTGCAGGGGGCGCGGGTTCGATCCCTGGTCGGGGAAGATCCTGCATGCTGCGAGGCATGGCCAAAAAATTTTTAAAAAGTTAACAAGTTTTGTTTTAAGTTAAAAAAATTGCAAATGAAAATGGAACATTTTATGCTCCAAGTGAGAGGCCTTCTCACCCTTCAAAAGAGGCTAGCACAGTGGAAAGGAGTTAAAGGTACACTGGAAGCCTGCTTTCTCCTTGGTGCAGTTAAAAGGTTTGAAGAAAGTTGAAAAGAGATTAAGTTTTGCTCCCAATGTCGCCAATGTCTTCTAACCCCCATGTCCAGACACCACCTATAAATGATCTCTCACTCCACCTGTGATGAGCAGCCCTCAGACTGGGGGACCCTGCTGTAGGCACCGAGGTCCGGGGCTGAGCACTCTGCCTGTAACGGATGGAGGGGGAACTGCAGGGGCCCAGCCTGAAGGTGAGAAGCCCCAGACTGCCCTGCACACAGTGTTCCTTTGAGGCCTAGCAGCCTTGGTCCCTCTAGAGCTCCTGGACTCTGAGCTCTGTCTGCTTAGCAGTTTGGCTTGGTAGAATTTCCATGGGCTTCAGAGTCAGGCAGATCTGCAGCAAACCTCTTCCTGGCACAAGGGACCCAACCTTGTCAGTAGAGTGGGTTTAGTAACTGTCAGTCGGGATTAAATGAAATAATGGGAATATGTAAGCCTCGGTCCCAGAGCTTGGCCACACAGCTGGTGTACAGTAATGGCATCCATTATTATTTCATACATCTTGGGCTTAGGGTAGCAGCAGATCATCAAACCATCCTCCACGCGTTGGCTTTCAACCTCATGGTCACAGGATGGCTACTGGAATGCAGACGTGGCATCAGTATTAAGGCAGGAAGAAGGAGGAGGCGGACATGCTGTCTCTGTTCTTTACATCCCAAACCAAAAGCCTTCCCCAAAGCCCCCGGCAGATTTTTTGTGAGTCCAGTTGGCCAGCCCCGGTCACTTGGCTGCCCACAGCTGCAAGGGAGGCTAGGAAAATCAGTAAGGAGGAGGTTAGGGTTGTCATGACTTAGCCCAGGCATTTTCCATCGCATTGCCCAGAGTAAAACAGGAATCCTGTCTGTAGGGAAGAAATGGGTAATGGCTGATGGGAAAGCAGCTCGTAGCATCTGCCCCAGGATGGCTATTTGATTCCTCCTGATGGCTCTCCCCTGCCCTGCCAGCCTGCCACTGTGGTGTCAGAGCAGAAGTGAGGAAGGAGCCTGAGACTGACTGAATTTTGCAACAAAGATTGGGTACAGAAGAGAAGCTTCCGGAAACAACACCTAGAATCCCTTCGCCCACCCACAAGCATTTGCATGCTCTCTCCCTTCTTTTAGAAATACTTTTCCTGCTGTTTTTAGGGACAACATTCATCTTCTCACTGTTTGGCTTTCGTCTGGGAAGATGCCCGGGCGTCCCACGTCTCGGGAGGGCATGTTTGGGGCCACCAGAAAGGGAGAAAAAGGAACAAAGCATGAGTTCAAGGGAGGGCCCAAGCCTGATTCAGATGGGGTGGGGCAACCAGGGAGGCTTCACCGGGGAGATGGCTTTTATTCATTCATTCAACAAACATCTCATCCCCTGCTCTGCTTCGGGCCCTGTGAGGGGCCCTGGGGAATCAAGTGAATGGAAGGTCTCAGATGGTTTGACAGCTGCCCGCTGGCAAGGGAGGCCCGCGTGACTTTGGAGCCTTTGAGGGCTGGGAGCTTCCAGGCCCCCCAGAAATGCCGCTTCCCAGTCACAGAGCCTGGATGCCGAGTACAGGAATCAGAGCCAAAGAAGCTCATTGTCAGACAGAAGTTTAGAGTCTGTCCAGGGTGGAGACCAGGTAAGCCTAGAAGTCCCTTACGCCTCATTGTACAATTCTGTGGGCCAGCTCTCTGCTTCCGGTGGTGAGCTCTGGAGAATCTCATCATCAAAATCCAACCCATTTCTCCAGATGGGGAGGGGTTTGTAACACCGAAGGCTCCTTTTCAAGCACTGCGGTATTGGGTGGAGGCCACTGTCTAGTCAGTGAGGAGGCTGAGAGGCCGCCCAGTGACAGCTGTCAAAAATGATGGCCGGAGACTTTTCCTCTAGTGGGTTCCCGGCCGTTGGTTTGCTAAATGCAGCTGGGCCCGGCAGGTGCTGAAGGGTCGGGGTCGTGGACCCCCACCAGGTCTCAGCAGCGCGGGAGGGCCGTGCTCCGCCCCGGGGCCCCCGGCCCGGCCGCGGCCTCGCAGTTCACCCTGTTGGTGACGCGCCCCCGTGGAGGGCAGGACGAGGCTGTGGCCGAGGGCGCCCTGCGACAGGCTCCGGCCCTGGGGGGCAGCGCCCAGTCTGCCTGATCGGTACCTGTGCCAAGTGGCGGGGGGGATGGCGAGGGGGAGGCGGGAGAAGACGAGGCAGACCTGCTGGACACTTTGGACCCCCCCGGGGGGAGGCGAGAGCACAGCTAGTCTGGAGGATCTGGAGGACGAGGGGACCCACTCTGGGGGAGAGGCCGGCAGCGGTGGAGCCCGGAGACGGGGCAGCGGCGGGGGCAGCGTGAGCAAGACCTGCACCTACGAGGGCTGCAGCCAGACCCCGAGCCAGGTGGCCAAGCAGCACAAGCCGTGGATGTGCAAGAAGCACCGCAACCAGATGTCCAAGGATAAGTACAAGAAGCAGAAAAGCCACCAGGCCCTGAACTGCGGTGGGGCCGCCCAGCCTGGTGGCGCAGGAAACGTCAAACTCGAGGAAAGTGCAGGTAATACACTCTCCACTGTTAAACAGAGAACAGGATCTTTTGGGGATCGACCTGCAAGACCTACTCTTTTAGAACAAGTGTTAAATCAGAAAAGACGGTCATTACTAAGAAGTCCAGAAGTGGTGCAGTTTTCACAGAAACAGCAGCAACTCCTAATTCAGCAAGTTTTGGAGCAAAGACAACAGCGGTTTCCAGGAACATCAGTGTGAGGGAATTTATCAATTTATCCTACACGTTTTTTATCTTATTGTAGTGGATGGACATATTTTTATACTAAAGATAAATGGGGTAAGATTTGCCAGTAGAAGGTAAACAGTCATTTTCCTATGAATGTGTCTGCATTTGGGGACAAATACGTATTGCACATTGTGCACCTATGACCCTGTTTCTGTTCTGCTATATTTGTTCATTTGTTTTTTTAGATTCCACATATAAGTGATATCATGTAATATTTGTCTTTCTCTGTTTTCACTTCACTTTGTATGATAATGTCTAGGTCCATCCATGTTGCTGCGAACGGCAGTATTTCATTCTTTTTCTATGGCCGAATAATTTTCCACTGCATATATATACCACATCTTCTTCTGCATATATATACCACATCTTCTTTATCCATTGATCTGTTGATGGGCACTTGGGTTGCTTCCATATCTTGGTTATTGTAAATAATGCTGCAGGGAACATAGGGGTGCATATATCTTTTCTAATTAGTGCTTTTGTTTTCTTTGGATAAATACCCAGAAGTGGAATTGCTGGGTCATATGGTAGTTCTATTTTTAATTTTTCTGAGGAATCTCCATACTGTTTTCCATAATGGCTACACCAATTTACATTCCCACCAATGGTGCACAAGTGTTCACTTTCCCTCACCAATACTTGTTATTTGTTGTCTTTTTGATAATAGCCTTTCTGACAGATGTGAGGTGATACCTCACTGTGGTTTTTTTGTTTTGTTTTTTGCGGTACACGGGCCTCTCACTGTTGTGGCCTCTCCCATGGCGGAGCACAGGCTCCGGATGCACAGGCTCAGCAGCCATGGCTCACAGGCCCAGCCGCTCCGCGGCATGTGGGATCTTTCCCGGACCGGGGCACGAACCCGTGTCCCCTGCATCGGCAGGCGGACTCTCAACCACTGCGCCACCAGGGAAGCCCCTCACTGTGGTTTTGATTAGCACTTCCCTGATGATTAGTGATGCTGAAAATCTTTTCATGGGCCTGTTGGTCATCTGTATGTCTTCTTTGGAAAAATGTCTATTCAGATCCTCTGTCCGTTTTTTAATTGGGTTGTTTGTGTTTTTGATGTTGAGTTGTATATCTTCTTTATATATTTTGGATATTAACCCCTTGTTCAGATATATTATTTGCAAATAGCTTCTCCCATTCAGTAGATGGCCTTTTCCTTTTGTTGAAAGTTTCCCTTGCTGTGCAAAAGCTTTTTAGTTTGATGTAGTCTCATTTGTTTGTTTCTGCTTTTGTTTTCCTTGCCTGAGGAGACATATCCAAAAAATGTTACTAAGACCAATGTCAAACAGCCTACTGCCTATGTTTTCTTCTAGAGAAGTTTAATGGTTTCAGGCCTTACATTTAAATCTTTAAACCATTTTGAATTTATTTTTGTGCACTGAGGTATTATGTTCTATAAAACGAATCAGTTTGGAAGTTACAAGTTGATACCCCTGTATGGTGGGCCTGACCCTGGCTCCCTGCCCACCGGGGACCATGGCGTCTGGGATACTAGTCACACACCCGGAGATGCTTCTGTCGGGGGGAGGTAACATTCACTGTGTCCTGCAGCCAGCAGTTCAGAGGCTTTCTGTTGGTGAAAGCCCAACAGCTTCTTTTGAAAATTGTTACAGCTTCGCTCCTTTTTCTGTCTTTCAGAGTGAAGCATCTTTCAACCTAATATCAGAAAAATGTGACACTCTGTCAATTCTTCGGGATCATCCTGAAAACAGGATTTACCAGAGGAAAATCCAGGTAAGGCAGAGGGTCAGAAGAAGGGGAGCCTAGATGAAATGGGCTGGAGTTGGGAGCAGAGAAAGAGGTGACACTTTGAAGGTAAAAAAGGCTTCGCATTTGGACCAGGTTCCTGGGCAAATTAAAGGGCTCCCAGAATATTGTGATGTTGGGCATTTGCCTTAATGAGAAATCCTTTCGCTGCAAAGAGAAAAAAAAATAGCACTTTTGTTTTTAAAAAGCTAGGCACTCTCCTAAGTGTTTCCTTTCTCCCTGAGACCTCAGTACAACATTGCAAGGTCAGAACTTCTATTACCCACGTTTTACAGCTGAGGAAAAACGAGGCACAGAAGTTAAATGGCAAGCACACGGCCCTACTGCTAGTGCGTGGAGGAGCTGGCATTTAGACCAGGCGGCCGACCTCATAAAAGTCGTCTTTGTAACCGCCCTGCAAGGGCATCTCTCAGGAGGGAAAGCCCACTCCAGCTGGGCTATGAAAAAGTGGGGGTAGGGTTGCTGGAAGGATGCATGGACAGTCACAGAACAAGAAGGAGCCTGGGCGCTCCCCTGGTGCCCCCTCTCCACCTCTCGGCTTCCCGCCGGGACAGGAGCAAAGGCTGGGCAGCACACTGACTCTCGTGTCCCCTGGAACCCCCTCGGGAGCTGAGATGGAGTTTTCAAGGAGCGCATCCTTCCCTACGGCCTGCCTCTGGTGGGCCCTGTCAGCTCCACTCTGGTGGGACCCCTTGAAAACCAGCTCTGCTGTCAGAACCCTGATGGTAGGCAGGCCCAGGAGGCAGCCATGGGGACTCCGGGCCGTTTCAGAGGGAAGCTGACAGCCAGGAGCAGAGCCGGAGCGGGTGGCATGGGGAGGCCACACCTCCCAAGAAACCCTTTGAAGGACTGGCCAGACTGCTTGGAGAAGGCTGGGGAGGCCCTTCCTACCGACTCTGCAGCCTCCTGGCCCACCTCACAGGCATGCCCACCCTCACTGCCCCACCATGCACGCCGCTGCACCTCCTCTCAGTGCCATTCCTCCAGGAAGTCTTCCTGGACTGCTGAAGTCTGATGTAGATGCCACTGCTCCGTGGCACCCCGGCGCTTCCCCTGTCCTCCTGTCACGATCATCTGACTGTCCATCTCACCTCAGACTGTAGGCTCCCGAGGGCAGGGCCGTGGGACCCCCCCACCCCGTTCGTGCTCAGTGTCTGACACAGGACACACTCTGAGTAGTTTTATTTTTGTGGGATGAGAGTTGGGACACCGTGAAGGGCAGCCAGTCTGAGAGGAGGAAGCAGGTGTTACGTGGGGGAGGCAGGGGCCCCGGCCCTGACGGGACACGACGGGGGTGCTGTTGGTGCAGACACCCACATTTCCTCTGCCCCCCGCAGGAACTCAGCAAAAGGTTCACTGCGATCCGCAAGACCAAGGGGGATGGGAACTGCTTCTACCGGGCCTTGGGCTACTCCTACCTGGAATCTCTGCTGGGGAAGAGCAGGGAGATACTCAAGTGAGTGGGGCACAGGGGATGCTGGGTGGGCTGCCAAGGGGCCAGCTGGGGAGGCACAGTGACCTAGCGGGCACTCTCAGCCCCCCGGTCTCAGTGCGCTTAGGCAAGTTGCGTTGGGTGCGTTCTCGAAGACTCACTGCAAGGAGAACACAAAGAAGCGTTGCCCCGTTGTTCTGGATGATCTCGCTGACCTTGAGTAACCCAGGGGTCCACCTGGTCAGCCTGGATCCAGAGTTGATGCTGTCCAAGGTCCCTCTGTCCCGCAGCTGCTGCCCGTAGCGATCCTCCCTTAGACCCTCGGGTTTTGGCTTAGCTCGAGGCTTCTCATACTTCATCATTTGTGCAACCCCCCTGGGATCTTCTTCAGATGCAGATTCCAGTTCAGTAGCTCTAGGGCGGGGGATTCCGCATTTCTCACAAGCTCCTGGAGAAGCCGCCCCTGCCGCTGGGCCTCAGACCATGCTGGGGAGCAAGGAGCTGAGAGCTGCTTCTTGCCCTTGGAGGTCTCACAGCCCTTACAGGATTGGATGAGGACCCCGGGCTTCCTTGTCAGACACCCTTCCCCACATACCCTGGGAAAGAGTGCAGAGTGGCCACAGGTCACAGAGCCCTTGTGGTTGAACCGTGGACTCCGGCACCAGAACTCCTTCGCCGAGGCAGGTTTCTACCCTGCCTTCCGTCCGGGGCCCCCTTGCTCCTGCAGCCATCGCCCAACTGGGTGCCACACGCAGACTGTGTTGTGGGCCCTGGGGATGCAGCAGCCAACGAGAGAGACAAAACACCCTGCCTGTGGAGCTGGCATCCTAACCGGAAAAGAGGGACAGTGGATACGAAGCGTACTTGATGTGTCAGACGGTGATAAGCGTTGTGGGAAGAAAACTCAGGCAGGAAAGGAGGCCAGGTTGTCCAGGGGTAGAGGCTGCAGTTTTAAGTAGGGGTTGGAGAGGTAGCGGGGGCAGGTGGGGTAGGGCCTCAGGGGCCTTTTTAAGGACCTTGAATGTCGGCCTGAATGAGATGGAGCCACAGAGGGTTCAAGAGAGCAAGGGGCCTGATGTGCGGCCTGCTGCGTGCAGGGTAAGTGCCGCGGCGCGCAGCCAGGGAGCAGCAGGGGACGTGATCCAGGAGAGCCCAGAGGAGGGGTGGTGACGGTGGCCTGAGCAGGTGGAGGTCGATCGCAGAGCCCTGCAGGGGTGGCGCCAACAGGATTCACTCGTGGCTGGAGTGGGGTGTGTGAGCAGAGAGAGGAGTCGAGGATGGGTGCCTGGGGTTTGGCCTGAGAGTTAAAAAAGCAGGAGGTCCATGTTGCTAAGTCCGAAATCCCCGTGAGCCATCCAAGTGGGGTCCAGTGGGAAGTACCAGGAGGGTGTTACCCCATCTTACAGATGAGTAAACTGAGCTTCGGAAAGGTTAAGTGACTTGCCCAAGGTCCCACTAAAGCTGGTGTGTTTCTGAGAGGGCCTGTGCTCCAAGTCCTGACTCCGTCCTTCTCCTCCCTCACCTCGTCGGGGCGGGAGTCCTGCCCTGGGTGTTCGTCCCTCGCTTGACTGGGTCTCTGTGTCGCCGTCTCTGTGTCCCCAGGGCTGGCACGGCGGGGCCAGCAGTCGTTGGTGAGGAATGAGTGGGGGGATGCGGCGGGGGCTCAGGAGTGTGTGGCCAGGGAGGGGAAGGGTGTGAAGGTAGGAAAGCTGGGAACAGAGCTGTGCACATTCACAGCCTCACAGAACAGTGGCCAGAGGGGCCCTCCCAGCACCCCTCGTGGAGGCCTGTTACCATCACCCCTGCCATGCGAAAGCGGAGCCTATGGCCCAAAGCCGGAGAGCGACTTAGCAGCAGGGCTGCGGCTCCCAGCACAGCACTCCTTCCTACACCTGCCCTGGCCAAACCGGGCTCAGATACGCCGGCCGGCCCAGCCTTTGGTGGTTTGCCTTTCGGCAGAAGCGCCTCACCTTCCAGCTTAGATGGTTCCACTTCACACACACCACCCTCCCCTCACCTCCCCTGTCCCACAGGTCACCTAAGCCTCCCAGGCCTTTCTCATTGTGCCTTTAGTCCCTCGTGAAAACCCTAGAGTCTGGTCTCCCCTCCCAGGGGACAGGCTGCGGTTACGCCCATGCCAGCTGGTCCCCCAGAGCCTCTCCACTTGGTCCTTCCTGCGGGGGATGCACCCCCTTCTGTGGACCAATCGCTTGGACTGTATCTCATCTCTGCTACTGAACTCTGTGTCCTGGGGCAGCTCCTCGCCATCCCCAAGGGGACCAGGACAGGTCCCAGATGGGGCCTGCAGTGGGAGCACTAACAAAGCAGGGGTCCCTGGACCAGGTCTCGAGGGATGGTCAGTGCTGGCCGAAGTTTAGTGGTTGTTTGGCTGGGAGGCCTGATTTGTGGTGCGAGTTGATTTCTGTAGTATAAATACTCTTGTCATGATTTTTTTTTTCCAAGCTACCATCATGGGGTCACTGAACAGGGAGTTGGGAAGAGATACGTAACACATGCTATAGTCCAAATCATATTGCCGCCATCCACGCCCAATAGACAAAGATTACCTCGAGAGCATAGATTATAATTTGTGTTTTAAAGTTATTTAAGTTTACATCACTTGATTCTTAAATAATGGCTGTTTAACACCTGGATGGCAAAATGCGTAAATTTAACAACTAGCTCTTGTGAGCAGGTACAAACCAGCGCTAGCACACCTCTGAGAAGAGCATCCCTGGCTAAGGGGACAGTGGAGGCTAAGGGGTGAAAACGCAAATGGGTAGTGACTGTGGGGTGTGAGGGAAGCTGTGAGACTTGACTAGAGATGAGGCTGCTGAGCTCGGCAGGGGCCCTTCCGGGACACCTGTGCTGAGGAGCTGTGTCCTGAGGGAGAAGGCTGTGGCAGGTCACTCTAAGGTCCCTGTGGAGAGGGGACCAGGAGTGAGGGAAGGCTGGGTGTGGCCCAGGCCAGAGATGGTGTTGACACACCAGGAACCCTGGGGACAGGAAGGAGGGACAGAGTCAACAGACCTTCGAAAGGTAGAATCAATGTATCTGGGAGTGGGTGGTGATTACCTCAATTTCCTCATCTGTGAAATGGGTATACTACCCACCTCCCATGACTGTACAGGGGAGGACGGAACAAATCAGTGTGTGGTCCACGTGGAAGTGCTTTGAAAAGTAGAAAAGTCCTACTAGAAAAAAAGTCCTAGTAGAAAAATGACACGTACCCTCTCAGGTGTGTAGGGGGTTGGTGGGTGAGTGGGATGACAGCTGATGTCACAGCAGCGCCCCCTGCAGTTCCTTGTAAGTACCAGTCTTTCCCCTCCAGGTTCAAAGAGCGTGTACTGCAGACCCCAAACGACCTTCTGGCTGCTGGCTTCGAGGAGCACAAGTTCCAAAACTTCTTTAATGCTGTGAGTTAACCTGGGCACGACAGCTGAGGGGCCAGTTCCTCCCTCGCTGGCAGAGCAGACAGGAGCGGGCACTGGCCGGAGTCCCCTCACCGCCCAGGGCTCTGTCCTTGCGCCCCTCTGGCTCCTCCCAGCTGGGGAAGGGCTGAGGGTTGCTTCCTGCTTGTGGGGACATGGAGGGAACAGGGAGCCCAGGGCCCTGCCGTCTCTCTGGGAGGAGGTACCTCCTTTGGGGCACTAGCTCTCAGGCTGGAAACTTCCCCCAGCCTCCTTCAGCCCCTCCCCTCTCCACCCCATTCCCCGGACCCCACTAGTGAAGGCGGTGGGGTTGGAAGACTGTCAGTTCTGAATCTGTAAATAAGAATTGCAACCACGGCAATGAGGAGGGAGACTAACCGCTGCTCCTTAGACGTGACTCCGGGCTGAGGGACTCACTACAGAATCTCTCTAACCCTGTTACTGAGCTTTGGCGGGATCTGATTGATTGATTTTGGCGCCTCAACTTGAGGATTTGAAGATGGAAATGCCCGTGGAGGGAGGGGCGGGGCTTGCCCGTCCCCTGGCTGAGGGCCCAAGGGCTGCAGTTTTACAGTGTGGTAGAGCTCGTGGAGAAGGACAGCTCCGTGTCCAGCCTGCTGAAGGTGTTCAACGACCAGAGCTCCTCGGACCAAATCGTGCAGTTCCTGCGCCTGCTCACATCAGCCTTCATCAGGAACCGCGGAGACTTCTTCCGACATTTCATCGATGAGGAGATGGACATCAAAGACTTCTGCACTCATGTAGGTCCTCGGGGCCCAGGCTTTGGGGACTCGGCCTCTGGCCCTGGGCTCCGCTCTCATCCCTCTCTCCTTAGGAGACTTTAGCACCAGCATTCCCTAACCAGGGGACCTGGATGTCATGTCTACATTGCAATTCAAAGAGCACTAGGTTAGCAAGCCGGAACACATCCTCCTTCTGCCCAAACTGTGTGGCTTTGGGCAAGTCACTTTCCCTCTCTGGGCCTCAGATTTCTCATCTGAGAAATAAGGGCTTTGGACTAGACTGTTCACAAAATTACAGAGTAGCAAGCCCAGAGCTTAAGCACTGCGCCGCCAGGGAAGTCCTTCCCAGGCCTTCTTCTTGCCCGGCAGTAACCAGCAGGAGCTAAGTGGCAGCTGCCCTAGTTATTGGGACTCAGTAGGCAGCTTGTGTCTCCACTGACTCACCCACTCGCTCACCCAGCCCTCTGTAAGCACATAAGCTTGAAACCCCTTTATGATAAAGTCCCTTTCTGCTGAGATTCTTTGACTTTGTGCATTAGGAAGCCCAAGCTGAAAAACTCCTGCCCCCCTTTCCAGATTCTTCAAAGTAGTGTCCTCTTCTCACAGCTAGGGGGTCCAGAATCCAAAAGATCTAGATTCAAGCCTTGCAACTGCGGCAATGCCTATCCGTCACCTCCTCAGTGAGCCTGCGTTTCCTCCTCTGGAAAATGCAGATGGCAACATCTGCCTCACAGGTTGTTGTGGAGATTATTTCCCAGCGCACAGGTTTTGACCTAGGACCACGAAAGCCAGGGTTGGACCTCTCACTTGTCCTCTGCCAGGCCTCCATCCTCAACTGGGTTGTTTTTTCATTGTGACCTTTGCAGGAAGTAGAGCCCATGGCCACGGAGTGTGACCACATCCAGATCACGGCCCTGTCCCAGGCACTGAACATTGCCCTGCAGGTGGAGTATGTGGACGAAATGGACACGGCCCTGAACCACCACGTGTTCCCCGAGTGTGCCGTCCCTTCCGTTTACCTGCTCTATAAAACGTCCCACTACAACATCCTTTATACAGCCGATAAACGTTGATTAATTTTAGACCATGCAGTGGAGCCTGTCACCTAATGGGACTGCGTTTTTTCTTTTTTTTTTTTTTTTTTTTGCGGTACGCGGGCCTCTCACTGCTGTGGCCTCTCCCGCTGCGGGGTACAGGCTCCGCACGCGCAGGCTCAGCGGCCATGGCTCACAGGCCCAGCCGCTCCGCAGCATGTGGGATCTTCCCGGACCGGGGCACGAACCCACGTCCCCTGCATCGGCAGGCGGACTCTCAACCACTGCGCCACCAGGGAAGCCCTACAGGACTGCATTCTGAATGGAACATTGCAGCTTTTCAATTTTTCTAAGCGATTTAGACTATAGTTAGAAAATGTGCAGCCTTTTGGGCAAAGTCACTGGGAATAAGGTCTACTCACTATGGACTGGTGGTAACTTGGCGATATTTTTAATATTTATCTTCATGAAGGATCAAATGTTTTCTAACTCTGGGCTAGGAAGCCATATGCCCTGGCTCTACCCCAGTTCTGAGACCTTGCATAGGACACCTCCTCTCTCTGGGCCCAATTCTTCATCTGGAGGCGGTTCCTGCCAGTGTTGACATTCCATTGTGGTATAAAAATGGGGTCCTCTGGTTTATTTTCACCAGGGGCAGTGCCTCTCTGTAGGAGAAGAAAAGCCCAAGATCAGCTGTCTTGAGTGACTTACCAGTTCTATAAAAAATCAAGTCCAGTCAGCTGTTGGACTGGACTTGGGCACACGGTGAATTGAGGCCAATTTGAATGCGAGGGCTTCAGTGTACTTCCAAGCATTCATGACTGTTTTCTTACCCCTAACTTGAGGAAAAAGATACTTTTATGCCAAAGTCTAGAAAGAGGCCTGTAGCCATCAGCGTGAAGCCCGAGTTGTCGGGCCCCTCTATCTCCCTCAGGGCCAGGACTGCCTGCTTTCTGGCGGGCAGCCCTGCAGGGTTCTGCCGCCAGCCCCACCTGGACAGACACTGAGAAAGCCTAAGGTCTGGGGCCAAGAAGGTGTCTCATCGTCCCCAACACATCCTGGAAGTAGAACATGGATCCTCAGCCAGGTGGAGACATCGATCAGCACGTGCAGCCGTAGACGCCAGCTAAGCAGAACACACAAGGTGTTCTGAGGCTGTCTTTGGCTTCCTTTCCCCTTCCCCCGCTTCTGTTTGGCTTACGGGCTGGCTAGAGGTTAGTGGGAAAGGACAGAGATAAGCCGAGGAGACTGGCCGTGGGGAGATCACCTCTGGGGAAACCGCCTGGTAGCCAAGAGCCCTGGCGCTCGCCGGTCTGGGGGGAGATCACCTCTGGGGAAACCGCCTGGTAGCCAAGAGCCCTGGCGCTCGCCGGTCTCCCTGTTCATCCACCATATGCCCCTTAATAACCTCCTCACCTTGCTGCCTCAGGATCTCGAGGAGCCCTGGCTGGGCTGGGGCGCTGCCAGCAAGCTCTCTTCCTCTCTGGGAAGAAGTGGAGAATGCGAGGGTGTGGAACTGCCTTCCTTAATCGAAGGCCTCACACGTTCCGTTCTGCAGGGGTTTGTTAGAACCTGTTGGTGCTGCAGTGCCAGGCTGTGGTGTCTGCCGACAGGCAAACTGTGCACCAGGAGGACTGGGTGACAGACTGCTCCCAACCCTTGTATACAAATGTCAGATTGGTATCAGTCTTCCGCCTTTGTGAAAACTGATGTCAGGGTGCTTTTAATGCCAGGCAGGGACCCAGGTTCCCATACTGCCCTTGGCTGGAACTTGGACCCCAAGGGCTCAAGCTAAGTGACTGTCACTTTTTCACAGGAATGTAAAGCTGACCCTGATCTCTGATCACTGGACAGGAGTGCTGTGACAAGTACACTGTAAGAGTGGGGTAACATGTTACATGTTTTGTGAGTATCACGATCCCTGTTTCCAAGCTGAAGGACACTGAGCTGAATCTTGGCTGCTCTGAGCAGTTGTGAGATGGGTCCTGGGCCTCCAGCTGGGCTCTCGAGCACAGTATAATCAGCACTGGCGGCCACTTAACTGCATTTGTAGCTTGTGTAGCATTCACAAAAGCAAAGCTTTCTCTTTGGCAGACAGGCTGGAGAAATTCCCCCTGAGGTGTGTCTGTGCTGTGTTTCCAGGCCGGAGAGCCTGCCAGTGCTCATGTGGGACCCTCTTCCCAAGAGAGATCCTATCAGTTTAGAATCAGAATGCCCAAGAGAGGCAGGCTGTTTTCATGACCTTCCTCTCTGCTCTCCCGTTTTTCATAAAACCATTGGGCAAATCCAAACCACTGCTCTCTTCCCTTCACATCTGCCCTCAGATCTTGCCTCTGAAGGGAAAGCACTATGGAGGAAAGGAGTGGCAGAATTCAGAGAAGCTTTAAGTAACAAATGTAAAACCCAGTCACCCGTGGACACTGCCCTGCTTATGTACCGCAGCCAGCCACGCCAGCAATCACACTTCCTGGGTAATTCTTCACCCACCCCACAAAGCCTTCTCTTTGCAGACCAAAAGCTGGAAGGAAGGTTGCTTTCAGAGTTTGTCTTTACAACTGCACGTGTTACCTTCCTTCCAAAGGGAACTTTACAAACCAGTGCGAATATCTGGCAACAAAAACCACTGTCCTTGCTTTTGGTTCCTACTTTAAGCACAGAGTGGCTCTGCAGCCAGGCTGCCTGGGTTCAGATCTTCAGCTTTGCCACTAACTAGTTATATGACCTTGGCCAAGTCCCTTCACCTCCAAGTTCCAGTTCCCACATTAGTGGAATGGAGACAACACGTCACAGAATTATCGGTTCAAGTGGAATAAGATTACATGTGAAAACAATCGCAAGACCTGGCGCCTAGCGAGCGCCCTACAAGTGGGATGCTTCCCCCCACAGACCCTTCCCAGCGGGCTGCGGCAGAACACTGCAAGATGGGAAAACATGCCACCTTGGCAGTGGCACTGTGGTTTCCCAAACAGGGAAGAAGTCTAAGGACCAAACGCATTCCTGTGCTGAGCGGAAATAGGGGCAGGGGCTGTGGCTCAGTAAATGGTTCCCCAGGGGCCCCTTGTCCCGTGGGACGTAGGCCAGGCCCACAGCTTCCTCGGGCAATGGGTAAAAATATTTTCCTAGCATTAAAATGGTTTCCATGACAACTGTTCGTCCTGGCTTCTTAATAGTTGGTACCTGGTATGCACCAAAAATCAACACTGCTATCCTATGGGGCTTGTACGTGTGAGTGGACTAGCACGGGTAGGAGTGTCCTTGTTTAGTGAAAGGTCCAGACACTCAGGAAACTCTGTCCTTGGGCTGGGCTGGAGGTGCCAAAGGAACCACAGGCCTCACCAAAGCTTCACCTCATCAGGTCAGACAGCAAAACTGTCAGGGAGGCTGGCCCTATCTTTTAAAACCTAGCTCTTTAACATGTTACCCCACAAAAAGGAATTTGCTGTTAGAGGGCAAGGACAGGCTGTCACAGGACGTTAGTGGCTCTGTTTGGCCTGTGCCAAGTATCCTCAGGCCTCTCATGGCTCAGGTGCTGCTAAGGGACCCTGACCCTGCGTATACTTCCACTGTATCATTTGGAAAATGGAGAGCCCCCCTGCCATCCTCTGATAGCTGTCACTCAGGAGCTTCACAGACTAGGGCTGTTTTCTTCTGCATTCTCCTCTCCCAGTCACTGGTGACACTGGGGAGACAGGCTCTGGCAACACTGCTGACTTTTAAAACCAAAGCAGTTTTCTGAACTTCCCTTGGGCCTACAAGGAAATACCCAAGGTTCTTATCCCAGCTCTGCCACTTGACTGCCGTGTGACCCTGAGCAAGTCTTAGCCACTCACAGTGAGCTTTCTCAACTGCAAAAGAGGGTACTCTAAGACTCATGTCCCAGGGCCTTGACGGAAAACCAGATGACAATCGAAGTAGATAAAAATACCTAACCAACACTCAGTGATATCTGAATCTGAGTTTAGGCCAACTACCCTGTTGCAGTTGCCCACAGGGACCGAGGGAACACAGCTGCCAACCATGAGGCCAAGGGAACGTCTGTTTAGAAGCCCAGACTTAGCTGTGCAGAAATCAGTGCTTCTCCCATGACTGTGGCTACTCACCCAGGCTGACCCGGAGGAAGCTGCGGTGGCGCCGGGAGGTCTCGGGTTCCCTCAGCACATATTTACACCAGGCCCTGATCTAAGTGCAAGGGCTGCAAGGAGTAATAAGCAGCTTCTGCCTGCAGGGAGCTCAGCAAGGTGCCGGAGACCAGTGTGGCAAGTGCCGTGAAGAGGGTGAGCCTGGGTACTGTGGGAGCTCACGAGAGGAACACATCACCTCCTGGGTCTCAGGGGCCAGCAGTGCTCAGGGGCAGGAAAAGGCAAACAGGCCAAGGAAAAGCTTGGACAAAGGCTCAGGGCAAAAGAATGGGGGCGTGAGACCGTGGGCAGCAACCGGTTCTGTCACACAGAGGAAGGAAGCAGAGAGACGAGGCTGGAGAGACTGGCCAAGGCCAGATCCCAGGTGCCTCACAGCCAGACTCAGCAGACTGCTCCTGGCTTCCCCACACGTGGCTCTGTGATGTCACGGAAGCTGTGTTCCCTTGGAAGCCAGCAATCTCTTCCCTGCCCACCTCCCAGCGAGGCTAAGACAAGACAGCAGCTGTGAGGTAGAGCTAAGGAGCTGTTAGGATTCTTCTGTGGAGAAAAACGGGAACACACGTTGCAGACCCAGGCAAAAATGACTTTACAGTGATCTGCGAAGCTCACCAGCCTCTCGCTCTATCCACACCGTGCAGCGGAGTGAGACGCACCCCGCGTGCATCCTGCAGCCAGAGGACTATGACTGTGTCCCCATATCCTGGCTAAAAACTCAAGAAAATGCGCTGGTTCTGACCACTGTTTTTAATTGAGGAAATCAAGTTAACCATACAAGGAGCCTGTAAACACTGGAACGTAGAAATATATAAGATGCTATACATAGAATTCGTACTGTGAAACAACACAGATCTGCATGAGGTCTCTCCTGCTACCGGAGGTGGTGTGTGCAAGAGAGAGATTTTTGTAACTGGGGCTGACAGTGGCGTGAAGTCAAAGGTGCGAAGGTTTTCCGTACAACCAGAGGACACAGACACAACGTGCGGTCACCAGCAGACCCTGACCTGGGGGGCAGTTAGCCTGCACTTGTGCTTGGCCGTGGCTGTTCCTGCTGCTGCTCTTTCGGCTGCTTCTTCTTCTTCTTCTTCTGTTTGGAGAGGCAGCTCAGCGCGGACTCGCCGTTTCTTGGGGCGGACACGAGCTCGGGCAGCTTGCCAGACTGAGTGGGATACCTGGTTTTCAGGTCATCCTTAAACAACGGTTGGGAGAGTAAATGGCGCAGCTCCTTCTTCAGGACTTTCGTCTGCTTTTGTCGCCGACGCTCTTCTTGCTGGTCAACTTTTCCTCCTTGAAACACAATTCAAAATAGATCATGTTTACTATGACCTGTAGGAGCATTCTGTGTCCCCTGATGGATAACACTTGTGATAAGAAATGTTCTGGGACTCTTGGGGAGGAAAGCTCTCTGCAGAAACTAGTGTTGGCTAACTTCCAACACAGTTTAGGAGAACCACTCAGGGCCACTCTGTCCTTTACTCCTCCAAAAACCCCTCTAAGACAGGAATTACCTTTATTTTACAGTTGAGGAAATCCAGGTCACTTGCCGAAGGTCACAGAGCTAGCCGCCAAATTGAGATTACTCCCCCAGTCTCCTGACCTGAAGATCACTTTTCTTCCTATGACCCACCCACTGGTTGCCTGGAATTTGGTGACTGGACGGCTACAAACCCCTCAGGAGACAGTGAAAGCCACCTATGCAGCCCAGCTCCCCTGCATCTCCCCGCCAGCGCTGTAACTGCACCTGCAGAGGCGGACATGGCCAGAGGGCTCCACGCCAGCCTGGCCTCAGGAAGGGAAGCCAGGGCCTCACATCACAGCCCTAGCCCCAAGCCTGAGCTACCAGGAGGACCATTGACTGTCATCGAGCCTAGTGATTTGGTTCCTGGCTTCCATGCTGAGCAGAGAGCAGTTAAGCCTGCCTCTGAATTTGTTGGCTTTGGCACCGAGATGCCAACACCTCAGCTGAGCTGCCCACTTGTGGGGTGGAAAGGGCACTGGACCTAATTCTGGTGTTAGTTCTAGATGTGGTTCTACCACTTCTTAGAGTCAGGAGCTTTTCCAGAGCAAGGACCACACAGATTCATCCCTGAATCCTTAGTCTCTGGCCTAGGTTCGGAGCAGGGGCTCAGTCAACACCCGGTGCTGGAGCTGCTTCCCTGCACAAATCGCTTCTGTGAGCCTCTAGTTCCCAAATGTAATAACAATTCCTGCTCTGTTTACATCATGAGGCTGGAGAAGATCAAATGAGATGATGACAGAAGTGCTTTGTCAGCTTGGAAGACAGGTGACAATAAATAACTTAAAATGTACCCAACACCTTCTATTTGCCAGGCACGGTTATAAGCACTTTATACTCATTAACTCAAGCCATCTTTGCAACCCCATGAGGTAGGTAGGTACTTTATGACCTGCGTTTTATAAATGAGGACAGCCTAGGTACGACAGAGAGGTTAAATAACTTGACCCGGTCACACAGCTAGTTAGGGATGAGGCAGCAGTCAATCACATGCAGCCTGGCCACAGAGCCTGCCCTGACATCACTGTACTCCACTGCCTCTCCACACGAGGGGTGGAACTATAGGCTCCAGACAAACGATGACAGAAGCAGACCAAGGCTGAGGGCTTTAGGCTCATCTGAGATTAGGGCCTGTCACGAAGAAGGAAAAGGCGCCCTGCCGATTTTGATAGGACCCATGGTGGTGGGGAGGTTCCAACAGACAGAAGCTGAAGGGAAAAACGAAAGATACAAGCTGAATGAACCCTTCCTCAAGTCCGTCTCGCCCCTTACCCTTATACATTTCTTCTTCCAGCTCAATCTCAAGGGCAGCCGCCGCCTGCTCAATCCAAGAATTGTGCAGACAAGCCTGGAAGTTGCGATACTCAGCTTTTTCAATCTGTCGAGCTAAACGGATTCGTTCCTAGAGGAAAGGAACAGAAAGTATTCATCTGACAGAGGATTCAGGGTTCTGGGAAGAAAAGTCTCATTTAAGTTGTGTTTTTAAACAAGCTCTTGAGATCAGTGTTCAGTGAGATGCACCTCAGCTCCCATCACAATGCATCTGCTTTGGTTCCTGATGAAAGCACAGAGGGCAACTGCTCCTTGTGAGCGTGTTCACACGAACCACAAGAGCTGGCTTTCCAAACCTGCTCGAACAGCCCCTCTTCTTGGCAGCCCACCTCTGTCAGACTCCCGAGCTACACGTGCCAAAGGGAACTGTTTCCGCAGACACCGCAGCTGGCTTCCATAGCTGAGCTGAGACCTGGAGACACCCCGAGAGCCCTCAGTTAGGGCCCCGCTCTCACTCACAGGGACAACACAGAACTGTCACAGAACTTCCATCCCCTCTTCCACACTGTCCTCTGCCAAAAACATTTCCGTTCTCCTTCTCCTGGGTTCTGGGTTCAGACCGCAGCGACAGGATACAGCAGGAAAATGGGAAGGATCTTGTGATATAGGGAAAAGAGCCACGGGAAGCCAGGGTGGCTCCTAATCCCCTCTGCTTTCCCCACTGCTCCATCTCACCTCCCGCCCTATTTCCCTGCACAGCTAACAGTCCTTTCGAGCCAGAGGAGCCAGCAGAGCTTGAACCATTCCTTGCTTTTTGCTCCCCCAATTCCTGGAAGTCCATCCCTTCTTCACCCCTTCACATCTCTGCCTGCAGGAGGCTTGGAGGAAACTAAATCTCCTACCAATGTTACCATATACCCACCAGTCCACAGTGCTCCATTTGTACCTGAACTTCAGCCAGACTCAACCTGCCTCACGAGCCAGTGGATTTCTATGGAAGAGAACCCACCCTGTTTTGGTGCCTGACACGCTGCAGCCCATAATAAGCAGCACCCACTCAGGGAATGTTTATTGAGTTAAAAATAAACCCCCAAAGGTAGGAATTACAGGCATCTGCTTCAGGGATTGACAAAACTTTAGTTTCTGCCTCAGCATGACACACTGACCTCACTTCCCTATAACCCTCCATCCAAAGGCATGTCCAGACAGCCATGCTCACTGCCCTTGTCCATGGGGGCGGGGGGTGGTGGTGGTGGTGGTGGAGGTTTCAGGGGCGGAGGGAAGGAAGGGTTCATGAAGAAAACTCCTCCCACTCTGGCCACTCGCCCTATCCCCCCTTCTGCCAGACACAGTGGCCCCCACCCATTTCTTTTTTTTTTTTTACAAATCTCCCTGCTTAGCTATTGGCAGAACTACTAACTAGTTTCCAAGGGTGGTACTGCAAGAATCTCACAGCAAAGTGAGGGAGCAGCCGAATCCCTCCCCTCATTAGCACTAGGCTTCGAACTTTTCTTTTTACCTTGACTGCATCCATGTACTTTGTCTGCACAGGGAACAGCGGGATGTCCTCATCTTTCTTAAGGGTTCTGTAGATCTTCTTAAAGTTGATCACGTCCTCAGGCCCAACCAGCATCAGGCTGAGGCCTTCACTGGTGGCACGAGCAGTTCGACCGCTTCGGTGGACATAAATCTCCGAGGTACGAGGGACCTGCCAAAGGAGGAACTGGGAGGTCATCGTGGCTGTCACCAAGCACTGCTCTTCCCCTCAAGGCCAACAACCCAAGGCTGGACCCTCCCCCCTCTCAGCCAGGCAGCTAGAAACCTCTCCAGCACTGTGGGCAGATCCAGCCCTTGTCCCTAAGTCTCACATCCAAACTGTCCCAGGTTTAGCCCATTCACTGTGCAGGCTCTGCCCTCCCGTGCCCCCTGCCCTGGTTCAGGTCGTCATGACCATTCAACTGGACAATGGCAGTCACTTCTTATTTGGTCTCCAGTCCTGCCACTGCCCCCCTGACCCAACCCAAAGCTGCCAGTGTCATCTTCCTGAGTCAAAGCTCTGACCATCATAACCCCTCTACCTAAAGAAACTCTAATGGTTCTTCATTAACTCTGCATGGATGGTTGATGATGGTAATCATAAGCAACATTTATTAAATAATTACAATGTGCCAGGCAATTCTAAGCACTCTGCATGTATTACTACCCCATTTATCCCTCAACAACAATAACGTGAAATAGATGCTTTCAGGATTATCCATGTTATAGACCGGGAAACTGAAACACACAGATGTTAAGCAATTTCCCCTAAGTTACCCAACTAAATGGTGGAGCCAGGATTTGAAATGAAGCAGTCCAGCTCCAAAGACCATGCTAACGCCTGGGCTCTACTGCCTCTACTCCAATAAAATCTGGATACATTATCCACAGATAATGTGGCACGGCAGCCGACAACCCCTCCCTTCCCACACCCACGGCACACACCACTAACCAAGAGCAGTCTCCTCCACTGAGCCCCGACAAGGCTCAGTATCTTTTCCAATGCAGTGCTCCAAGCACGATTATCAGTGGTTCGTAATGGTGTGGGAAATGATGCCTTCTTCACTTTCCTCTTCTAACATACATACACACATAACATCCTCTTCTTCTCACTCCCTGTCAGCTGCCCCCTTCCACGTTTTCTCCTTCTCCTTCCTTCTCTACCTCTACATGCCCAAATCCTCTCCATCCGTAAATGCCAAGCATCTTTTAGAAAGCACTTTCCAACCTCCTAACCTCCCAAACTAGCAGTTATCTCTCTCTCCGATTTTATTCTGCAGCTTTCTAATATCTTCTGCCTTAAATTCTGGGCAAGGTCACCTCACGTCCTCTGGTGGATGTGATACTTCTTAGGGGCTAGAACGGTATTTTGTTAGCTCATTTAATTGTGATAACCCTATGGCGCAGGTAGCATTATTACTCCCAATGTACAAACGATGACATTGAAAGCAGAGATACGGAGTAACATGCCGAGAGCTAACCCGCTAGGCAGCAGCCGAGAAGCACTCGAGCGCTGGAAGCGCGGCTCTGCAGCCCGCACGCCTGACGGCTGCTCTAGGCTAGCCTTTACCAGGCACACGCGCTGATCCTCATGTCAGTATCAACAGCGTCTAACGTTCAGGAAGTGCCACCTGGCTTTCGAAACTCCTCACGCATAACTTCAGCTTAATAAGAACTTGAGGAGTCGATACTGTAATAACCGCCGTTTAACAAATGAAGAAACTGAGGCACAAAGAGACTAAGTAACTTGCTCAAGGTTGCACAGCTGGGATTTAAGCCCAGGCAGGACTTAGTTACCACACTCTTCTATTCTTTACAAGCAGGGTAATCATTTTACATGCTGAACTTATTATGTCCATTTCATGGAAGAAACTAAGACTCTAACCTGCCCATATTAAGTAGCCTGCCCAAGTCAAAAAGAAAGGGGCTATCTGATATTTGACATCAGACAGTGTCGAGAGGTTTTGGAGGATAACTCTCACCACAGTGTTCTAAAAGTGGCAGCAGCCAGTTGGTCACCAGACGCTCGTGGTATTCTCTGTTGCATGAGGCCTTGGGACCAACAATTCCTCCTCCCTCCCTCAACCCTTGCTTTAAAAATTCCCCACTCAATGTTGGGAGATGCCTACAAATTCCCTAATGTCCCTACCTGGTAATGGATGACATGCTGGACTTTAGGAATATCCAGGCCCCGAGCTGCCACATCTGTCGCCAGGAGAACACAACTGTGGCGGAGAGAGAAAGCTCATTAATAACGACTAACGGCTGTCATTAGTCAAATTCTTACCACCAACTGAGTACTCTAAACACGACTGCTTACGGACACTCTACGAGACGATACTATTACACATCTCCCTTAGACAGACAAAGAAGCTGAGGCTCAGAGATTAACTTCCCAAGGTATATATATGGCTATTCAGCAGCGGAGCCAGGATCCAAACCTGGGTTTCAATGGCCGCAATCGACAGGCCACACTCTGCAATAATAAAGACTACCTCAAGTGCATTAAATGGGGCCATACTCTAGGTCGGTGACCTCATCTCCTATCACCCTCCCACTTAATTCCCTCCAGTCACACAGGCGTCCTTGCTCTCCTCGCTCTTCCTCAAACATGCCAAACCTGCTCTTACCTCCCAGCCTGTGCACTTAGTGCACCTTAGGCCATAAAGGTCTTCCTCAGATATTCACATTTCCTTACTTTCTTCCACTCTCTGCTCAAATCTCACCTTATGAGAAAAGCCTCCCAGACCACACACCCACAGTCTGCACAACTCCCTATACAACTTTACTTCTTAGCACTTAGCACCACTTGACAAACTGTATACTTACTTTTCAGTTTATTACCTCTGTCCCCTGGGATGTAAACTCCACGAGAGCAGGGACTTTGCACTACTCACTATTCTATTACCAGCCCCTAGAACAGTGCCAGGTTCACCGCAAGCATTTAATAATATGTACTGGGTGATGTTTCTTAATGTATGTGTAGTTTGAGGGGAGTCAAAAGCACCTGAGGTATGTCTTAAAAACTAAAGATTTTAGGCCCTTCAGGGTCCCCACTTCCTGCATCTCTGAGATAGGGCTGCGGAATATGATGCAAACTAAAGTTTGTAAAATATTAAACCACCATTCTAAGTCAAGGTGAGCAAATTTCTTCTGTAAAGGGCCAGAGAGTAAACTATTTTTGGCTTCACGGGTGATGTCTGTTGAAACTACTCAACTCTGCCATTATAGCACAAGAACAGCTATAGACGATACATAAATAGGCCTCGCTGTGTTCTGATAAAACTTTACCAATAAAAACAGGTAACAAGCCAGATCTGGCCCATGGGCTATAGTTTGCCAACTCCTGATCCAATGAACCACTAACTCTACTTACTGACATTGAGAGGGAAGTGAACCACTTGTTCTTGAAACTAATCTGTAACCGGTAACCTGACAAAACAATGTGGGCAGAAACCAGTTTAATGTCCAGCTTCCCAGGCCCTCATTTTGACAGTCTGCACCGTGCTGCCTGCCTGACCATCAGTCTGGCCCAAAAGCAGATGGACATGACAGCATGAGCTCCACAGTCTGACAGGCTGGTCTGAGGCCCAGCTCTACCACTTCCAAGCTGAGAAACCTTGGGCAAGCTTATGTGCTTTTCTAGACCTTACTTTTTTTATCTATAAAATAAGAATAATGACAAGTGGTTAAGTATTAAAGCTAACATTTAGCAAGCTCATACCATGTGTCAAGCACTGTTCTGAACACTTCAAATGCATAAATTCACTTACTCCTCAGAGCAACCCTCTGCCATAACTTTTATTATTATACTGATTATGAGAAAACTGAAACACGAAGAAGTAATCTGACCAGCTAGAAGTGACACAGCCAGGATGTGATCTCAAGCAGTCCGCTTCCAGTCTGTGCTCTTAACCATGATTCTATTCTTCTCGAGGATGTTAGAAGTGAATGAATGTAATAATGTATCTAAAATGCAAGCACAATACTTAATCTATTGTTAAGTGTTCAATAATAATAGGTATTATTGTCACCATTACTCATTATTAAAGAAGTTTCTGTTGGGTATTACCAGCAACCAAATGTACTAGATGAGAGTGAGCCTGCCTCACGCTGTGCAAAAAAAAAAAAAAAAAGGCTACCTTCTACGATAAGGCTCCCATGAGAGAAGGTAGCTTCCCACCATCCTGGCGACATAGACCCAATGGCTAATCTGTGGACAGGCCTGACTTACTCCTCCAGACGGGCAAACTGCTCCAGGTTTCTGAGCCTCTGCTTCTGGTGCATGCAGGCATGTAGGGTCAGCGGCATGACATCCAGGACTTTGAGGAGCCCAGAGAGGCGTTTGATGCAGGAGATACTGTTGGCAAACACTAAGGTGCGGCCTGGATACTGCATCAGGAAGTAGTACAGATATAAGTCTTTCTCATCAGTCTCACAGTGGATCTTGGTCTCTGTCAGTGTCTCTGCCGTGGCCTCCTTTCTTGTAAGGTCGATGACCTTGGGCTTGCCCCGCATGCCAATCTTCTGCATGAGGAGGTCAAGTTTGGCAGACCTGTCGATTTTCTTGGCGTGCTTCTTGTGAAGGACTCGAGCAGGAGCTTGATGTACCAGGGTCAGCGTGGCCGAGAAAACAAGCGTCTGTCTCTTCGGGTTGTACTGGGCATCACTGAGCATCTCTAGCAGTTGGGAGAGCTCAGCAAAGTGGCCTTTCTCAACCATGCGGTCAGCCTCATCGACCACCAGGCACCTACAGATCCAGACAGACCCACATCACCTGGTCAGCAGCAGGTAAGAGGAGTCCCCCACGGCATATACTCTACCGCCCCACCACCCCCAGGGCCCTCAGCTAACCCCCCTCACACATGCTCAGCTTTCTAGAGGCCCAAGTCTGGCTAGTGCCACACCAGGGCACTTTGTAACAGGGAGAAGGCATTGCACACTGTGCCATGTCACCTCAGGTCCACTTCAGAACGGGGGCTGCGGGAAAGGGGAGGCACTGTTTCTCACCTGAGCTGCCGAAGGTTGCTCAAATGAGGGTGCTTTTCTTTAACTAGCTCCCACAGCCGGCCTGGAGTGGCAATCACAATCTCAGGCTGACGGTTCAGCATCCTCTGCTGTTTCTGTGTGGACATTCCACCAACCAAAATAGCAGTTTTAATGCCTGTGGTACACAAAACATAAGGGACACTGTTATTCAGACTGATTGCTTATTTCTTCCAACGCTGACACAGGTGCCCCCAGATTAGTAAAGGCTGCGAGTCACCAGCACAGCTCCCCTCTCCAGGGGAGTGCTAAGAGCTCGCCTGCCCTGTTGATGCCATTGCTAGAAGGCTTACCAGGTCTTCTATGATCTAGGCCCTGACTATTTCCCCAACCTCATTTTTTTCTACTCTCTCCCCTCCAACCACACCAGTAGGGCTGGATTTGAACCCAGGCATGGTGACATCCAAAGCTCTGGAAAAAATGAGCAGTGGTGCACCACAGTGCTGGGAAAGATGTAACTTGTAGCTGTGACACACCTCCCCTAGGAGTTCCTGCCCATGCCCCTCAATTAAAATTAAACTGAATCTCCTCTGATGGTTAGTGTTCTCTTCTCCTCTCTAGTGGAGGACTTTGCAAGGTAGCCAGTATGGAAGGAACACAAAGGGTCAGGCAAGCAAAGTGCTTAGTAAAGTGCCTTGTAAGATACAGTCAGAGCTTGACAAGTAACTGCTCCTTTTACTATAAAATTGAAACCCCGACTCTGCAGCCTTTCCCAAAGAATTCCCTGAAAAAGTTAAGTTCTAATGCCCGAAGGCAAGAGTCAGCAAACTTTTCCAACAGTAAACATTTCTGGCTCTGTGGGCTAAATGGTCTCTGTACAATTACTACCTCTATTCCACTCTGCACTGGTGATGCAAAAGTGACCATAGACGTATGTAAGTAAGTGGGTGTGGCAGCACTTTATTTAAAAAAAAAAAAACCCACAAAAACCCAAACAGTGGTTTGCCAAACGCTGCCCCAAGTATCTACTGTATCCAATAAGTTAACTAATTTCCTACGCAGCTAGAATAGCATTAGCTATGTGTCATCCTTGGGAGAATAAAGAATGTGTCACTCAAACAGTTTTCTGTCGGGCTTAATTCTCTGGCAGAAGAGAAAGGTTCCCTCTAGAGGGCGGGCACAGCTGATTCACCTCTGCCACCCCAGCTACTGGAATCCTTTCAGGCAACATTTATTAAATGGAATTAAACCTCACTTGTAAACTTGGCCACAGCATCAATGTGTTGTTTGACTTGAATGGCTAGCTCTCGAGTGGGAGTCAGAACCAGTCCAAGCAGAGGACGCCTTGGATGTGCAATTCTGCCACCCAATTCTTGTTTTAACTTTCTAGTCTGCTCTTCATCAAGCTTCTCCTCCTTGTTTTCATCCTGTTTGGGAATGGGCGTCTCCCTGATCAGGGAAGAAGGTCCTTCACCGGCATCATCATCATCACAGGAGGGCAGCACCTGGTTTGAGACTGTGGCTCCAATCTTGGCTCTTGCCTGGCCGGGTGGTGCTCTAGCCTTCGCTCCAGCCTCACTGGGCAGTGCTTCACCCTCAATTCCAATCTCAACAGGCAGAGCTCCAGACTCAGTTCCAGCCCTGCCTGGTGATCCCATCTCAACTCCAGCCTCATTACTGGTCTCCCCAGGCGGTGCTCCTGTGTTACTTAGAGCTGGGATAGGCTTCTTCCTCACCTGCCACTGCAGCACTGCATGAATCACTGGAATGGCAAAGGCAAGAGTTTTCCCACTTCCTTAGAAGCAAAACAAAAAACAAACAAAAACAGTGTGAATCAACAGATGTACATACTTTTGCCTGATTCTATCCTTTACACCGAATAAGGGACCCTGAAATAGCCAAGTGCCACCCTGACCAATCCAAAGCTCCTTCTACCCTACACAGGTATGGTACCCCTACAGCACTGCAACCAGAGGGCACCTGTAATTAGGAGTCTGAGGAAAAGTCTGACAGACTGGCATTGCGGGCTGAGGTCACCAATAAACTACAGACAAATGTCCAAACAATGAAACCCTAAAGAGATGGGCAAGTTTTGTGCGTGCGTGCGTGCGTGCGTGTGTGTGTGTGTGTGTGTTGCTGTTGTACAGGAACACAAAATTGAAGGGTAAGGAATGGAAATCTGTATAATACTTTCCCAAAACCTTTCTCTGGTGGGGAAGGAGGGAGTAAAAGAAAATTTTCGTAGTTTTCGAGAAAATTTTAAAACTTTTGTCTATGCTTGAACATTTTCAAACTAGCCTTTGAATGTATATGGAGCCCAAGTATTCACACCATCTGTGTGGACAAAAACAAACAAACAAAACAAACCACTTCAAGCTGAGAATTTAAAGTGGTTCCAAAATTAAAATGCCCCAAGCAGAAGCAAATAAGTGATCTCTGTATAAAGAAACTTTTATCACAGACCTCAAAGAACTCTCACAGATAATTTTCAGAGGAAAATGAGCATCTCTCAGGAACGAGGTACTATAAGCAAGAACTATAACAAAAAAAAAAAAAGAAAGAAAGCAAAAACAAACTCATAAAACTTCAGAGAAGAAAAACAGCACTTTTCATCAGAAACAACAAATGCAATAAAATAGTGCAATGACATTTTTATCTGAAGACCTGGGGAAAAAAATCTGACAATCTACAACTCTACACTTAGCAAAAATCTCTTTCAAAACAAAATGCAAAATAAAGACTTTTGTAGGTATACAAAAGCTGAAAGAATTTATCATCAGCAGACCTGGTATACAAGAAATATTAAAGGAAGTCTTTCGTGTAGAAGAAAAGATGATATTGGCTGAAAATCTGGATCAACACGAAGGAATGAAGAGTACCAGAAACGGTCACATGGATAAATATAAAAAGTCATTTTCTTATTAAAACTTCTTTAAAAAATAACTATTTAAAGGAAAAATAATGAAAATGTGTTTGGGGATTTCTAACACATATAAAGTATAAAACAAAAAGCACAAAGCAAAGAAAAAATGGAAATATACTCTTCTAACATTCTTGTAGTATATATAAAGTAGTATATTATCATTTGAAGGTAGAGTATAATATACTGAAGACATCATCTGCGAACCCAAAAGCAACCTCCAAAAGGACATAACAAAGAGTTATAGCTAATAAGACTATAAAAAAGATAAAATGGTATCACAAATATTCAATCCAAAAGAAGGTAGAAGAGGAACAAAGGAATAAAGAATAGCTGGGAGAAACAGAAAACAAATAGCAAAACAGATTAAAACCCAACCATTATCAATAATCACATGAAATGTAAACGACCTTAACACAGTTAAAAGACAAGATAGTTGGATTAAACAGCAAGACCCAATTATATGCTGCCTATAAAAAACTCACTTTGAATATAAAGATATAAATAGGACAAAAGTACAAAAAGTATGGAAAAAGACACACCATGCTAACATTAGTCAAAATAAAGCTGGAAAAGCTACATTAATAACCTGACAAAGGAGATTTTAGAACACAGAATACTTCAGGGAAAAAGAGGGCCATTTCTTAATGAAAAAAGTGAACTCATTTAGAGGATACAATAGTCCTAAACATTTATGCATCTAATAACAGGGTTTCAACATTCACAAAACAAAAACTAACTGAACTGCAAGTAGAAAACTATCACTCAAGAAAAAATAAAAATATTTCTAATATGGTAAAGTAATTAAGTTCATAATTAAAAACCATCCTATACAGAAAAGGGCAAGCACAGATGAATTCTACCAAATACTTAAGGAAGAAAAATGCCAATTCTATACACACTCTTTCAGAAAATTGAAGGGAATACTTCAACTCACTCTGAGGCCTGCATTACTCTGATTCCAAAACCAGTCAAAGACATTACAAGACAAAACTACAAACCAATATCCCATTAACAGAAATTCAAAAACCATCAACAAAATTTTAGCAAATCAAATCCAACAATGTACAAATAATACACTGCGACTAAGTTCTGTTTATCACCATTATCAACAAACTGAAAATGGAAAAAACATATATCTCGATATATGCAGAAAAGGCGTTTAAAAAAATACAGTAACCATTCCTGATACAAATCTTTCTGCAAACTAGAAACAGAAGAGAATTTTCTCAACCTGATAGAGGACAAATAGGAAAAAACCTACTGCTAACATCACACTTAATGATGAAACACTGAATATCTTTCCCCAAAGATCAGGAACGAGGCAATGATGTCCACTATACCACTTCAATTCCAATTGTACTGGAGTTTTAGCCAGTGCAATAAATAAGACAAAAGTAAACAAAAGGCATCCAGACTGGATGAATAATCATCTTTGAAGAAAATCCTATGTAATCTTCAAGAAACCAGTTGATGGTACCAAGTTGCAGGATACAAGATCAACATACAAATATGCAGATTTCTATTTATTAGCATCAGAAATAGGAAATCTTAAATTACCATTTACAAAAGCATCAAAAATATGAAATACTTAAGGATAAATCTAATACATGTGCACACACTGAAAACTACAAAGCGCTGCTAAGGAAAACTGAAGACCTAAAAAAAATGGAGGGCTTCCCTGGTGGCGCAGTGGTTGAGAGTCCGCCTGCCGATGCAGGGGACACGGGTTCGTGCCCCAGTCCGCGAAGATCCCACATGCCGCGGAGCAGCTGGGTCCGTGAGCCGCGTCCGGAGCCTGTGCTCCGCAACCGGAGAGGCTACAACAGTGAGAGGCCCGTGTACCGCAAAAAAAAAAAAAAAAAGAAGAAGAGCTATACCACATTCATGGACTGGAAGACTCTATATTGTCCAGATGTCATGTCCTCAGTTGGCTCTATGACCAAGGCAATCCCAATCCAAATACCAGCTGACTTTTTGGTTGAAATTGAAAAACTGACTCTAAAATTCACCTTGAAATGCCAAGGGCCTAGAACAGCCAAAATAACTTTTGAAAAGAACAAAATTGGAGGACTTATACTACCTGATTTTAAAGCTACTGTATCCAACATAGAGAGGTACTGGGAAAACAGTAAAGATAGACAAATAAATCAATGGAAAAGAAAAGACTCCAGAAATAGACCCACACCTATATGGTCACTGATTTTCAAAAAAGATGCAAAGGCAATTCAGTGGAGAAAGTAGTTTTTCAACAAACGGTGCTGGAATAATTACATAGCCACGTGCAAAACAAAACAAAACCTTTGATCTGTATTTCTCCCCATAAAAGTTAACACAGGAAGGATCAGACTGAAACACAGAACCTAAAACTAGTAACACTTTTAGAAGAAAATACAGGAGAAAATCTTTGTGATCTTGTGTTAGGCAAAGGATTCTTAGGTAAGCACATCTGTAAAAGAAAACATGATCATTTAAACTTCATCAAAATAAATAACTCCTGCTCTTCGAAAGACACTGTAAAGAGAATGAAGAAATAAGCCACAGACTGGGAGAAAAAAATGCACATCACATATCTGATAAAGGAGGTATATCTAGAATATATTATGAATTCAATAATAGGAAAACCACAACCCAATTAAAACATGGGCAAAAGAACTAAACAGACACCACCAAAGAAGATAATATGGATACAATTAGGCACTGAAAAAGACGCTGCTCAAGGAGTCACTAGGGGAATACCAATGAAAGCCACAAGGAAAGATCACTAAAATTTTTAAAGTCTAAATCAAATTAAAGACTGACCACACCAAGTACTGGCAAGGACATGGACCAATCTGAACTCTTATAACCTGGTGATTATGTAAAATGGTACAATCACTTTGGAAAACTCCTAAAAAGTTACATTTACCATAAGACCTAGCCATTCCACACCTAGGTATTTACCCAACAGAAATCAAAGCATATATCCATACAAAGACTTTTACGCCAATATTTATGATAGTTTTACTTGTAAATGCCAAAAACTAAAAAGAACAGAACTATCCATCAATAGATAAGATAAACAAACTGCACTATATCCATACAGTGGAATACTACTCATCAATAAAAAGAAATGAACCATTGGTATTTGCAATAACATGGCTGAATCTCAAAGTATGCTGAGCTAGAGCAGACACTCTCCCTCCCCAAAGTACATATTGTATGATTCCATTTTAAAATTCTGGAAAATGCAAACTAATTCATAGCGATAGGAAGACTATCAGAGGTTACCTGGGGATGAACAAGGAGGGGCGCCTAGGGAAGGAGGGATTTATTAAGGGGCCCAAACATCTTTTGGGGGTGATGGATATTCATTATCTGCATTGGCAGCAGTTTGCCCACAGCCCCAAAACTCTTTGAGACTTGGACCTGTGGATTCACAGCATTCCATAGAAATAGCCTGATAGGAGCTGTGGTATAAATCCAAATGTCAATCTCTAGCCAAAGTGGCTCACGTCTCTCCTCTGCCTTCCAGAAACAGACTTCCAGGCCTCTCTGCACCTACCAAAGTAGTGTAGCAGAATGCTTAACAGCACATAGACCTAGCCTAGAACTATTCAAGCACTACCACTTTTCAGTGGGGCAGTTTTAGGGACACTGTCTACCCTCTGTGAGGCCGAGTTTCCTCTTCAGTAAGATGGAATAAAGGAATCTACCTCAGGGTGGTTTTCAGAAACTGACTTCATGCATGTAACACAGGGCGTGATGTATTTTAAATGTTAAATAAATGTTCTAAGCTATTACTGTTACCTCCATCCCCTTTCCTGGGGATTCCTCCCTCTTCCATCTTCATGACTCTTATACAAGACCTCACCTCAAGTTTCCTGACCACTCTTCCAGAAATCCAAGGCACAAAGTGTCTAGATCAGGGGTCCCCAACCCCCAGGCCATGGACCAGTAGCGGTCTGTGGCCTCTTAGGAACCAGGCCGCACAGCAGGAGGTGAGCGGCCCGGCCAGTTAGCGAAGCTTCATCTGTATTTACAGCCGCTCCCCATCGCTCAAATTACTCCCTGAGCTCGGCCTCCTGTCAACATTATGGTGAACTGTATGATTATTTCATTATATATTACAATGTAACTAACAATAGTAGAAATAAAGTGCACAATAAGTGTAATGCACTTGAATCATCCTGAAACCACCACCTACCCCCTTCCGTGGAAAACCTGTCTTCCACAAAACCAGTCCCTTGTGCCAAAATGGTTGGGGACCGCTGGTCTACATGGTCCAGCTCTGAAATGGAGCAGGACTCTATGGTCCTTCTCGCCCATGTCCTCTGCCTGCATTTTGTCTGTGGAAAAACTTCAGCCAAAGAATAAGTTTAATCAGAGAAGTGAGAAAATGCAGAAGCAAAGGAAAGCAGTCCGACAAGACTAAATAATAATAGTTTAGTCAATAAGCATAGCTAAGGACCTTCAGTTCCTTCTCAAGGGCTATAGATAATATTCTGAGCCATATCCTGTGAGCTGTCTTGTAGATTCTCTCTGTGTATCTACAGATAAAACGCCCACCAGGTGGAAAAAGTTAACTACATGATGACCAGACTGTAGCCATGACATAAGCTGCCATTCCGAGAACTGGCCTCAAGAAAATGGAAACAAACCGACCCTGGAACTGAAGATCAACTGTACTTAAAACAATGAAGACGATGCTGGTCAGACCATCAATGACCAATTTCAAGGTGACTGTCAACAGCCGACTGTGCTGTTTCTGTTGCGGCCCCCTCCCCTCCATCTATAAAAGCTCTTGCCCACTGGTTGGGGGGGTGGGGGGGTCGGCCTTCGGACAGAAGCACCCCCCGCCCCGCCACCCCCCGCCTCCGTTGCCGGCATCCAAAATAAAGCAAGCTTTCCTTTCACCAACCTGGCCTCTTTACTGGCTTTTGAGCAGCGAGCAGCTGGACCCCACTTTTGGTTACAATTCTATGCCACACAATATAGTAGCTACTGGCCACATACCGCTGTCAAGCACTTAAAACGTGGTTACTCTAAACTGAGATGGGCGGCAACTTGAAAATACACATCAGAGTCTGAAAACAGTATAAAAATAAGAATGTAAAATATCTCAATAATTTTACGTTCATTGCGTACTGAAATATGTTATGTAATTGGTTAAATATATTGTTAAAATTAATGTTCACTTTTTAAAAACCTTTTTTAATATGGCTCTTAGAAAATTTTAAGTTACATATGTGGCTCACATTACGTATATATTTCTATTGGCTACTGCTGGTCAAGTTAGACTAATAGCTCCAGGCTTGTATTGCTCCTTCCCCCATCAGTAGTTTAGTCTCCCCAGGGTGAGTGTACCTGTCATTGCTTCACAAAGTCTCAGGTGGCCCAAGGAATGAGGGAGCTTTAAGCAATGCCTAGTCGCAATAGTCACCTCCTGCCCCAATCTGCCTACAAAATCCACCCAATGGTTACACAAACTCAAATCCTTCCAATGCCAATAAACCCACCAACTCCCAACGCAGCCCTTTTTATCTTTGGACAACTCTTGCGAACGAGACACTTCTTCCTTATACTAATGAAGATCGACCTCTCCAGAGGGCTGATCTTATTAGCCCTACTTTACCTCTGAGCCATTCAGAAAAGGCTCAAGACCTGGAAAAAAACTACCATTCGCAGATCACTTACAATGTGCTGTGTAAATTTTAGTTTACTATTGTTTTTTGTTACTAGTTTACTATTGTGTAAATGTAGAAATTTAGTAGGCACTTATATTTAACCCACATAGCAAAAGAAGGAGGTACTGCAGTTGTCTATCTCCATTTTAATAGGGTCTGCAGGGCTCAGAGAAATAAAGTGACCTGCCTAGGGCACCAATCAGCACATGGCCTATTTCAACCCAGAGCTAGCTGACTTCTAAAAACCTTCACTCAACAGTGCTTTTGTGGTCATGCTCCCAACCAACCAGCCCGTTAGCAGCCACAAGCTCAATCCAGAAGCAATCTTGCCCTGGCCGCCAGGTAAGGATGCCCTTACCTGTCTCAGCAGCCCCAAGGATGTCCAGTTTGTCACGAATGGCAGGTGCCAAGGTCAGAGCTTGGACTGGTGTGGGGGCAGAGAAGCCTAGGAAGCTGAGCGCTCGGAGAACTGGCTTGGGTACAAAGAGATCCTTCCAAGCTGATACATCTGCCTTGTGATCATGCATTTCAGGCATCCAGGTCTTTGCTTTTTTGGGTGCCTTTGGAGTAGTACCCTGGGAAGGCTCTGAGGTTTTTTTCCCTTTCTTGTTCTTCTTTTTTGGAACCGTCTGGGCCGGGCTTTCTGATGCCATCTCCCCTACCTCTAGATCAGGACAAACTGTGCCATCTCCCTGGGGCCCTGGCTCAGTATCTTTGCCCTCAAACACTTTCTGGGCACTGGTTCCTTCAGTTTCCACATCTTTACTCTTCTTTAACTTCATCTTTTTCTTTGAGGAGGTAGACTCTCCTTCCGAAACAGCTTGTGCCTTTCTCTTCTTGGGCTCCTCCTTTGAGAAGAGACTGGAGGAACTCTCCGCAGAGGAGACCAACTGATAATCCGTCAGTTCCTCAAAGCACACCAAGTCATCCATCTGTCCGTCTGCAAACATATTTGGGTCAATCTTCACCTGCTTCCATTTTCCCACAACTTTGATGCCCTTCCTCTGAATTCGGCCATAGTTTGATGGCTTTGGCCTCGATTTTTTCTCTTTCAACTTCATGGCTGCTGAAAAGGAGAGAAAATGTTCCACTAGATTGGCAACTGAGAAGCACAGGGCTCTGAGGCAACAAATATTTTCTAAGCAGCCTATAGAGTATCAGGCCCTGCAAAGAAGTGGACACAAAGATGGCTCTAACGGTGATGCTGCCAGCTAGAGAAGATCAAAGAAGGAAAGAAATGTACCCACACAGTGGGCAGCTTGGTCTGCAACAGAGGGGACACAGGAGGTGTAGCAAAGACATATGAGCTAGATCTGGTTTGGATTCCAGATTCAACACTGACTGCTCGTGTGCCCTTGGCAGGTCCTGCTTAATCCTCTCTGAACCTCAGTGTTCTCATATTTTAAAAAGGGGGGAGGGGTTTACTAGCTAAGTCCCAAAATGTTCTCTGCAATAAATAACATTATGTAAAGCACGGAGGGTGAAGCCTGCCACACCCAAGCCATTCTGAAGGCTGAATAAGTATCTGCGGGGGGTCGCTGGAGGGTGGGTGAGGAGGGCAGCTTTATTAAGAGTGCACAGAGCTTTCTTCCTTCTCAAGCCTTGCCCCAAGAGGGCAGATGCCTTTGCCAGGACTCTGGCCTTTGTCAAATGGCTTAAAACCCAACCAGCTTTTTCATTACCTTTTAAGTGATTTAAAAACAAGTGATCTATGCACAAGTCGTCAGACTGGAACTCGAGCCACGTTCTCCCTTTTCAGAAAGGCCGAGAAAACGAGATCCTGTGGAAAGACAAAGGGAAATCTTGGTTCAAATCTGAACCCGTCACTGGCCAGCTCTGGGTCTGGGGTGCACGTATTAATCACTGTGAGCCTCAGTTCCTCGTCTGGAAAATGGGGATGATGAGGGTCTGTGTCTCCTTGGAACGTCACGCGAAGACAAAAAGATGACGCAGGTCCAGAACTGCTCAGCATGGCGCCCCGACGGCAAAGCAAGCCAGAGCGCAACGAAGGTTCACCCCCAGCATCGGCTACGCCGCGATCACAAGCAACCCGGATCAACGACGGGGGGGGAGGAGGGAGGCACATGGGGGCGAGGACGCGGACTGCGACCCGCAGAGCAAGCAGGAGGGGTCCCTCCTCCTGGCGCCCGGCCAGGCGCCCGGCGTTGGCGCCTCATGTCAGGCACGAACCGGCTCACGAAGCTGAGAAACCGAGGGGACCCCGGCGCAGGGTCGGCCAGGCCGCTTGACGAGGCCGGCGGCCGCCCTCTCTGGTCCCGAGAACCCAACGGCCTGGAGAGACCCGCGCTGGGTGGCCGCCTCCAGCTCCTCTCGGGTGCCGGGTCCGGCCCCGGCCCCGCTCCGGCTCCGGCCTTGGTACTCACCGTGTAGGGACGCCGACTAACCGCCTCAGACACTGCTGCACCAGCCCTCCTCGGTAGCGTCCACCGCAGTTCCGGGGAGGGGCTTGCGCCCACGCACGCGTGCGCATTGGGAAGGAAGTCCCGCCGCCATTCTAGACCCCGCACTTAATTCGCTGCGCGCGGCGGGCTTCCGCAGTGCGGGTACCAAGAGCGCAGACGGTGAGTGCAAGGGGCCGCGCTGATAGGTCCTCGTCTCGGGCTTAGGGAGCGGGAGCAACAGGTGGAGCCCGCCGTACTTCCTCTGAAGGGGCTCTGTTCTAGCTCATGTATGGGAACGTAAATTCTTGTATTCTTGCTTTGGTTTTAGTGCAGTGGCTGTTTACGTACTGGCTGTATGCCTGGAGCCTCGCAGAAGTTTTAGCATTTAATTTACAACTCAACCAGCCTGTATTGGAGGTGTTGTTTTCGCTAGGTTTTCATGCCTCGCCTGTTGCTCACTGATGGTTGGGGAAGGTCGGGCTGCCTCCAATAATCAAGCTAAACTGGGTCCTTTGTTATATGCAGAGAAATCAGCTTCACGGTAGTTACTCTGTTTTTCGAGGTGGGCATCACCAGACCATCTGGGAAACCTTTCCCATACACTGTCTTTATGTCCGGTGACTTTGGGAAGTCCTAAAGGACAACGGGGGAATTCACCAAGCTTAGGTCGAGTGAGCCTCCCCACCACCCCGGAGCCACCATGGGACACAGCTCAACTCATTTCTTGGAGGAACTTGCCAGTGTGTCCCCAAGAGCCTGGGTGGCATAGTCTGCACCCACCTGGCGCCTGAAGTCCACGGGGACTGCACTTCCTGTGCTCCGGACTTCCTCATAGGTACTTTACCATCTGGATGTTCATTTGTATCCTTTAATATTCTTTGTAATAAATCAGTAATGGTGAGTAAAGTGCTTTCGTGAGATCTGTGAGCCTTTTGGCAAATTATCAAACCCAAGGAAGAGGTCATGTGACTGAATGCAAGTCTGTGTGCCTGACGAACAGTGAGGCCAAACAATACCAAAACGTCATTTTGGAGCAGAGAAAGGTATATTGCAGGGCCCTGCAAGGAGACGGGTGACTCATGCCTTAAAAATCCAGAACTCCCCAAGCTTTCAGCAAAGCCCTTTTATAGGAAGGGTGAGGGAGGGGCGTGGTTAGTGTTTGCAAACTTCTGGGTGTCACATCCTTTGTTCTTGAGGTCAGGTCACGGTCACCATGTTCCTGTAAACCTCCACCAAACAAAGGTTATTCTCTGTTCTGACAAAGAAGGGCAAGGTCCCAAGGCACAACTTTCACCTTCCGAGGTCCAGGCAGTGCTTAAGAGGAGGGGGTCTCTGTGCAGACAGGTTACCCTGCCCGGGACCCTTAGTCCAGCACCCAGTCTGGGTTCTCCCGCGAGTGCCCAGGCCCTGCTAAGGAGGCAGATCTCAGCTTGTGGTGCCCTCTGGGCCAGGTCCCCAAACCCTGCCCAGCCGTCATCACTGAGGGACCCAGGCGCCCAGAACCCCAAGAGTTCGACCAAAACAACCCAGAAAACCTGTTCTGCTTAAGTTACCTGGAGTGACTTCTGTTCTCTGCAGCCAAACCCTGACTAACAGGTGCATGGAACACACACACACACACATACACACAGAGTTTTCTCTTTTAAAAATTATTTTTAGTATTAGCAGATTGAACACATTTTCAAATATTTATTGGCCATGTATAATTCTTTTTTTAGAAACCACCTCTTCTAGTCTGAGTTCCTTTTTAAAGACAGTTCTTTTGAAAAATTGTTTCATAAGAACTTTCTTTACATTGGGGATTCTAATGATGCAAAGGGCATTGTGGGTTTTTTCCCCCCTCAGTAGATTACATGTCTCTTACCCTTGTTTGTGGTGTTTTTAATGTCACATGTGGTCTGATGGTACCAGTCTCTTCTGTTCCGTAGGTTGTCTTTCTATCTGTCTTCTAGTGACAGGAAATTCACAGAAACCAATAGGCCTGTTTCTCCAGGAGGGGGATGCCTCTCATGCCTTGAATTCCGCCAGGAAAGTAGATTGGATACCAAGTGACGAGGAAGAATGTTGTAGTTTATCTTAGGACAGGGCCGAAAGTAAGCTCATCACACGAGATGAATGGTGCCAAAGCACAGCAGTAGAGGGCTGCTGCTCGCTCAGGCAAAACAGCGCCGTCTGTCCTGCTGTGGTAGCTTTTATTAAAGCATTATCTAGGTTTACACTTTAAGACTTGTTTTCTTAACATTTCAGAAGTGCCAAAGCAGCAACCTATGTTTTTATTAATTATAGAAGCAATAATTGGCTTTCGTGAGAACCTGCCGTGCTTCGTCCTTGAGCGCAAAAGCAGCACAGAGTTCCCACCATTATTCTGATTATACTGAAGTAGCACAAGGACACTTCCTTGCGCTCCCACCACTCTGATTATACTGAGGACACCTCATGGATCAGTGCCCAAAGCACTCAGTGCTTCTTCGCAGGCCCCCGGTTTGCCGGGGGGGGCTCAAAGCAATCAGGACTGTTTGCAGTTCTGGCTTATTCGCCAGCCCCCAGTTTGCTGGGGGGGGCGGCTCATGGGTCACGTCTCCTTTCCATGTCCTCAGTTGTTCCACTACAGAAGAGGGGCTCCTGCAACCTTGCTCTGAAAACCTCTCCCCTCTGTGTCCCATGGACAGTGTCCCCCAGTATCCCAGGGAAAACTGGAGCCGTTTTTGCTGAGCTGTTTGGGGCTGTTGTCCTAAAGCTAAGCAGGGGTGGGGGTGGGGAACAGACAGGTCCTAGGTCTGGTCCCTCATGTCCTTGTCTTGCACGAGGAACAAAGCCTCATTTCCCAGGACATTCAAGCATATTCCAAGCAGAGCCCTCTTCCAGCCCTGATTCTGCCCCTTCTTTCATTTCCTGCTCCTCCTTTTCCCCCCAGCTTCACACTGAGATTCTCACTTCCCCCTTTTTTCTCTTTATTCATTCTTTCATTCAAAACACATTTACTGGGACTTCCCTGGCGGTCCACTGGTTAGGACTTCGCCTTCCAATGCAGGGAGTGCGGGTTTGATCCCTGGTTGGGGAGATAAGATCCCACATGCCTCGCGGTCAGAAAACCAAATCATAAAACAAAAAATATTGTAGTAAATTCATTAAAGACTTTAAAAATGGTCCACATCAAAAAAATTTTTTTTAAAAAATATTTACTGAGCTCCTGACCCAGGGGAATAAGACAGACAAATCTACGCTTTTCATGAGACTTAATCCACTAGGGGTAAGGAACAGAAAGAAGTAAATGTAATAATAAAAATAAAAAATAAAATAAATAAATAAATAAATAAAATTATAAAAATAAAAAATAAAACCCATACTGCCTCCTTGGTTATTACAGATATGAGATTAGGGAACTAATCTGGAAGCAGAGTCCTGTCGCTCTCTCCCCTCCCCCACCTCCTATGCCCTTGCCTACCCTGGGAGGTCACTGTCTGGGAAGGAAGAGCAGTGTCAGAAGTTCTGCAGGTAGTGAGGCTGCCGAGGACACCAGCTGGGTGTTAAAGTCCCCTACTATGATTGTGTAACTGTCAATTTCCCCTTTTATGGCTGTTAGCATTTGCCTTATTTATTGAGTTGTCCCTATGTTGGGTGCATAAATATTTACAATTGTTATATCTTCGTCTTGGATTGATCCCTCGGTCATTATGTAGTGTTCTTCTTTGTCTCTTGGAAGAGTCTTTATTTTAAAGTCTATTTTGTCTGATATGAAAATTGCTACTACAGCTTTCTTTTGATTTCCATTTTCATGGAATATCTTTTTCCATCCCCTCCATGCTGCATGACGTCTAAGCCCAAAAGCCCAAGGAGGAAGTGAGTCTATCTCTTCCCAGGTTTGGTGCCAGACAGAACTCACCTTGGCATGCTAATGCAAGGATGAGGCCTGCGTGGGTGAGTCATTCTGCGGGAGCATTATTTTCCCTCTCAAAATCCTTTCTTGGATATGCGAGAAATCCATAGTCCTCCTTTTTATAAAACTCGACTGCAATTCTTGTGAACTTTATTTTGTATGAGATCATCCTTCCCCTGCCTGCCATGATTTACAAATTTATAGCCCAAAACATTTTACCTTGGCTGACAAATGACACAGAGCCCTAATCTCATATCTGTAATAACCAAGGAGGCAGTACGGGTTGATGGTTAACAGCATGATCTCTGACCAGTGCGTGGGTTGGAATCCTTAGTTGTGACCGTTGGCAAGTGAATTACCCTTGACGGGCCTTAGTTTGGATGCGCATAGGCACTCACAAAATAGGTGCTATCATTACATTTACTTCTCTGCTTCCATCCAGGGCAGCTGTCACTGTGACCAGAGGTGAGTGTGCTGGGAAGGGGCTTGAGCCCACCTTTACCAGGAGACTTTGGGTACCTCCAGTCTTGTATCAACCCAGGTCACTCTGAAGCCCTAGGACTTAGGCTGGCCGGGCAGTGGGTGGGGCAGAGATGGATAACCAAGGAGGCAGTATGGGCAGAGATGGAAGTGCCCACAGGCTCCTATAGGACAGAGGGCAAGGCTGGGGCAACAGAGAGGTGCCCCTGCCCTCCCCCCACCAGTCCATCATAAATCAGGCAGAGCACTTCCGATTTTCATACTCTGTTTCTCAGAAAGATAGTGGTGTCCCTGGCTCTGCATCTGGTGTTCCCACACTGCCTCCAAGATGTCAGCTAAAGCCATAGAGAGCGGGGAAGGAGATGCCACTGAGCTCAGCCCGCTGGAATATCCCTCTGATGGTGAGTGCTCTAGGGAAGCTCCAGAGGGTGGGGTGGCCCAGGGCTTGGGGTGCCTGAACGAGGGCAGAGGGGGTCTTCTAGGTTCTGGCCTGGACCTGCCACCAGGTGCACTGTGCCCCATCAGGTCTCTAACCTCGTGGGCCTCAGACTCCTGCTCTGTGAAGTCTGGAATCTGCCAGCTCCGCGTTGGTGCTGGGTCTCCCTCTCTCTGTCTTCTCCTTGGGTTCACCTCCAAGCATCTTTGTCACCTCTTAGCACAGCTGCCGTTGAGGTCCCCTCCCAACGTCAGAGTTCTTGGGAGTTTCGGGAGATGGTCGAGGGCGCCGTGTGGGGCCTCTAGTCCCTCAGCTGCCCACCCCGCTGGGAGCTCCCCCTCCTTTTTTTTTTTTTTTTTTTCCAGAGGAGGATGAACCTTCCCAGTCAACCGACCAGGCCTCTGATGGTTCTCCTGGGAAGCCACCACAGGGGCCACCCCAAGGGCCAGATGGATCTGGCTCTGACCCCAGAGACCCACCCAAGGCTGGAGGAAGCAATTTCGCCCATTACGCAGGTAACTGATCCCTGAGCATCAATCCACGGGCCCTCACCCAACTCCCCACTGCTCAGTTCAGCCTTCTGAGTTGTCAGTGTCAGGCCCACCTTCCTGATAGAATCTCTCTGACACTCACATTGTCAGAAAAAGGGCACAGTATACATGAGAGATGAAATCAATGATGCTCTAGAATCAGAGGAACCGCATGTGGACTAGCCACATGTCCCTGAAATGTGGGCCGTGGGACTGAGGAACTGAGTTTTAAATTTTATTTCATTTTAATTAAGATTTACATGGCACACATGGCTAGTGGTTCCTATAGTGGGCAGCATGGGCCTAGTGTATGACCTTGGGTGTGTGTGGCATAGAGTTCAAGATCCTTGGAAGTGAGGCGTGAGAACTTCAAGGCCAGTTTGTTGGAAATATCATCTGTGCAGAAACGGAAACCCTCAAGACAGGTCAGGGGTACTGATGGAGGGAGAGGTGATGGTGAGCCATGAGCTGCAGCCTTCAAGAAATGACGAGGTCTGAGGCTGATTTCGTACCTTCTCTCCCTTGCCTGGGACCAAGGCTTCTCTTCGTGCGGAGCTGGCTGAGCTCACTCCTGCAACTCCTGAAATCTCCGGAACTCCTTGTCCCAGCTGCCCCAGCACCCCAGTCCCTGCCGCTGTCAGATGTCCCTGCCAGCCCCAAGAGCTCTCAGCAATTCGACATGGTCCAGGCATGCTCTGCCCCGTGGTGCCAGGGGCTCCAGCCACAAGGCAGGACACACAGAGGAAGCAGGGTGACTTCTCTCTTTTTTTTTTTTTTGAATTTTTGAATTCTATTTTATTATTTTTTTATACAGCAGGTTCTTCTTAGTTCTCCATTTTATACATATTAGTGTATACATGTCAATCCCAGTCGCGCAATTCATCCCACCAGCACACCCCCCACCACTGTCCCCTCTTGTTCTCTACAACTGTGTCTCTAGTTCTGCCCTGTAAACTGGTTTTTCGAGGTTCCACATATATGCGTGAATATACGATATTTGTTTTTCTCTTTCTGACTTACTTCACTCTGTATGATAGACTCTAGATCCATCCACATCACTACAAATGACCCAATTTCGTTCCTTTTTATGGCTGAGTAATATTCCATTGTATATATGTGCCACATCTTCTTTATCCATTCATCTGCTGATGGGTATTTAGGTTGCTTCCATATCCTGCCTATTGTAAATACTGCTGCAGTGAACATTGGGGTTCATGTGTCTTTTTGAATTATGGTTTTCTGTGGGTATATGCTGAGTAGTGGGATTGCTGGGTCGTGTGGTAATTCCATTTTTAGTTTTTTAAGGAACCTCCATACTGTTCTCCATAATGGCTGTATCAGTTTACATTCCCACCAACAGTGCAAGAGAGTTCTCTTTTCTCCACACCCTCTCTAGCATTTGTTGTTTGTAGATTTTCTGATGATGCCCATTCTGACCGGCATAAGGTGATACCTCACTGTAGTTTTGATTGCATGTCTCTAATAATTAGTGATGCTGAGCGGCTTTTCATGTGCTTCTTGGCCATCTGTATGTCTTCTTTGGAGAAATGTCTATTTAGGTCTTCTGCCCATTTTTGGATTGGGTTGTTTGTTTTTTTAATATGGAGCTGCGTGAGCTGTTTATATATTTTGGAGATTAATCCTTTGTCCATTGATTCGTTTGCAAATATTTTCTCCCATTCTGAGGGTTGTCTTTTCGTCTTGTTTGTAGTTTCCTTTGCTGTGCAAAAGCTTTTAATTTTCATTAGGTCCTATTAGTTTATTTTTGTTTTTATTTCCATGACTCTAGAAGGTGGATCAAAAAAGATCTTGCTGTGATTTATGTCAAAGAGTGTTCTTCCTATGTCTCCTCTAAGAGTTTTATAGTGTCCGGTCTTACATTTAGGTCTCTAATCCATTTTGAGTTTATTTTTGTGTATGGTGTTAGGGAGTGTTCTAATTTCATTCTTTTACATGTAGCTGTCCAGTTTTCCCAGCACCACTTATTGAAGAGACTGTCTTTTCTCCATTTTATATCCTTGCCTCCTTTGTCATAGATTAGTTGACCATAGGTATGTGGGTTTATCTCTGGGCTTTCTATCCTATTCCATTGATCTATATTTCTGTTTTTGTGCCAGTACCATATTGTCTTGATTACTGTAGCTTTGTAGTATAGTCTGAAGTCAGGGAGTCTGATTCCTCCAGCTCTGTTTTTTTTCCCTCAAGACTGCTTTGGCTATTTGGGGTCTTTTGTGTCTCCTACAAATTTTAAGGTTTTTTGTTCTAGTTCTGTAAATAATGCCACTGGTAATTTGACAGGGATTGCATTGAATCTGTAGATTGCTTTGGGTAGTATAGTCATTTTCACAATATTGATTCTTCCAATCCAAGAGCATGGTATATCTCTCCATCTGTTTGTGTCATCTTTGATTTCTTTCATCAGTGTCTTATAGTTTTCTGAGTACAGGTCTCTTACCTCCTTAGGTAGGTTTATTCCTAGGTATTTTATTCTTTTTATTGAAATGGTGAATGGGATTGTTTCCTTAATTTCTCTTTCTGATCTTTCATTGTTAGTGTATAGGAATGCAAGAAATTTCTGTGCATTAATTTTGTATCCTGCAACTTTGCCAAATTCATTGATTACCTGTAGTAGTTTTCTGGTGGCATCGTTAGGATTCTCTATGTATAGTGTCATGTCATCTGAAAACAGTAACAGTTTTACTTCTTCTTTTCCAATTTGGATTGCTTTTATTTCTTTTTCTTCTCTGATTGCCATGGCTAGGACTTCCAAAACTGTGTTGAATAATAGTGGTGAGAATAGACATCCTTTTCTTGTTCCTGATCCTAGAGGAAATGCTTTCAGTTTTTCACCATTGAGAATGATGTTTGCTGTGGGTTTGTCGTATATGGCCTTTATTATGTTGAGGTAGGTTCCCTCTATGCCCACTTTCTGGAGAGTTTTTATCATAAATGGGTGTTGAATTTTGTCAAAAGCTTTTTCTGCATCTATTGAGATGATCATATGGTTTTTCTTCTTCAATTTGTTAATATGGTGTATCACATTGATTGATTTGTGTATATTGAAGAATCCTTGCATCCCTGGGATAGATCCCACTTGATCATGGTGTATGATCCTTTTAATGTGTTCTTGGATTCTGTTTGCTAGTATTTTGTTGAGGATTTTTGCATCTCTATTCATCAGTGATATTGGTCTGTAATTTTCTTTTTTTGTAGTATCTTTGTCTGGTTTTGGTATCAGGGTGATGGTGGCCTTATAGAATGAATTTGGGAGTGTTCCTTCCTCTGCAATATTTTGGAAGAGTTTGAGAAGGATGGGTATTAGCTCTTCTCTAAATGTTTAATAGAATTCATCTGTGAAGCCGTCTGGTCCTGGACTTTTGTTTGTTGGAAGATTTTTAATCACCGTTTCAATTTCATTACTTGTGATTGGTCTGTCCATATTTTCTGTTTCTTCCTGGTTCACTCTTGGAAGGTTATACCTAAGAATTTGTCCATTTCTTCCAGGTTGTCCATTTTATTGGCATAGAGTTGCTCGTAGTAGTCTCTCATGATGCTTTGTATTTCTGTGGTGTCCGTTGTAACTTCTCCTTTTTCATCTCTAATTTCATTGATTTGAGTCCTCTCCCTCTTTTTCTTGATGAGTCTGGCTAAAGGTTAATCAATTTTGTTTATCTTCTCAAAGAACCAGCTTTTAGTTTTATTGATCTTTGCTATTATTTTCTCTGTTTCTATTTCATTTATTTCTGCTCTGATCTTTATGATTTCTTTACTTCTACTAACTTTGGGTTTTGTTTGTTCTTCTTTGTCTAGTTTCTTTAGGTGTAAGGTTAGATTGTTTATTTGATATTTTTCTTGTTTCTTGAGGTAGGCTTGTATTTCTATTAACTTCCCTCTTAGAACTGCTTTTGCTACATCCCATAGGTTTTGGATCATCGTGTTTTCATTGTAATTTGTCTCTAGGTATTTTTTAATTTCCTTTTTGATTTCTTCACTGATCTCTTGGTGAAGAGATTTAGTAATGTATTGTTTAGCCTCCATGTGTTTGTGTTTCTTACGTTTTCTTTCCCTGTAATTGATTTCTAATCTTATAGCATTGTGGTCGGAAGAGATGCTTGATATGATTTCAGTTTTCTTAAATTTACCAAGGCTTGATTTGTGACCCAAGATGGGATCTATCCTGGAGAATGTTCCATGTGCACTTGAGAAGAAAGTGTAATCTGCTGTTTTTGGATGGAATGTCCTATAAATATCAATTAAATCTATCTGGTCTGTTGTATCATTTAAAGCTTGTGTTGCCTTATTAATTTTCTGTCTGGATGATCTGTCCATTGGTGTAAGTGAGGTGTTAAAGTCCCCCACTATTACTGTGTTACTGTCGATTTCCTGTTTTATAGCTGTTAGCAGTTGCCTTATGTATTGAGGTGTTCCTATGTTGGGTGCACGTATATTTATAATTGTTATATCTTCTTCTTGGATTGATCCCTTGATCATTATGTAGTGTCCTTCCTTGTTTCTTGTAACATTCTTTATTTTAAAGTCTATTTTATCTGATATGAGTATTGCTACTCCAACTTTCTTTTGCTTTTCATTTGCATGGAATATTTTTTTCCATCCCCTCACTTTCAGTCTGTATGTGTCCCTAGGTCTGAAGTGGGTCTCTTGTAGACAGGATATATGTGGGTCTTATTTTTGTATCCATTCAGCGAGCCTGTGTCTTTTGGTTGGAGCATTTAATCCATTTACATTTAAGGTAATTATCGCTATGTATGTTCCTATTACCATTTTCTTAGTTGTTTTGGGTTTGTTTTTGTAGGTCTTTTCCTTCTCTTGTGTTTCCCACTTAGAGAAGTTCCTTTAGCATTTGTTGTATAGCTGGTTTGGTGGTGCTGAATTCTCTTAGCTTTTGCTTGTCTGTAAAGCTTTTGATTTCTCCGTCGAATCTGAATGAGATGTTTGCCAGGTAGAGTAATCTTGGTTGTAGGTTCTTCCCTTTCATCACTTTAAGTATATCATGCCACTCCCTTCTGGCTTGTAGAGTTTCTGCTGAGAAATCAGCTGCTAACCTTATGGGAGTTCCCTTGTATGTTATTTGTTGTTCTTCCCTTGCTGCTTTCAATAATTTTTCTTTGTCTTTAATTTTTGCCAATTTGATTACTATGTGTCTCGGCGCGTTTCTCCTTGGGTTTATCCTGTATTGGACTCTCTATGCTTCCTGAACTTGTGTGGCTATTTCCTTTCCCATGTTAGGGAGGTTTTCAACTATAATCTCTTTGAATATTTTCTTGGGTCCTTTCTCTCTCTCTTCTCCTTCTGGGACCCCTGTAATGCGAATGTTGTCACGTTTAATGTTGTCCCAGAGGTCTCTTAGTCTGTCTTCATTTCTTTTCATTCTTTTTTCTTTATTCTGTTCCACGGCAGTGAATCCCACCATTCTGTCTTCCAGGTCACTTATCCGTTCTTCTGCCTCAGTTATTCTGCTATTGAGTCCTTCTAGTGTAGTTTTCATTTCAGTTACTGTATTGTTCATCTCTGTTTGTTTGTTCTTTAATTCTTCTAAGTCTTTGATAAACATTTCTTGCATCTGCTCGATCTTTGCCTCCATTCTTTTTCCAAGGTCCTGGATATCTTCACTATCATTATTCTGAATTCTTTTTCTGGAAAGCACTTCATTTAGTTGTTTTTCTGGGGTTTTACCTTGTTCCTTCATCTGGTACAAAGTCCTCTGCCTTTTCATTTTGTCTAGCTTCTGTGATTGTGGTTTTCATTCCTCAGGCTGCAGGATTGTAGTTCTTCTTGCTTCTGCTGTCTGCCCTCTGGTGGATGAGGCTATCTAAGAGGCTTGTGCAAGGTTCCTGATGGGAGGGACTGGTGGTGGGTAGAGCTGGGTGTTGCTCTGGCGGGTGGAGCTCAGTAAAACTTTATTCTGCTTGTCGGCTGATGGGTGGGGCTGGGTTCCCTCCCTGTTGGTTGTTTGGTTTGAGGTGACCCAAAACCGGAGCCTGCCCAGGCTCTTTGGTGGGGCTAATGGTAGATTCTGGGAGGGCTCACGCCAAGGAGTACTTCCCAGAAGTTCTGCTGCCAGTGTCCTTGTCCCTTAGTGAGCCAAAGCCACCGCTTGCCTCTGCAGGAGACTCTCCAACAGTAGCAGGTAGGTCTGGTTCAGTCTCCCCTGGGGTCATTGCTCCTTCCCCTGGGTCCCGATATGCACACTACTTTGTGTGTGCCCTGCAAAAGTGAAGTCTCTGGGACTTCCCTGGTGGCGCAGAAGTTAAGAATCCGCCTGCCAATACAGGGGACACGGGTTCCATCCCTGGTCCGGGAAGATCCCACATGCCGCGGAGCACCCAAGCCCGTGTGCCACAACTACTGAGCCTGCACTCTGGAGCCTGTGAGCCACAACTACTGAGCCTGCGTGCCACAACTACTGAAGCCCGCGCCTAGAGCCCACGCTCTACAACAAGAGAAGCCACCGCAATGAGAAGCCTGCGCACTGCAACGAAGAGTAGCCCCCGCTCGCCACAACTAGAGAAAGCCTGCCTGCAGCAACGAAGACCCAATGCAGCCAAGAATAACTAACTAGATAAATTTATAAAAAAGGAAAAAAGAGCGAAGTCTCTGTTTCTCCCAGTCCTGTCAAAGTCCTGCAATGAAATCCCACCAGCCTTCAGAGTGATTCTCTAGGAATTCCTCCTCCCGTTGCCAGACCCCCAGGTTGGGAAGCCTGACGTGGGGTTCAGAACCTTCACTCCAGAGGGCGGACTTCTGTGGTACAATTGTTCTCCAGTTTGTGAGTCACCTACCCAGCAGTTATGGGATTTGAGTTTATTGTGATTGCGCCTCTCCTACCGTCTCATTGCACCTTCTCCTTTGTCTTTGGATGTGGGGCACCTTTTTTGGTGAGTTCCAGTATCTTCCTGGCAATGACTGTCAGGAAGCAGTCATTTTCATTTGCATGGAATATTTTTTTCCATCCCCTCACTTTCAGTCTGTATGTGTCCCTAGGTCTGAAGTGGGTCTCTTGTAGACAGGATATATGTGGGTCTTATTTTTGTATCCATTCAGCGAGCCTGTGTCTTTTGGTTGGAGCATTTAATCCATTTACATTTAAGGTAATTATTTACCTTATTTAAGGTTCTTGTCACTCGAGGTGACAAGAACCTTGCCAAGAAGGAACCAAAGCAGGGTCCCTTCTGGTGGGGGAATTAGAGATGCTTCCTGCAGAAAGTGACAAGTAGGCTGAGTCCTGGAGGACGGGGGGCTTTCGCTCCAACTGTAGCCTGAGAAGGGTATAGGGTGTCTGGAAGAGGGAAAGACCAGAAAAGTCAAATTTATTCCATCGCAAATGAAAATAGCATGCTTTTCTTGATTTTGTTTTGTTTTGAGAAAATGATACCAAATGTATTGACTTCACAGAGCAGCATGAAACTTTTTCAAGGCAGGTGCCCCTCGCCATCTGGAGCATAACAGAGCTCCAGACTCTCGTCCATCCACCTCTGCATTCTCAGAAAATCAGACTTCTCAGGAAAAGCAGGAAGAGGCCAGGCAGGGGCTGCTCTCTTCTCTGATCCCAACTCCAGGGAACCCCCTCCCACTGTGGCAGCAGCGGGGGTGCAGGGGGAGGCCAGTGCCATGCACTCATGGGGGTGCTTTTTGTCTCCAGGTATGGCCTCTGTAGCCGTGATTGGAGGAGGTGAGTCTCTTTGGGAAGAAACTCAAGCCCTCATCTGACCCTGGGACCACCTGGCCTTGACCAAGCCCAAGATTGCTTTGAGCCCCAGGACATAGGTGGGTAAGGGTGCAGTGGGCAGGGGACAGAGTTGGAACACTCGAGGTGACAAGAACCTTGCCAAGAAGGAACCGAAGCAAAGCCATTCAAAGCACCCAGGTCCAATCTCAGCTTCTCCCAAGTGCAAACCGTGTGATCCAGGCGGGTTGTTAAATCTGTCTCAACCCATGATTCCTGCCCAGAAAGCAGGGCCAGTGGTACCTCCGGAGGGTTGTAGGGGATGTGTAAGCTGAGCTGTAGGGATTCCTCGGACTGCTTTACAAACCCTCTAGCTTATCCTGTGAGCCCAGAGGTTTCCAGCTGTGCCCCTGGCCAGCATCCTCTAACACGGTGGCCAGAATTCAAGAAAATGAAAACATTTCTGTCACACCAGCCACAGTCTCAGGTGCTCATTGGCTACAGGCGGCCAGCGTGTTGGACAGTGCAGATACGGAACGTTTCCTGGTTGCAGAAAGTTCTATGACTGCACTCTCTGGAGATGTAGGGGACCCCTGGGGGGACGCCCACAGGCAGCTGCAGGGCAGAGGGCAGAAGCCGCCACCCCAGCACCTCTTCAGAAGAGCAGCTCTGTCCTTATTCTGTGGGCCCTGTGATAGGGGGAAAGACGCTATTTTCCCTGCCAAAAGGGGGCGCTTGAAGACCACTGCTCCTTTCATCTTATTTCACACAAGGGCGGTTGAGGCACAGGGAGGACAGGTGAGCCTTCCAGGACCACAGCAAAACAGAGAAATGCACAGGCCTGGGATCCAGCTTCTCGGCAGGGCCCCGTGCACTCGTGTCCACTTCTACAGCCTTCCTTTGCCTCAGGCCCCGTGGCTCTCACGAGAGCGACGTGCACCCCTCACCTCATCCCCCTCAGGAAGGTATCAGGGAGAACTGGGGAGTCTGTCCCCTGTGGCCAACCCTAAAGCTCCTCTCCCCATACAGCCGTGGCCGTGGGGGCTGTGCCCGTGGTGCTGGGCGCCATGGGCTTCACCGGGGCAGGAATCGCAGCCTCCTCCTTAGCGGCCAAGATGATGTCAGCGGCCGCCATTGCCAATGGGGGCGGAGTTGCCGCCGGCAGCCTCGTGGCCACTCTCCAGTCCGTGGGTAAGTGTCCGGGCGGGAGGAAGCGGGGAGGGTGTGACACAGCAGCACAGGATTCAGGCCAGAGGCTAAGCCGGAGGGAGGGCCTGTCTGCTTCCTCCAGCTTCGTGGGCATCAATGTCCCTGGTCCTTTGACTCTCCCTCACTGTCCTCTCTTCTGGTGGGGGTGGGTTTGGGGGCACTGGGGGCGTGCAGCGCAGCAGGTGCGCGTTCCCCATCAGCCCTGCAAACCTGCGTAGGGCCCTCCCCTCGCTGGGCCCAGCCTCGTGCTGGGGAGGGAGAGGCAGAGACCCTGTGCCATTTCTCAGAGGGTCTGTCCTGTCGCTGGTGGAGTCACCGCCAGAGTGCGTGTCTCCACGCATGGGCAGCAGCCCCTCCCTAGAGCAGACCTCCTGGGGTTTCAGGAAGTAGAGGAGGGAACAGGACTGGGATGTCTGGGTCTTGGGCCTCCTGTGGGTCCTGGGTTCTCTGTCCTCCCCAGTCTTGCTGGGAGCTGCCGGGGCTGCCTGTCCCCTTGTGCTCTAACCCCCTCCTCTCTCCCAGGGGCAGCCGGACTTTCCATGTCATCCAACATCATCCTGGGCTCGGCTGGGTCAGCTCTTGGGGCCTGGCTGTGGGGTAGAAAAAAGAAAGCCCCTTCCTGTCCTCCACCAGGATCCAGTACTGAAGCAGAGAGGGGCTCCCAGGCTGGAGATGACCCTCCAGGGCCTCAGGATGTCAGTCCCCCAAATGACAAGTCCTCTGCCTCCTAAAATCCTTCAAAGAAGCACAGGAAATAAAGAAGAGATGCTGTGACCTTCACGAGTGTCTGCACTGCATTCTTGTCTACCAGGCAGGGTGCAGTGCATCTGCAGAGCCATGGCTTCAGGGTTGGGGGCAGCAGGAAGTCTGTAAGAATGGGCACTGATGTCTGCGACAGGAAGCCAGGTCTGTTGCAGTCCTGCCACCCAGCTGGGAAGGTCATGTCTCCCCTTTGAGCCTCAGTTTGCTGCTCTTTGGATGGGATCGTGGATCACATGTCTTCAAAGATGTCAGCCAGAGGCAGCAATACAGGATGGCTTGGCCCTGGGGTCAGTTTGAGCCATTGACCCTCAGTTATGAAACACTTTATCCTCAGGGATTATTGACCCCTCCCCTCCCCACCCAAGACTCTGGGTCTGACTGTATCATGAGTCTAGGAACTCAGCAACACTTGTCTGCCTGGCCTGGTGGCCTTTGGAGCTCTTCAGGTAGGTAGAGAATTTGCATTTCTCCAGAGAGCTCTGTGCCGGTTGGTGTAGAGCTCAGGGTCCTTGGGCTCCAAGGGAGACTGGCCAGAACCTGCAAGGACAGACAGGCCTCGCTCCCCTGGTGGTGCTCCCAAGAGGCTTGTCAATGCTCAGCTGTCTCCTAAGGCCCGCTGGCTGCCTGGCCCTGGGTCAGGTGGCGGGCATTCTATGTGTGTTGACCTGGCCTCTGCCACCTGCCTGTCTGTCCATGCAGATAACCCATACCCAGTTTCTGGCAGCCCTGCTTCCACTTTAGACTGGAGTCTCAGATCTCGTCCTGTTGGCTCCAGGACCCCGGCCCAGGTCCCCACTCTGGCCTTCACCCCCGTCTTCCTTCACGGCCCCTCCTCCACCAGGCTCTCTCCCTCAGATGCTGCCCCAGTTCACTCATACAGCTCCCAGCTAGCCTCAAGGGCTCCCAGAACACAGACAAGCTCAAGACCCACAGGTCAGTTCCACATCTTCAGAAAGTCTGCTCCTGTGGGTAAGACAGGCAGGGGTGGGCAGGGGCGGCTCCTTCCTGCCGCCCCTACCCTCGGGGGGCGGGGGGCTCGGCGAGTGGAGGGGAGACCCGTCTGCATCCACTGGAAGAACTGTCTCATGTTTCTCATCTGGGTGGCTGCAGGCAGAGAAGCTGGGTCTTGGGAGGGAAGTGACTTAAGCCCCCAACTGGGCTCTGGGGCTCTGGAAGCCAAGAGCCTAGTCCGTGCCCGGGTGACCCTCAAGCCGTGAGCCTGGGTAGGGGGAAGAGACAAGCATTAGGAGGAACCGAATCAGAGCCATTCAAGCCCACGCTTTGGAAGCAGCTGGACCTGGGTCGAGTCCCGCTTTGCCAAGCCAAGCTTTGTGATCTTGGATGAATCTCTTACCCTCTCTGCCAGTATTTCCTCATCGTAAAATGGGGATAGTAATCTCATCCTTCTCGTTGAGTTAGTGAGGAGAGCGCATGAGAACAGGAACCCAGAACAACCTGGCCGTGGTATGGGCCTTAAAAACGTAATTCGTTCTGATTTCCTAATTCTGGCATATTTTAAATTACTCCATGGGGATCTAAGGGAGTTCTAGAAATCTATGTTTCAGGAGGAGGGAAGCAGCCCACCTCGGGAAGTAAAATCTCCCTCCAGCCGCCTCCCCACCTTCCCCTCACACAGGTCCTTCTGTAACCCCAGTACCATATCTTGGACCCTTCCCAGGCCTGCATCTTCCACAAGCTCAGAGCAGCCTCTCCACCCCTTGGAGCCCCTTGAGATTTTTAAGGGCAGTGGGTGTGACCCCAGTTCTGGCGTCCTCATCTCCCCATCAAAGCTCCACTGTTTCAGCAGTTTGGGTGCCGGTCAATTTCTATGCCATAGAATTTACCAGTGCTGTCCTCTTAGCCTCTAACCTGGCTTCCGAGATACTGTCTGCAGGGAGCCTGGTCAAAGTGGGCGGGGCAGCCTCTGGAGGTGTCTTGGCAGGACTTCCTTGGCTAAGTGTCCCTGGCAGGGACTGGTGGGAGCTGGCTTGGGGGCTAGGGAGGGCACAGGGTCCTGCCCAAGGACCCATGGGAGGGGACAACAGCATCACCTTCAGTCTCTCTCCCTCCCCTGTCCTTCCCCTTGGGTGTCCGCCCTGGCTTTCTCTCTGAGAGGGGTCAGAGGGAGGCAGGTCCCTGGGCACAGGAGATCTGGGCCCCCTGCCCTCTCCTTCTTAGAGAGGGGGGACCCTGCGGCTGAGGCCCACTCTCTGGCTCTCACTTCCCCAGGATTCACCACCAGAATTCTCCTCCTTTAGGTTTTTACCTAAGCGTCCAACCAGCCTTTCGTAAGTTTGTCCTGATGGATCTCAGATCCAGAGCGTTGATTTGAACAAAATTCTTCAATTCAGGCCCATTTTCTTCAATTAGTTCTTGAAAGCCCCCTTTCTGGCTTTATTTATTTATTCTCTCTGTTTATCTTCCCTTTTACCTGCAATTCCCCCCTCTCATATTAGAACGTCAGCCTTTCTAACATGTTGAACGTGTATCTGTTTTTCGTATATATATGTATGTATATATATATATGTATATATGTATATATTTCTGTAAAATGGGTGTCGCTTTTTGTTTGGATGTGTTTTAATTTACATACAGAAGAGTGTACTGTATATCTCATTTTATTTCTTTTATTCCACACTTGACAGCTATGTTTTTGAGATCCCTCAGGGTCGATAGGTGAGCTTCTAATCCTTGCTTTCAATCGCTGCAAAGTGCTCCAGTGTGCATCCGCCACCGTTCAACTTTCTGCCCCTAGGGTGGACCCCCGGGGTCCTCCCACTTCTGCCAACAGAAACTGTACAGGATGGAATTGGCTGGGGGCTGTGGGCGGTGACACAGCCTCCAACCACTGCCCAACCTCTGACCTCTGACTCCTGTGCATCACCCTCTGTTCTTAGGACTCACCCTGTCATCCAACGCTGCCCTGGCTGGGGCCACATCTACCCTGGGATCCTTGCTGGGGACGCTGAATGGCTCCTACCTGCTAGGATGCCCTGCTGCGGCCCTGACCGCTTTCCCACTAGGAGATAACTGGCCCTGGGTGATAGATACCCCTCCTTGGACGCCTACCCAGCACATGGGAGTATGACAAGAAAGTTAAGACCTGGGCCACAACTGGCAGTCTTCCTCATGGTCAGAAATATGGGGACTCCTCAGCTTACGAGAAACGATTCATAAGAGGAAAAGAATCAGAACAGCTGAATTTGATCAAACCCTGTGATATCCTAGTCACTAAGCTTAGCAGTTGACATTTATCAATTCATTTAATTCTCATAAGAACCCCAGAGAAAGATGATATTGCCCCTTATTTACAAATGAAGGGAGCGTTGTCCACGGGCCCTAGGCTGGGAGGTGAGGTGGGGTGGGTAGCTGTTCCGGAGCCTGGGACAGGAAGTAGAACAGAAATGCAGGCGTCGGGGCCTGGGAGGAAGGCTCAGGGCAGGGCAGGTTCTGAACAGCCCAGAAGGGCCATGCTCCTCCACCCGGAGATGTCCACTGGGGGACCCTGCAGGCAGGCCATCAGACAGCACCCTTTCCCCTGGGCCATCTGTGTGTTGGGGCCCAGGTGCGCCAAGCTGCTGGCCAGCCTGGCATCGTCTCTCCTCCCAAACAATAATGCTGAGCCTCAAATACCCTTTAACTGGGCTCCTGATTCTTGAGTCTCTGGTTCTATACCCCAACCAGGTGGCCCACTGGTCACTTAGGGTTTAGCTTTCATACCCCTTAATCTCTTTAATTCCTTCCCTGCCACCCCAAAGCTCTCTTCTTGGGGAGCTGGCTGAGCTCACACCTGCACACCCTGCTAGTTTTAGAACTACTGGTCCCCACTGGCTGCTGCAGACCAAGACCTCTACCAGGGAGTTCCAGGGACTCTCAGCATTGGGGAGCCAGGCAACTATGGTCCAGTGTTGTGAGCGGCTCCAGCCACGGGATCAAGGATGGTTCTGATTGGGAGGGTCAGGGTCAGCTTTCCAGAGGAAGGGGCAACAGGTGGGGCCTTGGAGAATCAGGAACATTCAATGCGTCCCAGCAGTGTTCTCAAGCAGCCTTCAGGCCTTCAGCAGTGCTTGCCCTGATTTCAGCCGGGTCCTGCAAAATGAACACACCTCTCCACAAGGATTTACTGCTGTCGAAGAGGTTTCCCTGGATGAAAGGAGAAGGCTATATAACGCGCCCCCCAGACACACACTCCGAAAACACCAACCCTATTTCAGATGAACTAACGTCCCGGCTCAGAGGGCGTGACACTCACTTCGCCTCTTCCTGCCCCAGTCAAACCACCACGCCCTAAATTACTTTGCCAAGAGTCCCACACTCGCCGTGAAGGGGGCTGCAGCGGCACACCTTCCTTCCCAAATCTGTAAGGGTTTTGCTTTTTTTTTTGACCAAACCTGGCTAGGAAGGCAGAGAGAAAAAAGAACTTCTGTGCTTCCCACAAACAACCCCCAAGCAACCAGTCCGCAGACATTAAAAAACACGCAACAAAACCCCTGTCTGATGGTTGGATTTTTCTGGAACAAGGCCCTCAAACCCCGTCTCCAGATTACTCTAGGCCAACGCATGCAGGTCCACTCAGGACAGGTCACCCGCCTACCCAGCAGCCCTTGCCACGCTCAGGGCTGTGGCTCACCTTCTCAGGAAGAAGCAGGCAGGGGTCCTTCCTTCCTGTGTCTCCCAGCCTGGGGAAGGCCCCCCATAGGTGGGCTGTGGGCTCAGGGAGTGGAGGGGCAGCCAGTGTGGATCCACTCACAGAATGTTCTTTCGGTTTCCAGCCAAGGCTGCTGCAGCTGTGGCGGGAGGAGGTAAGTCTCTGCCGCGGAAACCTGCGCCTCGTCCGTCCCCAGGCCCTGGGACTTGGGGAGCCGCTGGCCTTGCACCTGCCCCAGGCTTCCTGTGCGTTGTAGCGGAGGAGGCGCTACAGTGAGGAAATGGCGAGCTTCCGTGTGGCGCAGAGGCAGCCCCAGCGGGGGCCCAACCTCCTTGCCGAGCCTCTGCCCCGTGGCTTTGAACTCCTCTGGGTTCAGCTTTCCTCGTGAAAATCAGGCCAAGGCTGCCCACTCAGGTTTATTGTGAGGGTTACGTAGGATGAGACACGCGCACAGTCTGGACCCAGGAGGTGTGTTAAGGAGAAGCCACTGGCTCAGCGACTCTGGCTTCCAGTTGCTCTGCGGTGATGCCGTGGAGACCCAGAGTTGGGATCCAAGCCGGGCTCAGAACGTGCTCCTTGCTTTATGCTGGGCCCTGGGTAAGATTTGCTTGTATTAAAGATGTCCTCAGCGAAGACAAGAAGCTTGCAAACCTCCGCCCCGCCCCCAACTTAGTTCCAGGATTTTACTAAGGCAGAAACTGAAGCCTTTCCCGAGGAAGGTCCTGCTGCGGATCAGAGGCCTGACCCCGGTGACCCCGCGGCCCTCCCCTCCGCTTTCCCCACCAGCTGTGCTGCCCTCGCCTCCTGACTGCGGGCCGGGCCTGGAATCTCTCCCAAGCTCAGGCTTTACCCCTTCTCCGGGCTCCCTGAAGTCCCCCAAGCTTGATGTGCTCTGCGTGTGTGCTGTGGGAGCGTGTCCATCTCCCCCTCAACCCATCTCCTCGCCCCCTACAGCCGTGGCCGTGGGGGCTGTGCCCGTGGTGCTGGGCGCCGTGGGCTTCACCGGGGCAGGAAGCACAGCCTCCTCCTTAGCGGCCAAGATGATGTCAGCGGCCGCCATGGCCAATGGGGGCGGAGTTGCCGCCGGCAGCCCGGCGGCCACTCTCCAGTCCGTGGGTGAGTGTCCCCGATGGGGCTTGCTGTGGAAGGTGAGGGAGGACAAGAGCCTCAGAGCATCCAGCCCTGACCTTAGCCCTGGTGAGCCCCAGTCTGCCTGTGCCTTTGTCTCACCCTCCGTGGTCACTCTCTCTGGGTCTCTGAAGCAGGTGCGTTGCTGGGGGAAGGTGCTCTGGCCTAGGGTGTGCTCGGCTCAGGCTGACTCTGCCCAAAGCAGACTTTCTGAGTTAGCTGGGGCGTCTCTGTCCCACCTGGGGCTCGGCCTTCTTCCCCAGAGAGAGAAGCAGCTCCCAGCACTCGGTTTCACCACCGGAGTTCATGCCTTTGGGTACCTGCTTGCAGCAGCCTTGCCCAAACAGAGATCCTTGGGGGTTGGGGAAACAGAGAAGGGTTCTGGGTGGGATCTCTGGGCCTGAGGTCCTCCTGACAGGCCCTGGAGTCTCAGACCCTATGGTTCTGCCCCACAAGCTGCCCCAGCCTGCCCATCCCATTCTACTCACCCTCTGCTTCTCCCCCAGGATCAGGTGGACTCTCTCTGTCACCCAAAGTCCTCCTGGGATCCACTGGGTTTGCCCTTGTGTCCCTCGTGGTGGGCTTGTGACAGCTCCCTGTCACTCCCTTTGCAGAGAAGAGGACCAGGTAGTGCCCTGCTCACCAGCCTGATGAAGGAAGGGACCAAACGCTGCACCCCCAGAGGAAAATAAGAAATAAAAATGAGTTGTTGCAACCCCTCCGCATCCCTTCCTTCTTGTTTGCCTGAAGTCGCGGTGGGGGAAGGCTCACTTCTCTTAGAGCGACATGGTGTCGGGGTGCCCAGAGATGGACTGAGTCAAACGGTGAAGCCTGGAACCTGTCCTTGCCCAGCTTCAGACTCTGTGTGTGACCCTGGGTGGGTCACCTCTGCTCTGGGCCTGCATTCGGCCCTCTCTATATGGGGAGTTGGTCTGAAAGACCTCAAAGGTCCCAGCCAGGGTGGGTGTTTTGGCTCAGTTCCTGTGCAGAGTCAGGAATGGAAGGGGAGGGAGCATCCTGTGTGGAGCCTCATTTGCACGCACCCCACTCCTACCCTCTGCATATGCAATGGCTATTTCCTAAGTGGCCTGGCTGAGGCTCAGAAAGCAACGGCCCCAGGACGTCACTGGTTCCTCCCAAAGTCAAAGTCCAGCGCCCTGGCCTTTCTCCCCCAACAGCTAGAAAGAAAATCTAGTTTGTCAAGGGCTCTGATCTTTCTGCTTCAGGACCATGGTCCCTAAATATCCTTCTCCCCCCAGTACAAGGTCTTGTAGAAACTTCTCATCACCAGGATGGGATCTATCCCAGAACATCAGAAAATTCGCTTACATGTTGATTCACTCTTCCTTTCCACAAACTCTTTGAGCGTGAGCTGTGGGTCAGGCACTGGGCTGTGCGCTAGGAAACTTGGCCTTTCCTAGGTAGCACTCTTGGTCTGCTGCGTGGGTGGACCAACAGGCAGACAGCCATTGATGTTGCCCTCTGATGACACCAGAGACCAGACCAGGGCCTTGGGGGTGCCCAGAGGGAAGGCACGTCACAGCAGTGTCTTAGTCCGTTCAGGCTGCTATAACAAAAATACCATAAAATGGGTGACTTATAAACAACAGAAATTTATTCCTCACAGTATTGGAGGCTGAGAAGTCACGAGATCAAGGCTGCAGCACATTTAGGTTCCTAGGTGGCTGTCTTTTCACTGTGTCCTCACATGATGGAAGGGGAAAGAGAGCTCTTTGTGGCCTCTATTAGAAGGACACTAATCCCATTCATGAGGGCTCCACCCTCATGATCTAAGCACCTCCCAGTGTTTCCTCCTCCTTATACCATCACCTTGGGGGTTAATATTTCAACTTCTGAATTCTGGGGGGACACAGACATTCAGACCATAGCAAGTATATTGGGGAAGGAGAGCTTGGATTCTATCTGAGGGTTTTGGAGAAACACTGAAGGGTTTTCAACATGACCGTGACCCTACCACAGATCCTATTTTGCATGAAGGGGGACCCCTTCCAGGTCCCGAGAGTGGGCTCTTGTCTAACACTTGGAAATGAATTGTCCGAGGAGACACACGTGCTGACAAAGCAAGAGACTTGATTGGGAAGGGGCGCCCTGGTGGAGAGCAACAGGGTAAGGGAACCCAGGAGAACTACTCTGCCACGTGGCTCGCAGTCTCAGGTTTTACGGTAATGGGGTTAGCTTCTGGATTGTCTCTGGCCAATCATTCTGACTCAGGGTCCTTCCTGGTGGCGTGGGCATTGCTCAGCCAAGATGGATTCCAGTGAGAAGGATTCTGGGAGGTTGGCAGGACACATGGACGGGCGAATCCTCTCTCCTTTTGACCTTTCTTGAATTCTTCTGGTTAGTGATATCTTGTTAGTTCTGTGTCTTTGCCAGGACCTCCTGTTGTAGGATAACTCATGCAAGTGGCTACTATCTTGCCTGGCCAGGGTGGGCAGTTTTGGTCCGTGGTTCCCCTAACACTACACCCTTGCACACCCTGTCCTAGATGCCATGAGCAGCCTGGCAGGATCTCAGTTTCCAACAAGAACCAAACTTGTGAGTCTGGTTTTATGGACCTTTTAAACGTTAACTCATCCGTGTGCTCAAGTGGCTCCCAGTGAGGTCAGTGAAGCATCGTTGTACCCAACCATAGGAGTAAACTCCTTAGGGGAGTAATTAATTCAACACTTGATTCTTTTTCTTTCCCCCATTTTTTTGATGTCTTGGAGAATCTAAGAAAAGCTGTGAATGTTTCCCCCCAAAATGCACACATTCCCAAAATAATGCTCTAACTTCAAGTCCTTCATTAGAGCCTCCAAAGGTCCTCCTGGCGCTAAGGGCAAAAGCCCCCGCCTTAGCTACAAGTCCGAGTCTCCCACAAGAAGGGCGCTTGCTCTGATTTGGATCTGGAAGGATGGAGACCACCTTCCTGGAAGGTCAAGACCATCTGAACTTCTGACTGACAACTATCAGATGATAAAAGCGTGTTATGTTAAGCTGCTAATTGTGTGGTAATTTATTACACAGGACTGGAAACTAATACAGCTTTGATTCCCCCTCTCTCTCTACCCAGCTGAGGTTGTTCACTCAGGAGCTGGCTGAACACACTCTGGCCACCCCAGGATTCCTGAAACTTCTGGCTTCAGCTGGCTCCCACCCTGCCCCTGTGGACTCCTGCCTGCTCTCAGGAGTCCCCAGTGTCAGAAGCCAGGCACATCCACTGATCACCATGTTCCTGCACACAGGGGCCCAGTGTGCTGCAGGGCAGTGAAACAGGAGGGAAGGGGGCAGGGCACAACGTTTAAAAGAATGACACAGCCATGGAGGATGCAACACAAACTGGTTAGAACCTACTGTTTTGCTGAGAGACTTACTCTCAGGTTTCAGGTTCGGAGGATTGTTGGCAAAATAACCACTCTACACTTAATTAAGTAAGAGATAAGAAAGTCTATTAGGCTAGTTATAAATCGTAGCACGAAGATAAGCAAAATAGTAAGAAATAAATGAATTTACAATCACCAAATTGGGAAAACGGCTACATCTAGATCCAAGCAAGGCTGGGAAGTCCCTTGAATAACGATCCGGAGTCCCGATTGGAAGTAGTAAGTTACAGCATAAGGACAAGCAACATAGCAAGAAATAAATGTATAGACATCACCAAAGTGGGGAAACACCTACATCCAGCTCCAAGCAACACTGGGAAGTCCCTGGAACAGCGATCTGGAGTCCCAGCTGGAAGGTCCCGAGCAGCGCAGCCACCCCGTGGGTGAGGCTTCAGAGTACTGCTCAAAGGAATCCTGTACTTTTTTTTTTCTTTTTTTAATAAATTTGTTTATTTATTTTTGGCTGCATTGGGTCTTTGTTGCTGTGCACAGGCTTTCTCTAGTTGCAATGAGCAGGGGCTATACTTCGTTGCGGTGCATGGGATTCCCATTGTGGTAGCTTCTCTTATTGCAGAGCATGGGCTCTAGGCGCGCAGGCTTCAGTAATTGTGGCACGCAGGCTCAGTAGTTGTGGCTCGCGGGCTCTAGAGCTCAGGCTCAGTAGTTGTGGCACATGGGCTTAGTTGCTCCGCGGCATGTGGAATCTTCCCGGACCGGGGCTCAAACCCGTGTTCCCTGCATTGGCAGGTGGATTCTTAACCACTGCACCACCAGGGACACCCAGGAGTCCTGCTTTTAATGCCAAGCCGCAAGCTGATAATCACCAGCTTATGTGCAAATATGCAGCTCTGGCTGTTATCAGAAATGTTTTGCTCTCTAGTGTAAGTCTCAGAATGTTCACTGATCCTTGGGAACTGGCCAGATTCCCTAGGCCGAGGGAGCTTCGTGACTTACTCCCTTCCTTATCTGTTGGTTCTGAAGACTTGTTAGCGCTGTTTCTGTTGACCTGCACGTAGTCCAGCAGTTCGGCATGTAGTTCCTTTCAGGGTCTTCTTTTAGTCAAAGGCCTATTATGGCCTCTGAAGCCTGAACAAGCCTGTTAACTTCCCCCACACCTACTAGGTCCAAAAGGGTGGAAGATCCGACTTCCAGTAGACCTGGAGCCTCGTTATATGCTCGCTGTGATACATCAGCACGCTAAGTGACACACATACAGGCACCATGACAGTTCTGAGGCCATTAAAGGGCAAATACTGGGCAGTGGCCAAAATAGGTGGAATAATCCTCAAAACAGTTGGAATACAGTTGGAGCGATCCCCCCACTCATCAGCCTATGACATTACCCAGCCCATAAAGACTAACCACCCCGTATTTCCGGGCCTCTCGCCTTCTGAGACGGCCCACACTCTGTCTGTGGAGTGTGCTTCTCCCAGGGCTGCTCTTGCCTTTTGAGACAGACCGCATTCTGTCTATGGAATGTGTCTCTCTCTAAATAAATCCACTTCTTGCCTATCACTTTGCCTCTTGCTGAATTCCTTCTGTGCTGAAACATAAAGGACCCCAGCTTCATTAAGTCCTGAGACCAGGTGTGTGATCTTAATTAAGATCGTGTGGGTTAGAGTCCCAGCCCGTGGGTTCAAGTCCCAATCTCAGTTTCAGCTGGATTTGAGTCCCATCTGAGTTGTGCAGTTTCAGTAGGACACGGGGAGGCAGAGGCAAATTCTCATTGTGGGGAACCTAGGATAGATTCCTGTCTTCATCAGGCAGAGGCTGATCAGGCAGTCACCCGATGCCTACCCTTTCCTTCTGGTGCATATAAAGAGAGCCCTGATTTTTGGCCAGGTGCATGATTCCCAGCCAAGGATTGCATTCCGAGTCCTCTTGTGGGAAGGTGTGCTCACCAGACTGGGTTCTGGCCAGTGGGATGTGAGTGGAACTGAAGTATGCAACTCTCTGGGTATGCACGTAAGGGGAGTGGGTGAGTCCGCCTTGCCCCTTGGCCCTTTCCCATGGGCTCTGCTGCAGGTGGGGGAGTGACCATCTTCCACCCTGCAGATGACAGCAGCACCTTAAGGAAGCAGAGCAACAAGACTGCAGGAGCCTGGGCCTCCCTGAGCAGAACCACCCCTCCAGCTGAGACACTTACAAAACCAAGTAACAGAGGAAGAAACTTCTCTTGTTTAAGCCAAGAGGGCGTCTTTTACAACAAGCAAACGTAGATTTTCATGAACATGGGGGGATCTTTTGATTGCAAGCAGCAGAAGAATCAATCCAACAAAGAGAGTTGCTTTTACCTGTTCCTTCTCAAAATCCCACTAAAATAACAGTAAAGGACTAAAGAAAGGCTTAAATCCACAACAACAAAGAGACAGGAAGAGAAGATGAGAGTAACACAATTTAGAAGCCAGAAATCACCTGGACACGGGGTTCCACTTAGCAGTCCTGAGAAAGCTGAATCTTAAGGTGTCAGTGGGGAAGGGGAGAAAGAGGCAACTTTGCCCTTAGGACCACCAGAACCTCGGCCGTTGGAGTGGCTACTGGAGGTTGGCATTAAGGTGGACTGGCAGCAAGAGGGCTGGCTGGATGTCTATTTAGGAAGCAGGCAGACCCCCAGGTAGCCCCCTCCAGCAGACGCCTGGAGGTTTACTTTTGGTGAGGTTGGGTCTCTGGGCCAGGAGGCACCAGGAGCTGCACAGTAAGAATGACAGTCTCCACACAAGCGCTGAGACCCTCAGTCTTCTTCACTGATAGGCACCAGAACGCTGCAGCCAGGTTATAACATCCAAAACAGAAGGAGAAAGATTCTTCTTGGGAATCTTACCAGCCCAAGAAAAGAAATGCTCATGTTCTGACACCTGGCAAGGGGAGGCCCAATGAAAGTTTCATCCAGACCACACACGGTCCCGAAGTTGACAAGAGCCGCTCCTGAGGCAGAGCCTGTCATAGGACATCTGTGAAGACCTCAGACATAAATGGGAAGCAGACTAACCCCCCGCGTCTCTGGCCCTCTCCCACCTTTCACCCTCGGCCCTGGGGCACTCACCCTCTGACAGAAGTGCAGCTTCACCACTGGCTTACCCACCCCCTGAAAGACTCGAGGGACCAAGGGGGCCGCATGGCTGGTCTGAGGCTGGAAAACAGAGGTGGGGGGAGTGCAGCGGGCCCAGAAGGGATGCAGACCAAGGTGTCAGGACATCCATGGCACCTGGGCTGGGGGAGGGAGGAAAGGGCTTCTGTTTCCCAGGAGCCCCACCGTCTGTCCTCCTGAGTCCCCACAGCAACTTCCGGGACACCTTTGGGGCAACCTAAATACCCACAGAGCAATTCTGAACGCCCTGGGACAAGAGGATCAAAGTAAATAACATTAAAAATATATTTACTCTGGTTAAGACACTGCCCGTGACTCACCACATAAAATCCGCACACTATTTCAAGACAGGCAACACTGCTGCCCCTGTTTTCATAGACGTTGTTGAAAGCACCTATAAGAGATGATCCAAAGCCCCTAACTCCTGCTGCTATTGAAGACGGGCATCTTTCCATAACTCGCATTTACTTTGCGGGTTATTTCCAGGAGGTTTGGAGTCTTTACCTGGCTTGCTGCCCACCTGCTCTGTCCCAGCTGCCTTCTCAAGCAGTCGGCCTGTGTTCAGGAAGATAAAATAATTTTCATAATGAATCAATTTCAAATTGATGAGATTTGGCGTGGGGGATAGAGTAGTTCAACAATTACAACTCTTGTCCAGCCAGCCATGGACAGACTCTCTCGAATGTTGTTGCAGCAGAAATAGAAAAGAGGCTTTTCTGCCAAGGAAAATAAGGAAACAGTGAACAGGCTTGGGAAACAGCATAAACAGACCTGAAAGAGTTAAGCAATCTTGGTTATTCTTTAGCTGTTACTACTAACACACACTTGTAGCTACACGTGTCCTTCACAAGGCTGATTACTCTCTGACTCCATACGAATTACGCTTTGCATGTGGCATTTCTTCTCCCCCTACACTCCCTCAAAGCACTCTTCATATCAGAAAGAAGGTCATGGGGCTTCCCTGGTGGCGCAGTGGTTAAGAATTCTCCTGCCAATGCAGGGGACATGGGTTAGAGCCCTGGTCCGGGAAGATCCCACATGCTGCAGAGCAACTAAGGCCGTGCACCACGGCTACTGAGCCTGCGCACTAGAGCCAGTGAGCCACAACTACTGAGCCCACGTGCCACAACTACTGAAGCCCGCGTGCCTAGAGCCCGTGCTCTGCAACAAGAGAAGCCACAGCAATGAGAAGCCAGCACACCGCAACAAAGAGTAGCCCCCGCTCACCACAACTAAAGAAAGCCCACGTGCAGCAACAAAGACCCAACACAGCCATAAATAAATAAATTTAAAGGAAAAAGAAAGAAAGGAAAAAGAAAGAAGGTCGGGGCCGATAACTTCAGGGACACCAGACCCGGTTGCTGAGCTGACACCAGCTTTGGCCATGAATTTGCAGAAGAAAAGGAATGAAAGACCTTCATTACTTTGAGCCTTATCACCTACCCCAGACCACGAGCCCTGGGCTATATAACCTTTCCCTATTCCCCAGGGAAGGGGGCACAGTTCTTGAGGTGCTAGCCTGTTATGTTACCCCCTTTGCCAGGCAACGATTAAAGCCATTTTCCTCATTCCTCCAAAACTCTGTCTCCGTATTTCTTTTCAACGTCCTGCACAGAGAGTCAATATTTTTTGGCATCAGTGTCTTTGGTAACAGGGATTTTCCAGCAGAAAAGGAAACTAAGAAGGAACATTTTTCAAACTGAAATTGTGCCAGGCTTTCCCTGACAAATTGCAGAGACTTAGGGATTGTCCACTGGTTTGAGTGATCTCCCTCAAGGCCCTTGGCTTGTGGCTTTGTGCAGGGTAGGCCAGCTGGGGACCAGCCCCAAAGCTGAGCTGTGTTCTCTGCTGGGATTCCAACAGATCTGGGCCCATCTGGGGTCCTGACCTGGTGGGTCACCATGAGACAGACTGTGGAGCCTCCTGTGTGTGCCTCATCCTGATGGAAGGAGATGGGTGAAGGCTGAAAATAGGCGGGTTTCAGGAGTAATCTGAGAGCACTGTGGCGGTCTGGGGTCAGACCCCTGGGCTCCTGAGTGGGGCCTGAGCAGAAGGCAGGAAGCTGTCTTAGGCTGAGACCCCAAGACAAGGATTTGAGTGCAAGTAGTTAATTTGGGAGGTGACCCCAGAGAGCACCAACAGGGAAATGGGGGGTGACAGGGAAAGACAGGCAGCTGAGAAATGGCCCATTAGTGAGTTTGCACTGGGGGCAACTGAGGCTGACTCCTGCTGCAGACCTCTGGGGTAGTTTATCCCCCAACTAAAATCCATCACTGGCTGAGGGCTATTCTGGGGGGGACCAACACCTGACACCTTCAGCCAGCCTTGTAGGCCTCAGGGGCGGGGCCTGGCAGTGGGAACAGCAGGCGGACACTGGGAGACACATGCCCGGGGGACACGGGCTAGGCTCCGACAGTGTCTGTTGCCCAAGTTCAGTAGAGACAGAGGTGAACAGTATTTATCCAGGACCTGCACATGGGAGGTCGATCTTATCAGGAGTTCATCTGGGTTTGGACTTTGCTGTTGCTATGGCTGCTGTCTGTGATCCACCAGCTTCCAATTAGGGTTCCCTGGGCTTGCGGTGGAGGCTGATTTTTCTCAGTGTCTGCTCAACCCTTGGCTAAAGGCTTCCGTTTGGTCTGTGCATCTTGGAGAGGGTCTCTGCACGCCTGCTCCACCCGCAGTGTAAACATCTGTTGCTTGTCACTAGCTAGCCTGGCAGCAAGGGCAAAAGGGTTCTCTGTGGTCCCACCTAGCCTCAGTCTGCGCAGGCGCTGTAGGCCTGGGCCTGGGGGCGGGATTTTCTCAGAAGCGTTCCCCTCCCCCTGCTTCCCTAGTAGTGGACTGATCCTTACTGTGTGAGCCCCGGAAAGTTTAACACCCCAAATTCAGAGGTAGAGGTTTTTTTCCCTTTTTCTTTCCCATCTACACTGACCTTCACCTGTGCTCTGCAGGCTGCAGAGTTTACTGCCCTTCCCCCAGCAGCATGAGGCTTCTGTTCCCTAGGGGGTAGGGCTGCAGCTCCCCTCCGCCAGTCTTGCCTCAGTGAAGGAAGTTTCTCCTGACTCCAGTCTTCCTCGGGAGCACCCAGAGGGTCCTTGGAAAAAAACCTTAAGGTTGGCCTGAAGCATCCATCCTTGTGACTGTAGCTCCCAGAGTTCCCTGCGCTCATGGTAGCCCATCCTTGCCCTTGAGCGATCAGTTAAGGTTTTTAGCTGAACTTGCACTGCCTGCTCTGGCTGCACCTCCCTCCTGTGCTCTGCCCCAGGTGGCTCAGTGCTCTCCTTGGAGGCACCTGACTTCCCTGAGAATTCAGGCCATCTGGTGGCCCTGCCTCTTCAGCTCTCTTAGGGGTTCAAGGAAAGTTACGCTTTTGTAGGTTTTCCGGCTTTTTCTTATTGTCGGGTGGGAGTAATGCTCTCTCCAGCTTCCTGTATCCTAAGCAGCTCTTCCTTCTTGATAGGTCGGCGAGTGGCCCACAGAATGCAGCGCCTGCACGCTGGACGCCTCCTCAAGACTATCTATTGGGGGTGTAAGCAGAAGTGCTAGAACTGATATCTCATCCTTTAGAAAGACTCCAGAAAATGAGGCCACTCTGGAAGGAAGTGAGACCTCACTCTGAAGGTGAATGGAGTCTTAGGGGACACCAGGAACGCCTGTCGGCCGCAAAGGAACTGGTGAATGCCAGTTGCCTTTCGATTTTCCAGACACAGCGTAGTGACCATTCCTGATTCCATCTCCTCCTCTCGAGGTGCCCAGAGCCCCACTGTAACACTGGTACACTGTCCTGTCCTTGCCCTGGTGGTCTGCATGTCAGCCTCCCCACAGCACTTTGTATAGGGTCCTGCTCACCTCTGGATGTCTGGTGCCCATTAATGAGCAAGGGCCGAGGGCTCTGGGGTCAGTGGCTCGATATGCATCCTGGCTACCCCTCACCTCTGCCTCCCTAGGAAGCTTTGTCGACCCCATCATTGAGTGAGGGGTAAACTGAGACCCACCGATGGTGCACAAATGGCCCTGGGTTATACAGCCCATCCCCTGTAGGATGGTGACCAACCGGAGCCTCTTGCCAAGTGAGTCTGTGTTCGATCAGCCTGCCACCCCCCTCTGCCCCTCTACCACAAGGCAGGTTGGGAGGATGGGGAGAACTCCAAACTTCCAATTCACAACTCACAACCCCCCAGGGCTGCAAGGAACAAAGACAGGCAGGTGCATCTGCAGATGATCTTTATTTCTCATGCTTCTCGGAACCGAGTGGGAGTTTTGGAGGTTCGACTTGGGGTACGTTTTCTCCTGGCTGGTCCCCTTCAGCTCTGGGTCCACCTGGAGGAGAGGAAGAAGGTGCCGCTTTTGCACCTCCAAGCAAAGCCCCAAAAGCTGATCCGACGGAGCCCAGGAGGATGTTGGATGATGTGGAGAGTCCAGCTGCCCCTGTGGGAGACAGAAGGTGAGCACAGGAAGGGTGCAGTGGCCAGTGGCTGGGGCCCCTCAGGAGGCCTGAGGCCCAGAGATCCCACCTGGATGCCTCCCCTGGGTCCTGAATCCCCCAGGGCTCTGCTTTGGACAGAGGGAGGGGTGAATTCATGGGAAGTGAGAGACAGAGGGAGAGTCAGCCACAGACCCCAAGAGCTACAGGTCCCTCTGAGGCCTAGAGAGGGGAGGGGACCTGCTTAGGCCACCCAGGTGTCAGATTTGGGTAGGGCTAGACCCAGAGCCCAGCTATCACATATCCTGGGCTCCTTCCCTCCTTCTCTTTTCCAGAACACCCTCACCGCTCCGCTTCCCTCCTGCCCCCAAACCTCACCCAGGACTCAGGGAAGACACTGCGGCAGAGGCAAAGGACCAGGGACATTGATGCCCACGAAACTGGAGAGAGCAGACAGGCCCTCCCTCCGGCTTAGCCGCTGGGCTGAATCCTGTGCTGCTGTGTCACACCCTCCCCGCTTCCTCCCGCCCGGACACTTACCCACGGACTGGAGAGTGGTCACCAGGCTGCCGGCGGCAACTCCACCCCCATTGGCCATGGCGGCCGCTGACATCATCTTGGCCGCTAAGGAGGAGGCTGCGATTCCTGCCCCGGTGAAGCCCATGGCGCCCAGCACCACGGGCACAGCCCCCACGGCCAGGGCTGTAGGGGGAGAGGAGCTGGGTCGGGGCGTGGGCTCAGAGGAGTGGACTCCCTTAGGAATTCCTTGACAGTTTCTGGGGACTGTCTGCTGGGAGCAGACGGGAGGCAGCCGCTTGGAGAGGGGTCCCAAGGTAAAGAAGATGGGGCTGTGGAGCCAGCTTGGGACAGTAGGTTAGCGTAGGCCCCTGGTTGGGTCTCTAACTTGCTGGGTGACTACGGGGAAGTCACTACCCCACCCTGGGCTTCAGGTTTGTGTCTGTGTAAATGTAGAGGTGAAATAAACCAATAAACCACTGCTGTTTTTAGCAGCAAACCCCGTTTCAAATGAAATCTTCTCTACATGCTCATTACATATAAGGACTAGAGTTGCAGCTACGTCGGGGATCGCGGTGACCTTTTCCGAGCGAGTACGGCTCTCGGCCCCTAAGATTCACCCGCGTGGCTCCCGGAGCGGAGGGAGGCTGACGGACCAGCTCTCACACGCCCGGCAGCGCCACCTCTCTAAGGCCTCCCCCCCACCCTGGGACCCAGGCCAGCTGAAGGCCTGGCGATGTGGGGATCCAGGAAAGTCACCTCCTCCTATCGCAGCAGCAGCTGCCCGTCCTTGAGAGAGAGAGAGAGAGAGAGAGAGAGAGAGAGAGAGTTGATTGAGGGAGTGAGGGAAAGAAGCGAGTCCTCTGGCCCTCCGTGGGTTGGGGTCTGGGAGGCCCGCCCCCTGCCCAGGCCACCAGCCTGATGGGGAAGAGAAACTTACTTATCATGGTGACGCCCTCCTCGCAGCAGCTGAGCTCAGGAAATGACTAAGCTCCACGAGATGCTGTTATTTCCTGGAGAACCACTAGGGACGCGACCGGCGTCTCGCAGCATCTCGACCCCAGCAAAACGCAGGAACGCACGTTCTGCGCGCCTGCTCGCCCGCCCCCCATCCCACTTCCCACCGCTACTCGCCGGTCTTACCCGCCTCCTGCCTTCATCCCCCTAGTCCTTCTCCTCCCGGCGCCGCCTCTGCTGGCTCCCCCCGGGTGGTTCTCTCTTGTTTGGTGGCTCCACCGAAAGGAAAAGAGCCCTAAAGCACCTGGAAGCCGTTGCAAGCGGACCGGGGTTCCAAGTTGTAACATTTTGCCCCCTGATGACAGAAGAGTTGTTCGCCACAAAACAAAACAAAACAAAAAACAGAACGTAAGAAGAAAATTTAATTTCACTTCCAGAGGGAGACAGTCGTAGATTTTGGTGCATTTCCAGGCTATTTCGCTAGGACCGCCCCATCTCCGTCACTCTCTGAATGTGTAACCTCACCTCCAAGTTCCAATCACACTTGCACACTACTTTGTAAATTACTCATTTTATTTAATCGGCCGTTTTTGTTTCCCCAGGCTGTTTAATATCCTTCAACAGAATTTTTTAAGTTAAATTTATTGAGGTATAATTTACACAGAGAAAAACTCAACTGTTTTTTGGCCGCCCTGCTTTCCCTGGACCAGGGATGGAGCCCATACGCCCTGCAATGGAAGGGTGGAGTCTTAACCATTGGACCGCCACGGAAGTCCCAAAGCTCAACTTTTGAGTGTACTTTTCTATGCGTTTGGACAAACTTTCACAGTCGTGAAACACCGGCTCAGATACACAACGTTTTCATCACCCATCTCCCCCATCCCCCAATTCTCTCATGCTCCTTCCTCATCAACCCCTCCCTGAGCTCCGGCCGTAGCGGCCTATGATCAGTTTTCCGTCCCTAAACATTTGCCTTTTTGTATAATTTCAACACGATTTTTGCTTGTCATCAAACATTCTGTCCTGGGGATAAACTATAGTTCAATGTATCAGTCCGCGCCTCCCCCCACCACCAGCCTTTTTTTTTTGGCTTCGCAGCGCAGCATGTGGGATCTTAGTTCCCCTACCAGGGATCCAACTGGTGCCCCTGCATTGGAAGTGCCAGGTCTTAACCACTGGACCACCAGGGAGGACTCCCTTTTTAAGGGTTTAAATTCTTATTTTTCCTCTATAAGTTATCCTGGCTTGAAGTGCTTACATCACGGTTCACAAGTATTTTCTGATAATATAGTCCTAGAGGAAGAATTGCTGGGTCAGAAACTGTACATGTCTTATGCCACTTGATACTTCATTGTTAGGTTGTCCTCCAAAAATATTGCATCAGTTTACACTCCCCCCAAAAGTATGAGAGAGGATCTATTTTTCTCTACTCCTAACCAACAGTTAGCTTTGTCATTAAAATAAAAAAGACCTTTGCTGATGGAAGGTGAAAGATGATGACACTTTAATTTACATTTCTTTTTTACTTCTAATCAGGCTAAACCATTTTTAAGTTACTTAGGCTTATGCAGTCTTATTTTGTGAATTATCTTCTAGTATTCTTGGACCTTTCTTCCGTTGCAGTGTTACTTTTTTTCCTTACAGATATATAGGAATTTATTTATATTTAACTATTTTAATCCTTTCTCATAGACATTGCAAAGTTTTGTTTCCAGTTCATCACTTTTTTTTTTGAGGGGGTAGGGGGACTTTTTTTTAACACAGAAAAGTTTTTAATATTTATGCAAATGTGCCAACATTTTACTTTATTATTTTTTCCTTTGTGTGCCTAAAAAGGCTATTTCTGCTAGCTATCAGATACATCATCACCTGTATTTTGGGGTTTTTTTTTCACTTTTTAAAATTAATTATTTAATCCATATGGAATCTAGTTTGGTACATATAGGGTACTTTACATATCTATGTATGTCTTAGACAACCAGCTCAGATATAAACACCATTTATTAAATTCCAACACTATTCATTAAATCATCTTCTATTTCCTCTTTGATTTGAAATTCCAACCTTATATTCAATATTCATATACTTGTATATATGCCAGTATACCTGTTTTGGAATATTGTATTCTGTTCCAATGAGCTATCTTTTCTGGCAACAAGAACACACTTTTAATGTTTATAAATTTAATATTAATATTATATATAATATTATATATATTATAACATAATATAATTATATTATATTATAATATAATATAATAAATAATATAATATAATATATAATAATAATTAATATTTAATATCTGTGTTCATTTTCATTTAGGTTTAATAAAATCTTCTGGCTCTTCCTTCCTATTAGTTCTTCAGATGAAATTTTTTTAATTTCAAAAAAATTTTTTTTGCTGTTTTGATTGAAATTGAGCTAAATTTTTGAATAAATATTCCGGGAGAAACATTTTTGCAAAAGTAATTTTTTATCAAGGTATATGATAAGTCTTTCTACTTATTCTTTTTCCATATCCTTGTGTAAGGATACATATTTTTAAATAAACAAGGACTTTGTACAAGGACTACATATTTTTAAATAAACTTTATTTTTTATTTATTTATTTATTTTTTTTGCGGTATGCGGGCCTCTCACTGTTGTGGCCCCTCCCGTTGCGGAGCACAGGCTCCGGATGCACAGGCTCAGCGGTCATGGCTCACGGGCCCAGCCACTCCGTGGCATGTGGGATCCTCCCGGACCGGGGCACGAACCCGTGTCCCCTGCATCGGCAGGCGGACTCTCAACCACTGCGCCACCAGGGAAGCCCTAAACTTTATTTTTAAAGAAGATTTTAGATTTAAGGAAAAATTGCAAAGATAGTACAGAGAGTTCAAATATACCCTGCACCCAAGTTCCCCTATTATTAACATCTTATATTATAGGGTACATTTGCTACAATTAATGAACCAATGTTGGCATGTTATTATCAAAGTCATACTTTATTCAGATTTCCTTATTTTTAACCTAATGTCCTTCTGTTCCAGGATCCTATCCGGGATAACACATGACATTTAGTCTTCATGTCTACTTAGGTTCTTCTTGGCTGTGACAATTTCTCATGCTTTCCTTTGTTTTGATGACCTTAATAATTTTGAGGAGTACTGGTCAGGTATCTTGGAGAATGTTACCTCACTGGGATTTGTCTGAATTTTCCCTCTCATGATTAGTTGAGTTATGAGTTTTGGGGAGGAAGGTCACAGAGGTAAATTGCGATTCTCATCGCAGCATATCAAAGGTACATGCTTGACTTATAACTGTTGATGTTGATGGGAGACATTTTCACATATTGAGGTATGGGGAAGTCATTTTGGCTTATATGTGATTTGGCTTGAACTTTATGATGATAACTAGGACGGCCTGTCAAATATCCATTGTACATCTGCCTTAACCACCACAACAAAAAGAATGCAGTTATACCCGATTGTTTAGAATGTCCACCTTGAAGATATGGATGGATGCCTACCCCCTTCCCGTGACATCAATGCTAGCACTCCTTTGAAGATGAGAGTCCCCCAACTAGACACCAAGGTCATGTGCACGTGCTAGACTGTCTCTTTTGAAACCTTGAAGGAATGCACCCCGTCATGTTTCATGTTCGGTCTTTGTTCTGACAAGATGTTGAACTGTGGTTCAGGCATCCAACGTGGATCCGGCTGGCCATTGTGGATGTGGTTCCAGACACATTCCTGCATCACTGAGAACTTGAATTTTCTGAAGTGTATCCAACTCAAGGACACCACTAGTCATTCTCAAAACAGTATCTGCTAACAGCTAACAGCTGCCACCTTGTGGTCTCAAGGTCTCTCCTGGTAACTATGCAATTGGTTGGACCCCAACCAATTCTTGCTTAAGAAACACCCTTACTTCTTGCCAGTTCCAATCATAATTCTTTCTTTTTTTAACATCTTTATTGGAGTATAATTGCTTTACAATGGTGTGTTAGTTTCTGCTTTATAACAAAGTGAATCAGCCATATATATACATATGTTCTCATATCTCCTCCCTCCTGTGTCCCCCTCCCTCCCACCCTCCCTATCCCACCCTTCTAGGTGGTCACAAAGCACCGAGCTGATCTCCCTGTGCTATGCGGCTGCTTCCCACTAGCTATCTATTTTATGTTTGGTAGTGTATATATGTCCATGTCACTCTCTCACTTTGTCCCAACTTACCCTTCCTCCTCCCCATATCTTCAAGTCCATTCTCTAGTAGGTCTGTGTCTTTATTCCCGTCTTGCCCCTAGGTTCTTCATGACCATTTTTTTTTTTAGATTCCATATATATGTGTTAGCATACGGTATTTGTCTTTCTCTTTCTGACTTACTTCACTCTGTATGACAGACTCTAGGTCCATCCCAATCCTAATTCTCGACAAACAGCTTACGTCACGTCGTGCTTTTTGCCCAGATAGGCCTCCCCCATTTTGTAGTCCGGCAGAACACAACTCAAGTGCTTCTTGAATCTGTATTTCCCGCATTATAGTCCTTCGTTTGGCTTGAATAGAACTCTTTTCTGTTCCTATTATAGACTGCTTCTTGATTATTTCCACTGACAATGTTGAGTTTGATCACCAGGCTGAGGTAGTGTTTGTCAGGTGTCTCCGCCACAAAGCTACTTTCCCCCATTCCTTTCCATACCATCCTCTAAGGAAGGAAATCACTGCAGCCGACATCTCAGGAATGGGAGTTGACGCCTCACCTCTTTGAGGATGGCGTATCTTCATAAATTATTTGCAATTATGCCCAGGAGATTTGGCTCTTCTCCCCTACTTATTAATTTCATCATTTGTTTATATCAGTATGGACTCATTAATATTTATTTTATACTTTGGTGCATAATCCAATACTACCTTAATTATTTGGTTGCTCAAGTTTTTCCAGCTTTGGCCACTGGGTGTCTCTCAGTTGATTTCTGTGTCTCTTTGACATACCCTCAGCATTGTGTGTGTGTGTGTGTGTGTGTGTGTGTGTGTAGCACTTCATTACTTTCTGCCTCTATAAGATGCTCCAGGAAATATTTTGCATAGTCCTTGGCCCAGTCCTAGAATTGGAGCCCTGGTTTCTTTCATTGGAGCATGGTATTAGACAGCAACTTCTGCAAGCTAGGTGTGCTCATTGCTGCTGGGGTATCATTGCCTCTACGTCCTCTCAGCTGCAGGTCAAAGAAATATAGGTATGTATACTAACCCATATATGTACACACATCCGTAAATATTTCTATGTGTACTGATGTTGAGTCAGACATGAGTTCACACTGATATCTCCAAGTCTAATCCATCACTTCATGGGTCATTCTAACCTCTCTTCCTTTATCTTAATTCCCACTCCAATGGGGAAAAACATTGCTCTCTCCACCTGTCATCCACTTACTTAATTGTTCAGTTCCAGTGTATAGCATAGCAGTATCAGAATCGTTAAACCAGTGCTATGTATTTTTTGTAAACATTTAAAAATACTTTGTAATGATCTCTACTGTCCTGAAATGGAATTCATAGGTAACATCATCTAGCTACACACAATACATTGCCAAAAAAGTAATAGGAAAGAGAAGTAAAAGGAATCTATTTATAATTAAAAAGTGTATATTTCAATATGTATGTGACCAAGCACAATTATACCAGAAGATAAAATGAATCAGTTGTTTGCATCCATTTAAGTTTAGATTTAGGTTAATATAATTACTCAATTAAAACTTATTAACACTTTTTTTATAGCTGATACTTTGAAGCAAGGGCTTAAGACATATACCTGTACATTCATAGATCTATATCTAATCACCATGCATGGGACAGCTGCACATACAGACTGATTCAAGTACCATGTCAAGTAGTGACATTGCTACTATGATACAGCTTTTTGAAGTGGTTAATAACTCTCGGTAAAGTCCAGAACAAATCAAAGTACAATGTCTCCCCGATTTGCAAGATAATTGCAATTCCTAGAAAATTCAATCTGTATTAAAATTATGCAAAAAATACTTGCATGTAAAACATGGTGAAGTTCTAGGCTTAGATACTTACGAGTTTTTTGCTTATGTGAAGGGACCTTTGAAATTTTTAAAGGATAACTTTTAGTTGTGCATTTCCGTCCTGTGTATTTCAGATGTCAGGCATCCCTGGTCCGGGTAGGCTAAATACTAGAACATCCCTCCATCACTGCGACTATTAAAAACATGCCAGCAATTTTCCAAAATGTCCCCTAGGCGGCAGTACCATCCCAGTTAAAAACTAACATCTTAGGCAGTAGCTTAAAAAACCTGGAATGTTTATAACTATTTCAAGAGAAAATAAAATAAATACAACCAATGTTATTCATATTTTGGGCATTCATTTTAAGAATAATTAGTGCATATTGAACATTTAACTTGTGCATAAGAATTTGGTATATGTGCCATTTTGGAGTTATGATCCCAAGTTTTTCTTTCTTTTTTTTTTTCTTTTTGCAGTACGTGGGCCTCTCACTGTTGTGGCCTCTCCCGTTGCGGAGCACAGGCTCCGGACGCGCAGGCTCAGAGGCCATGGCTCACGGGCGCAGCCGCTCGGCGGCGTGTGGGATCGTCCCGGACCGGGGCACGAACCCGTGTCCCCTGCATCGGCAGGCGGACTCTCAACCACTGCGCCACCAGGGAAGCCCATGATCCCAATTTTAATGATGTGCTTCAGCAAGAGATTTAATCTTGTGATTATAACGATGAAAATTATTCTATTTTAAACCAATTTTATAAGGAAAACTTAAAGTTCAAAATTGTAAAAATTTATTTTATTAAATTTATAAGATTCACCAAAGTTCATGGGATAGCTATGCTTGTTAGAGACAAATGCAGTGTTTAAAAAGAAAATTGATTACATAATATACACAAACTTAGAAAGAAACTTGGTTATGCTAGTATATAGGCAACATAAAATATTTAGGGGAATTTGATCAATAAGTTGTAAAGGTCCTCTTAGATTCATAAACAGAATATTAAGGTTTTAATTAACCTTAAAAATAGGAATATTCACTTTTAATTTTGTTATTTTAATAAATTCAATATTAATTAAAAAACCCAAGCCACAAATAGTCTTACTGTTTACAAAAGCTGCTTTCAAGGATAACCTAAAACTCAAATGTATACCAGTCACCCTCTTAGTCTCCTTTGAGTAGTGCCAACTGGGTCTTCTCTGAGTTCCTGGAATTTGCAAATAAAGACTATCGTTTAAAAAGACTATAGTTTAAACAAATGCTGGAGAGGGTGTGGAGAAAAGGGAACCCTCTTGCACTGTTGGTGGGAATGTAAATTGATACAGCCACTATGGAGAACAGTATGGAGGTTCCTTAAAAAACTAAAAATAGAATTACCATATGATCCAGCAATCCCACTACTGGGCATATACCCTGAGAAAACCATAATTCAAAAAGACACATGGACCCCATTGTTCATTGCAGCACTATTTACAATAGCCAGGACATGGAAGCAACCTAAATGCCCATCGACAGATGAATGGATAAAGAAGATGTGGCACATATATACAATGGAATATTACTCAGCCATAAAAAGGAACGAAATTGAGTCATTTGTAGGGACGTGGATGGATCTAGAGACTGTAATACAGAGTGAAGTAAGTCAGAAAGAGAAAAACAAATATCGTATATTAATGCATATATGTGGAACCTAGAAAAATGGTACAGATGAACCAGTTTTCAGGGCAGAAATGGAGACACAGATATAGAGGACAAACGTATGGACACCAAGGCAGGAAAAACACAGGGGGGTGGGGGTGGAGGTGGGATGAATTGGGGGATTGGGATTGACATGTATACACTGATGTGTATAAAATGGATGACTAATAAGGACCTGCTGTATAAAAAAATAAATTAAATAAAATTGAAAAAAAAAGACTATAGTTTAAACCAAACACTAAAAGCACTTAACCATATAGGATAGGTTATTAATTTGAATACATTAAAATTAAAAGTCTTTATTCAACAAAAGGCACCACTGGAAGAATAAGAAGTCAAGTCACACAGTGGGAGAAAATATTTGCCACACATATAACAAATAACTGATATCCAGAATAGATAAATGACACCTACAAACCAATAAAAAGGCAGACAATCAAATAGAAACACATGCAAGATGCTTCAAAAGAATCCACAAAATGAGGCTGTTCAAATAAGCAAATATGTGAGAAGACGTGCAGCATCATCCCAAATCCAGGAAATACAAATTACAACCACAATAAAAGGAGTTCTGTTTCTGGCTAAGATGTAGGATGTGAAAAGCCTTTGCTAGTGCTGAAAAACAAGAAGTCAATGGATAAACAGCAACAACAACAACTATATATATATATATATATATTTTTTTTTTAAGTAGGTGTTCACAGATATTCTTTAATGGGCCAGAGAGAATATACTTTAGGTTATACACGGTCTCTGTTGCATATTCTTCTTCTTTTCTTTTTTTTGTTTTTTTGTGGTACGCGGGCCTCTCACTGTTGTGGCCTCTCCCGTTGCAGAGCACAGGCTCTGGATGTGCAGGTTCAGCGACCATGGCTCACGGGCCCAGCCGCTCCGCAGCATGTGGGATCTTCCCGGACCGGGGCACGAACCCGTGTCCTCTGCATCGGCAGGCGGACTCTCAACCACTGCGCCACCAGGGAAGCCCCATATTCTTCTTCTTCTTTAGGACAATCCTTTAAAAATATAAAAGCCATTTATATCTCATGATCTGTATTAAAACAGGTTGTGAGCTGGATTTGGACTGTTAACCAACCCCTGCTTTAAAGTCATCAAAGAGCTGTGGACAAAGATATCTAAAATAAATTTTTAGTTTCTGGAAAAAACCCTAGACACAATACAGAGGCTTAGCTAAAAATTAATTGAATAACAAAATGACATACTAAGTAATACTTAATTTATCCAAAGTAAGCCAGAGAAGGATGAGTGAAGGGAAAAGGAATATATGGGACAAATGGAAAACTAAATCAAGGTGGTAGTCTTAAACCCAACCATACTGATAATTATTTAAATATCAATGAAATAAATACTTCATGTAAAAAAACAGAGATTGTCAGACTATATAAAAAGGCATATAGAATATTCACCAAGATAGACCATATACTGGGCCATAAAGCAAATATTAATAAATTTCAAAAGACTGAAAACCTACTGGGACTTCCCTGGTGGTGCAGTGTTTAAGACTCTGAGCTCCCAATGCAGGGGGCCCAGTTTCTATCCCTGGTCAGGGAACTAGATCCCACATGCATGCTGCAACTAAGAGTTCACATGCCACAACTAAGGAGCCCATGTGCTGCAACTAAGGAGCCCACGTCTTGCAACCGAGGAGCCCGCCTGCCGCAACTAAGACCCAGTGCAACCAAATAAATAAATGAATAAAATAAATATGAAAACCTTCAGAGCACATTATCTGACCATGAAGGTGGTAAATTATTAATCAATAACAATATCTAGAAATTTCTCAAATATATGGGAAAAGAGCAACACAATTCTAAGTAATCTATGGAACAGATTAAAAAAATCACAAGTAAAATTAGAAAATATTTTGAATTGAATGAAGATAAAACACTAAAATGTGTGGGATGCAACTGATTAGTACATAGAAATATTTTTTGTACAGCTTTAAATGTTCATATTAGAAAAAAAAGATTTAAAATAACAGCAAATTAAATCCAGAGTAAGTGGAAGGAAAGAAATATAGCAGAAACCGATGAAATAGAAAACAAACAGTAGGAAAAAAATGCACAAACCCAACTTTTTTTTAGTAAAACATTTTTTAAAACTCTATCTAGCGTTTTCCTTGATCAAGATAAAAAGGAGAGAAAACAAAAACTGCGATCATCAAGAATGAAAGAATAGTTATCATGACATTAAAAGGATAAGAAGGAAATACTAAAACCAACTTTATGCCTATAAATCTGACAATATAAATAAGACGGACACATTCCCGGAGAAATTAACAAGCGGACCCAAGAAGAGATAGAAAACCTGAAAAACTCTATACAGTAAATTAATTTAATTCATAACTGAAATTATTCCCACAAAGAAAACTCCCAGCCCAGATAGCTTCACTGATGAAGTCTATCACGTGTTTAAAGGAAGAAAAGCTACCAGTTTTGCACAAACACTTGCAGAAAATGGAAAAGAGAATATTTCTAACTCACTTCCTGAGATCAGTATAACCTCAATATCAAAATCTAACAAAAGCATTTCAGAAATAGAAAACTACAGACAAATATTTCTTAAAAATTAGATGAAAATACCCTGAACAAAATATTAGCAAATGAAATCTACCAATATATAAGAGAGACTGTATCATGACCTAGTGAGGTTTATCCTGGCAAATAAGGTTAGTTCAACATTTGAAAATTAATCAAGGAATTTACCACATATACAAAATAAAGGAAAAAAATCATACTCATCTCAATAGGAGCTTTGATTAAAAATTCTAAGCAATTTAGAAATAAAAAGAAACTTTTGCAATCTTACAAACGTTTTCTATGAAAAAATCAGCAACAAATATTATTCTTAATGCTGCTGTACTGGATGCATTCCCCTTCTCATTGGGAGGAGGAAAGGATGTCCACTTTCACCACTTCTATTCAGTATTGCCCTTGGACGTCCTAGCCAGTGCAACGAAGAAAAGGGGGAGTGCGGAGAAAGGCATGAAGATTGAAAAGGAAGAACTAAATCTTTTTCATGCAGAACATGATTGTTTATGTAGCAAGTCCTAAGAAATCCGCACACACAAAAAACGCTAGAACCAACAAGTGAACTTAAAATATTGCAAAAATCAATTGTATTTATAAATACTAAAAAGAAAAGTAAAAATGACACTTCAGTAGCATCAAAGGATCTTCAAAATGACACATACAATAGCGTCAAAATTGTAAAACAGTTAGGGATATATTAACAAAATATGTGCAAGACATGTACATTGAAACTAGAAAATATTGCTGAGAGAAATGAAAGGGGACCTAAAAAATGGAAAGATAAACCATATTCATGGGTTGGAAGACTGAATCTTAAGTTGTCAATACTCTACAAATTGACCTATAGATTCAACGCAATCCCTTAATTCCTCTCCCAGGTATTTACTCAAGAGAAATTGAAGACAAATGAAGTCCACACTTGTAGACTTGTACACAATATCCAAAACAGCTTTATTTAGAATAGCCCCATGTGAAAAGAACCCAAAGCGTACAGTAACAAGTGAATTATACAAGCAGTCCATGCTCATTAGAACTTTTAGAATGTAATGGTATGCAAAGTGGAAAAAAAATTAAAGGTCTCCAGTTTCCTACTATTAACCCCTGTTGATGTTTTTGGGTGTGGAGCTTTGCCCCCATTTTGCCTGCCTGTCATTTTGTCCTTAGGGCTACCTCTAACTGAGGCTTCCTCCCACTGCTCTTCTGAAAATTCTATTGGGTTTGAGCCAATCATCCAAGTCATAATAAAGTGAGTGAATTTGCCTGGGATGTGTCATGCTTCAGAAGATGTGGCAGCGCCGGGTGGCAGGCCAAGATTTCTGAGATCCTGGATCCTACCCTCTCACAGTCTCCGCCAGCCTTGCAGACTGACTACCAACAGCTAACCTAGTTGGGCCTACCGCAGTGGAGATCTGAGGCCCAGTCTTTGGGAGAATTAGATTCCTGACTTGGCGCGCCCTCTTGTGGCGGTACCTCAAACCGAAGCACAGTTGCAGGTGGGCTGGGTGCCACACGTGCAGCACCCAACTGGGTTGAGACGGAGATTTGTTTTGAGGGCTGGAGCAAACTTGTCATGAATCTCAGACTGAAAAAGCTGCAAGGCTAATTCCCTTTCTTGGAGCAAACTTTTGTATGGGGTGAGGAGAGCTCTCTCGATGGAAGAGGTTTTTCCAGTACCTTCTTTTTTGGACATCTCCCCAACTCTCACCCATGCCATTAAATGTTGTTTCTTCCCCATTCACAGGGTGGGCTCCCAGAGTCCATGCTCGTGAACATGACCTCACTTCCCAGACCACATTGATAAGACCAGGGCTGGTCACTTGGCAAAGCTGGATCAACTGGGGATCTTTCCCTGGAAATTTGGAAAGAAAGTGTTACAGAGACACTAACTGAGTAGCTGGGTCTATAATAAAGGACATGGGAGTCATGGGGTAGCTGCTCACAGAGTTGTTCTTTGCTATGTCCATGTGGGCTGAGTAGGAGAGAAAGCTGATCAAATTGTACAGCAAATGTACAGAAAGAAGCCAGAGTGAGGACGGAGAGAGCCCTCCCTGTGTTCTCAACTCTAGACCCCACTGAGGTCTGGCTGCATCCAGCTTTTGGGTTCTGAGATGCTCCTAGGCCTTATTATTTATGGTCTCAGGTCTTAAGCTACTTAAAGTCCCACCACATCCGCCCTGGTGCCGGCTTGTAGTGCTACTCATTCATTCACTCATCCGTTTATTCATTCAGCAAATAATTATAGACCATTTGTATGTATCAGATATCGCTACAGAATCTGGGGAAAGAGCCATGAACAAAAAGAAAAATGTGCTCTCAACTCCCTCATAACGAGGACAGTAAGTGCCAAGGTCCTGAGGTAGGAGGTGTTTGAAGAACAGTAGGGATGCACGTATGATGAGAGGAGTGAGTGAGGGCTGAGATGAGGTCAGAGTCGTGGAGGGAGCGTGGGGTGAGGGAGACTGCGTGTATATATGTGTGGAGGTGGCACAGGGCCTTTTGGGCATTTGAAAGGACTTTGACTCTTGCTCTGAGTTACATAGGAAACAACTGGAGGGGTTTAAGTACGTGTTATGATCCTACTACCTTTTTTAAAGGTAATATGTAATCAGACATTAGTGTTCATTTCAGAGCCTGGGGAGATCCATTCGAGACTCTGAAATTGCAAAAGCATCGTAGGGTGTGGGTGGGTGGCTAACACTCCCTGGAGGGCGCAGGTCAGGGTCCTTGGCAGCAACTGGGATCTATTTGTAGGAAGAATGGGGGCTCAGACAGGCTGGGCTTGGGTACCAGCCATTTGGCATCTTCAGGTCTTTGCCCATTTGATTCGTTCTCTTTTAGGAGTTTCCATCACTCTTCTCCCATGAGACTGGGAACTGAAATGTGGGCCGGGTCTGGTCTCCTCTTGCTTGGGAGGAGGGACCACTCACTCTGCCCAGATCTCCCTCGGTAGACAAGGGGGACTGTGCGGCTGAGGGGGAAGGGGAGGCCTGCAGTAAGCAAGACGGATCATGGACCCTCCCAGGTCTTTGTATCTTATTTTATTTTTATTATTACTTTTTTGCCACACCATGAGTCATGCGGGATCTTAGCTCCCCTGACCAGGGATCGAAACTGCGCCCCCTGCAGTGGAAGCATGGAGTCTATTTTTTTTCTTTTGACATGATGTTCTTCTTTATTTACTTAGGTCTTCTTTAACCCATCTCATTAATGCTTTGTAGTTTTCAGTGTCTTTCACATATTTTATTAGATTTATTTCTAGAGATTTAATTTTTTCATATTATTATAAATAGTATTGTTTTTCAAATTTTATTTTTCAATTGGTTGTTGCTAGAATATATAAATACAATTTACTTCGATGTATTGCCCTCATAATCCAGCAACCCTGATCAATTTACATATTCATTTTAATTGTATGTAGATTCTTTGAGGGGTTTTTTGGTGTATAATCATTTAAAATTTTATTTCTGCTACCATCATTTGTATCTCCTTTTTTTTTTAACATCTTTATTGGAGTATAATTGCTTTACGATGGTGTGTCAGTTTCTGCTTTATAACAAAGTGAATCAGTTATAGATATACATATGTTCCCATATCTCTTCCCTCTTGCATCTCCCTCCCTCCCACCCTCCTTATCCCACCCCTCTAGGTGGTCACAAAGCACCGAGCTGATCTCCCTGTGCTATGCCCTGTGCTATGCGGCTGCTTCCCACTAGCTATCTATTTTACATTTGGTAGTGTATATATGTCCATGTCACTCTCTCACTTTGTCCCTGCTTACCCTTCCCCCTCCCCATATCCTCAAGTCCATTCTCTAGTAGGTCTGTGTCTTTATTCCCGTCTTGCCCCTAGGTTCTTCATGATTTTTTTTCCCTTAAATTCCATATATATGTGTTAGCATACGGTATTTGTCTTTCTCTTTCTAACTTACTTCACTCTGTATGACAGACTCTAGGTCCATCCACCTCACTACAAATATCTCAATTTCATTTCTTTTTATGGCTGAGTAATATTCCATTGTATATATGTACCACATCTTCTTTATCCATTCATCCGATGATGGACACTTAGGTTGCCATGGAGTCTTAACCGCTGGGCAGCCAGGGAAGTTCCGATCTTTGCGTTTTAAACAATTGGGAATATTTCTCGAAGTCACAATATAAATCCTCTCTCCTATTTCACTGACACACAGGGTTCTCCCAGTGCATCTTTCTTTGTCCCACTTTTGATAGACACGTGTACTGAGAAAGTGTCTTAATACAAGAAAAACTATAGTCCAAATGCCATAATAAATGGCAACAGAGGCTGGAGAGGACTGGGCAACTCAGAGAATTGCCGTCCTGTGCAAAGGAGGGGTCAGATCTGAGATGCTGCCCTGTGGGATGGAGGGTCCAATAAGGCCAGAACTTTTGAATTTTGAAGACAAGTGAAGTCTCCGGACAGTCTTCCATTAAGACAGCATCAGCATCTAGAACAACTACCGCATCCTGGCCATCCCAGCCTTGGGTAGATCCAGCCCACAGGCCACCAGACCTGGGCTCCAGGCCTCTGGAGAAGGGCTTTCCTCCCCCAGCATTAGTCTTTCCCTTTGATGCTCAGTGGGGGCAGGCCTGTGTCCCCCGCTGGAATGACCCACCTTCATCTCTTCTGCATGGGAGGGTGTTAACTTATTTTAGGGTTGCCTTGGTCTGTTCCTTGCCATCCTAGAGAGTTAGGCAGAGTGCCTGCCAGTCTGTGGGATAAACTCTCATGGTCCTAAAGTGGGGTTAATAGAGCCTGTATCAATGTGGGGTTTATTTATTCACTCAGCAAATATTTATTTACATTTCCTACATGTCAAACATTGTTTATCCCCAAAGTGGAGTTAGTGGAGCTTCTATCAAAAGCCTTTTCCTGAAGAGCAGGTGCAATGCCATGCAGGTGGTCCTGAATAGTCAGTAATGTCCCATTTTCCCACTTTCTCAATCTATTAAAGATGCTGTCACTGGAAAATTAATCCCAAGCCACGAGTCCTCGTTTGCACAACATTGGGACAGCTCTTCTTCAAGTGTTTGTAATCTCGCTACATAATCACTTACCGCGACACTTTAAAAGTCTCGTGGCTTCGTGTCTAGCACTTGCACAGTGAGACCACCCTCCCTGGGAAAAATTATGAAACTCCTTTTTCCCAGTTCTGCCAAGTGATCTTTACATGCATCTGAAACTAGCTTTGATTGAAGGAGTCCCATGGTGCTCTGCTGTACAAAGTAAACGAGAAGCCACCCCTTAGGATGAGACACTTTATTTATCTTACCAAAGTGACATTGATTTATAATATTATATAAGTTTCATGTGAACAACATTGTGTTTCTACTTCTGTGTACTTTACAGCGTGCTCACTACCAAAATTCATCTTCCGTCCAACACCATACAGCTAATCCCTTTTCCCATTTCACCCTCCCCTCCTTCTCCTCTGGTAACCACTCCTCTGGTCTCTGTATCTTTGTACCTGTTTATGTTTGATTTGGTTTGTTCACCTCGTTTGTTGGTTGGTGCTTTTTTATAGTGCACATATGAGTGAACTCATACGGTATTTGTCTTTCTCTGTCTGACTTATTTCATTTAGCATAATGCCCTCATGGTCCATCCACGTTGCTGCAAATGGCAAGACTTCATTCATTTTTATGGCCGAGTAGTATTCTATTGTGTATACACACCATGTCTTCTTTATCCATTCATCCCTTAATGGGCACCTAGGTTGTTTCCATATCTTTGCTATTGGATATAATGCTGCAATGAACATAGGAGTACATATATCTCTTCAAATTAGAATTTTCATATTTGGATAAATACCCAGAATTGGGATAGCTGAATCATATGGTTCTAGTCTCAATTTTTGAAGAATTTTCACACTTTTCCACAATGGCTGCACGAATTATTCCCATCAACAGTGTGTGAGGGTTCCCTTTTCTCCACATCCTCACCAACGTTTGTTATTTCTTGTCTTTTTTTAAAAATTAATTTATTTATGGCTGTGCTGGGTCTTCATTACTGTGCGTGGGCTTGCTCTAGTTGCGGTGAGCGGGGACTGCTCTTCATTGCAGTGCACGGCCTTCTCATTGCAGTGGCTTCTCTTTTTTGCAGAGCACAGGCTCCAGGCGCACGGGCTTCAGTAGTTGTAGCACGCGGGCTCAGTAGTTGTGGCGCACGGGCTTAGTTGCTCTGTGGTATGTGGGATCTTCCCAGACCAGGGCTGAAACCAGTGTCTCCTGCATTGGCAAGCGGTTTCTTAACCACTGCGCCACCAGGGAAGCCCCTTTCTTGTCTTTTGGATAATAGCCGTTCTGACAGGCATGAGGTGGTATCAGGATGAGACACTTTACACTTGCTCATGTATGAAGGGACTATTTTCTGAGGGATATATTTTTGGGGGAACTCTTCCCTCAGTAGATGATTCTGTGCTGTGAATCAGGGTGACGGGGTGTATTAGCTTCTGAGGGCTTCCATAACAAATTGCAGAAATCGCATGGCTTTAAAAAGAGATTTATTCTCTTACAGTCTCTGAGACCAAAAGTCTGAAATCAAGGCGTTGGCAGGCTCCAGGGGAGAATCTTCTTTGCCTCTTCCAGATTCTGGAGGCTCTAGGTTTGGCTTGTGGCTTCAACACTCTGATCTCTGGCTTTGTCTTTACATGGTCTTCTCCTCTTCTGTCTCTTTTTCTTTTTTTAATTTTTATTTATTTATATTTTTGGTTGTGCCTGAGGGATGCGGGATCTTAGTTCCCAGACCAGGGATTGAACCTGGGCCCCCTGCAATGGAAGTGCAGAGTTTTAGTCCCCTGTCTCTTTTAAAACGATGGGTTGTTATTGGAGTTCGTGGATAACCTAGGATGATCTCATCTTGAGATCCTTAACTCAAACATATCTGCAAAGACCTTTTTACTAAATATGGTCACATTTGCAGGTTCCAGGTATTAGGACATGGACATATCTTTTGGGGGCCATCATCCAACCCACTCTAGTAGGCAAGTACCCCAAACCTGCAAGGTCCCCTAAATGCAACCCCTGGGTGCCCCTGTGTGATGGTTCACTTTATGTGTCAACTTGACTGGGCTAAAGGATGCCCAGATAGTTGGTGAAATACTTTCTGGAGGTGTCTGTGAAGGTGTCTCTGGGAGAGATGAGCATTTGAATTGGTAGACAGAGTAAAGAACCTTTACCAATGCGTGTGGGCATCATCTAATCTGCTGGGTGCTTGAATAGAACAAAAAGGCTGGGGAAGGGCATATTCAGTCTTTCTGCTTGAGCTCAGACAGCCATCTTCTCCTGTCCCTGACATTGGCATTCCTGGTTCTCAGGCTTCAGACTCAGAAGTGATACCCCCAGCTCTCCTGGGTCTCCAGCTTACAGATGGCAGACCCTGGAGCTTCTTGGCCTCTAAAGTCATGTAAGCCAATTCCTATAATAAATCTATATCTAGATCTATCTGCCTATCTATCGATCTGTGTACCTATCTATCCAATTGGTTCTGTTTCTCTGGAGAATCCTGACTCATACACCCTCTCTACCCATCTGACTCCTTCCCGCTCTCAAGTCCTGCCTCCTGAAACCTGGCACCTGCCTTGTCCCTGCCCTGCCCCCACCCATAGGAAACAAGCTCAATTCTGGGTCTCCCTTGCCTGCCTCGGCCCAAGGCTAACACTCTGACCAGCCCTGTCCTGCCTTCCAAAGCTGGGCTCGAGTCTCAGTAAGATGTAACTTCTCATTTCCCATCTTCTCTCACCTCAATGCAGATGTGGGCCTTGTTGATCCTAGGTCCTGGGTGTTCCTAGCTCTGCCATTGCTTTCCTGACCCCCTGTGAACTCCACTCCTGGTCTTAGGTTCCCAGGATTACGTGCAGCTGGTACAACCGGGCTCTGTGGTACCAAGGTGTATGATCACTATGTGCGCCTGTAGCTGAGAACACCCGACAGCCCAAGTCCATCTTCAGAATAAGCTGACACAGTGTAAGGAGCTCTCACCTTCCCCCTCTTTCCTGCTCTCCTTGTCTCCCTCCTGATTTCTTTTCCTCCCGTTTTATTTTTCCAGTTTCATCACGTGGTGTATTGGTTTCCTACAGCCACAAGAATGCCACGTAATAAGCCATCCCCAAACGCAGTGGCTTAAAACAACAATCTTTTTTCCCCTTTGGCCCTGCAGGCGGCATGGGGCAGTTGTTAGTCTGCGCTGGGCTTGGCTGGTTGACTCTGCTACAAGCTGCGGCATCCGCAGTACCTTTGATTTTCCCTGATGGTCTGTGGGCAGTTGGGGCAGCTCTGATCCCAGTGGGTTCATTCTGGAGTCCAGCCTGGTGGGGCAGCGGCTGCCCAGGGGAAGTTTTTATATGGCGATGGCAGAAACATATGAAGCTTCTTTTTTTTAAAATTAATTAATTTTTGGCTGCATTGGGTCTTTGTTGCTGCGCGTGGGCTTTCTCTAGCTGTGCCGAGCGGGGGCTACTCTTCGTTGTGGTGCACGGGCTTCTCATTGCGGTGGCTTCTCTTCATTGCGGAGCACGGGCTCTAGTCACGCAGGCTTCAGTAGTTGCAGCATGCGGGCTCAGTAGTTGTGGCTTGCGGGCTCTAGAGCACAGGCTCAGGGGTTGTGGCGCACGGGCTTAGTTGCTCTGTGGCATGTGGTCCCGGACCAGGGCTCGAACCCATGTCCCCTGCATTGGCAGGCAGATTCTCAACCACTGCGCCACCAGGGAAGACCCCATATGAAGTTTCTTAAGGCCTAGGCTTGGAACTGACATGCTGTCACTTCTATTCCATTCCATTGGCCAAAGCAAGTCACACAGGCCCAAAATCCGGGACTGTGGAACTACCCTGTCCAAAATGAGGCCATGGTGAGGGTGTGGATACAGGGAGGGGTGAAGAATTGGGGCCGGTAAATCAATCTGTCACACCTGGTCAGTGCTCAATCCATGCTATTTATCCCACATGTTGGCTTATATATTCCCTGGGTTTTGAGCGTGCACCCAGGAGCATTTAAAACTATTGTCTGCAAGGACTTCTTTAACACGATTTCCTCAAGGGATCGTTTTTAGCTGCAGAAAGCACAGAGGGCCAGGCTGCCTGTGGTACTTGAAAAAAATAAAAGAGATTTTTCAGAAAAAAACTCCATCAGCCATGAGTCAGGGATTTTAGGATCAGGGCCGGGGACTCCATCACCATGAACTAGAAACATCGATTAGCAGAGCCATTACAATGCAGCTGCCAGGGCTGAGGCCAAGGACGAGGCCTCTGGGGCAGACCAAAGCTTTCAATTCATCTGCAAGATTGCAGGGAAAAAATTAATAACAAGTCCTATGCCAAGAGCAGTCCACACGTTATCTCATTTAATCCTCACCACAGTTCTGTAAAGTTGGTGTTTTTAAACCCACAAAATGGAGCACTTACATCTGTGCAATTATAATACCTCTCCCTGGGTAATTGCTTGAATGGAATTTTGTCGAGTGTGACGCAGTCCATTTCCCAGCATTGCTGGAAAATTTTGAAACACGGGTCAAGTCCTCTCACGTTCAGGTTATATCAAGAAGCCTGCTTAATAGAAAATCCAGTGTAATAAGAATGTCACTCATTAAACGTGCAGGCAAGGCCTCCGAGACAGCCTGTAACCCAGAGGATGAGGCCGCTCTGTGTTCCCCCATTCACTTGCTGACCTCAGTCTTGGGTCTCCAGGTACCCTTCATGGGGATGCTCTGTGGTCTGGGAACAAGATGAGAACCCACCAGCTCTCCTGGAGGAACTGGGGACCCTCATAGCCCCAGGCTCCTGGCCTTCTCTTTCCATCTGTGTTGGTTGCCACTTGGGGATACCTGCAAGCAGAGCAGGAACTGCCCACTCTTCAGCTGCCTTTGGTCAACAGGCTTTGGCGACTGGGGAAAATATGGGTGGAGGTGACACAGGGCAGGCAGAAGGAAGCACTGACCTATTTCCTGCTCTTCTCCATCATTTTATCGTCTCCATTTCCCATCTGGCTATATCTGGCTACCCCTTACTTTCCTTTTGCCCTGCCAGGAAAGTGAAAACAGCATGACTGTTTTCTAATTGTAGAAACAAGGCTCCAGCAGCTTTCCCAAGGCCACAAAGGCAGGCAGTGGCAGAACTGAACTTGAATTAAGAGCTGCAGGCTCCACTCGGCACATTCTCGTCCCCACTCCACGCTGAGGTTTGCTTATCACAGCGACTCACACAAGTCACCTGGGGGTCTCGATAAAAGTCAGATTCCTACTCAGCAGGCCTGGAGAGAGGCCTGGGATCCTGCATTTCTAACAAGCTCCCACATGATGCTGATACTGCTGGTCCTTGGGCCACCCTTTGAGTAGCCAGAGTGCAGTGTTTTATAGAGAACTTCTATGTGTATTATTCCTCTCTCTTTTTTTTAAGCACAGAAGATCTTTGTATTTAAGCAAGTTGATACTTACGCATTGGCATGGACAGCTATGCAATTTACATAATGCCTCCCTTGTTTTAAATGGCAACATATGTAGTTACTATATCAAAAATTTAGCAGGTTTGCTAAAGACTTTTTAATTAAATCTTACCTATTTGTCTAGGTTTTAATGTTTTCCAATATCTCCAACACAGTAAATCATGTATTATTCCTCTCCATCCTGTTGCAAACCAGCAGGGCTGGGAGGGCAGGAGCTAGTGTATTTATATTTTAAAGGTGAGGAGGCTTAAGTCCAGAGAGTCGGCGTGACGTTTTCGAGGCCTCCTGGGTAGCGGGCAGCAGCAAGATTGGAACGCAGGCTTCTGATTAGGAACCTGATGCCTGCTTGGCTATGCTGCTTGGCTGCTAAGATATAACCGTGTGAAACTGTGGGCTCCAGCCTGCCAGGTACAGCCCTGCAGCTGCTGCAAACACATTCTATGTGTTTAACGTCACCCATGTCCCTGTCTCTAAGCGCAGCCTTGAAATTGCGGTGATTGTCCTGTTATTCCCAGGTCCCATTGTTCCTGGCCTAGTGAGGTGCCCCAGTAAAGTGAAAGACTTCGGAAAAGTTGTGTGTGGTCATGGGTGGAGAGCACATGCACCTCAGAGGACAGAGCTCCCAGTTTCCCTGTGCGGGATCAAGTGTGCTTTGTGGGCTGTCCTTGGCAGTGGAAATGGGCCATATAAATTATACATTGAAATAATAGAGGCTGCTGCAATCCACCGGAAGGTCTGTGATGGCAGAGATGGTGGACTTATTTGCTGGGGAACTGGCTGTGCTGAGGGCACCCAGAGAACTCAAGAAGTTAGGCGCCAGGCGTATTCAACTTCTGGATTTCCTGTTGGGAGTGAAACATGCTTTTCTTTATGGTCAAAGCTTGCTGGACTTCGGCAAGGCACCAATATACCCAGAGGTGCATATCTTGGGCAGGAAAAGAAGGACGAAAAGGGTCCGATCAATGAGTTATATGACTTCAGCCCCAGTGAATACGAGAATGTCGGGGTTGGAGGGGTGAAAGTGAGAGAGTCTGACATCCCAGCCCATCTGCTTGGGGAGACAGAAGCCCGTAGACAGGGATGCCTGCCCGAGGCCACCCTGCTTATTGTGGGCAACGCGGGTGCCTGGGTGCTAGCTTCTCAACTGTAGTCTTGAACTTTCCCCTCTGCTTCACCTCTTTGCCTTTTCATGGACCAGATCTTGTGTTACTTTTTTTTTTGGCCACACTGTGCGGCTTGCAGAACAATCTTAGTTCCCTGAGCAGGGGTCGAACCCAGGCCCCCTGCAGTGGAAGCATGGAGTCCTAACCACTGGACCGCCAGGGAATTCCCTTGTATGACTTTTCTTAAGCAGGATAAGGTGCTCTGGACTAAAACAGGTGGCAGCAGGGCAGCAGCCTGTAGAGACTTGGAGAGAAGGACTGGTTCTGGGGGCACACGTGGAAAAAAGGCAAAATCTCAGGCACCAGGGAAAGACACATTCCAACAGGTTGTCACCCCTTTTGGTCCTTGTGCAGGACTCTTTTCTTGGGCCACTACTCAGCTGGCATCTCCATATGGCTTGCCTTACACTACACTGTGTATTTGTCTGCCCCTCAGTTCGTCAATCCCATGAGTGGATGAACTGTGAGTACAAGTCTTCATCTCCTCCAGCAAACCTGATTTGACATCTCCTGTCTGCCAGCCACGTCCTGTGCCCGGCGCTGGGCACCAGAGACCCATGCCAGGGTCTCTGCCTTCAGTGACCACTGTTACAACGTTCTCATGTAAATAACACGAATGTTATTACAGCTACAGTTTCTAGAGCAGTGCTTCTCAAAGCACCCACCTGCTTCTACAGAGGGAGCTTGCACCGTAATGTAAATCAACAAGCTGTTAACTCACGGGGAAAGTCTTCCCATGAAAAAGAAAACTTGGCTCCAGCCTAAACAGAGTGCTTAGCAAGTAATTGATTTATCCTCTAGCATGAGGTGCTATCTCATCAGGGATCCTGATAGTAACTGTGGGCTGCTGGTCATTGTGGAGAACTGTTCTAGATCACTTTCTGTGCCTCAGGCATACCACTAAACACTAGATGTGTATATATACACACACACATACACACCTACATATATGCGTGTGTGTAGTAATTTTATTCTTTAGGTTATGCAGTAAAATTGCCTTTTCCCCCGTTTTGGTGTACAGTTCTATGAATTTTAACACATGCATATGTTCATGTAACCCCCACCATAATCAAGATACAGAACAGATCCATCACCCCAATAAATTCCTGCCTGCTATCTCTTTCCAGTGACCTTCATCCCCCATCCCAAGGCTCCGGCAACCACTGGCATGCAGACATAAATGGGGAGACAACTCAGACCCCGTAGAAGAAGGCAATATCTTAGGGCTAGAAGGAGCATGGGCCCCTGAGACTTCACAGAACAGAGTGAGAATAACCTCCTATCATCATGCCCCTCTCCTTAAGGGCAGGACCTGGAAATTCTGCTCACCCATCTGCAAAGGATTCTGGGAATTAAGGCCTTTCTTCTGGGTGGCCATCATCACAAACCTCTCCTACAAAATAGGAGGGGTGACAATTTGTCTCTCCTCTAACGTTGAGGTTCAAGAAATGTCTCGTTTCTTTATTTTTTTAAAATAAATCGAGTCTGGCTTGGAGCTGCCATTGTCAAGGTCTGGGGCAGGCTGACTGTCTACTGTGGGGCTCCCTCCAGCACAGCCTGGCTCCACGGTCTAGAGAGACCCCTAGTATTGTGCACCGCTCCCTCTGCAGCCCAGCGCAGCTGCCCAGGGCACTGCTTTTTTTCTCTGAGGGGCACTATGACTCCAAGGAGGGGACAGAAGACATCTCTTCCTGAGGACTCGGCCACGGGGACTCGTGCCCCAGCCGTGAAGGTCATGGACTTCACAGCGTGGCTCCCTGGCATCTCCTCAGCCACCCTCATCCGGGGCATTGCCTTAGTGCTTTGCATGGCATTCTCGAGGAACCTCCAGATCCCAGGGGTTTCTGACATAGTCTCAGGGAGCCTTATGGTTAAGTCTTTAAAATAAGTATGAATTCTTAAATTCATCCTAATAATGATCTTTAAAATACACATATATTTCAAGTCATCTTTAAAAGAGAAATTCAGAAGAGCCTCAGGGAACCTGATCGACCTATGACATCTGACGAAACCTAACAGTGTTAGGTACAATATTTAGAAAGTAGGTGTCTCAAACAGGAGCCTGGAAAGAAACAGATGACATAGTCAATTTGGGTGATTTCAGGAGAATTTAATAAAGGGACCACGCAGTACTTTGGGGCTAGTAACATTAGGGGCCCTGAGGGGGTTTGGGGAGGAGCTGTTACCAGGACTTGGAGGGGGAGAGAGCTGTAGGGAGGGGCCTTCTGTGGCCTCACCCTCAGCAGCCTCAGGGAAGGAGATGGGAGAAAACTACACCCTGACAATGATCCAGGTCCTGCATCCTTGGGCATCAGCCTCCATGGACAGAGACTAGGTCTGGAGAGGCACACGGAATGAAGGACTGACAGCATCCAGCACAGTAGGTGATGGAGGACGATTGTAATAGTAATAAAAACCAATACAGTAAGTCCCCCTGCGTACGTAACTTCAAGTTGCGAACGTGCGTTCCATCAACGTTGGGTGTGAGTGAAATTGCAGCTTGCCCTCCGTCTCCTATTTTTTTTTTTTTTGCGGTACGCGGGCCTCTCACTGTTGCGGCCTCTCCCAGTGCGGAGCACAGGTTCCGGACGCGCAGGCTCAGCGGCCATGGCTCACGGGCCCAACCGCTCCGTGGCATGTGGGATCTTCCCGGACCAGGGCACGAACCCGTGTCCCCTGCATCGGCAGGCGGACTCTCAACCACTGCGCCACCAGGAAGCCCCATCCAGCTCTCTTTAATCACACCCTCTGAGAAGGCCAGGCCAGAAGAAGGAGGCCTTGGAGATCATTGATATCAAAGGTAGCCATCATCATGAAGCTCCCTGTATGCCAGATGTGTTTCTGCCCATTTCCTCTAAAAATCACCACAATCCTGCAAAGTAGATACTATCGTCCTTTTTTTATAGATGAGGAAACTAGGTCCAGAGAGGGTTAGTAACTTGCCCAAGACCACACAGCTAATAGGTGACAGAGCCGAAGCTCAATTTCAAATCCAATGCACTTCCAACTAGACAATGTTGCCTTCTATCTCTGAAACAGAAACATGAAACACATGGAAGTGTAGAAAACTGGACAAGACCATGTGCATAAACGATGGGGGTATCGGGATTGAGGAGGAGAGCAGAGTTAAGATTATCTGGGATCATTCCAGAAAGAAAGCAGGCATAAATTGAACTTTGAAGGACAAGGTAGATTACTACTAGTGGAGAAAAGGGAAAGAGTATTCATGGTGGGGGAAATGTGTAACCAAGTGTTTGGAGGCAGGAATGAGCATGGTTTCCAGCACAAGCAGAGGCAGCAAACCTGGTGAGAGCAGGCGGCTGAACTGTGGAAGGACTTTACAATAGAAAACATGGGGGCTGAGACTTTGGACAGGCTTCAGTGGGACTTAGGCATCAGTTCAAGTTGTTTTTTGTTTGTTTGTTTGTTGTGGTTTTTTTGCGGTATGCGGGCCTCTCACTGCCGTGGCCTCTCCCGTTGCGGAGCACAGCCTCCGAACGCACAGGCTCAGCGGCCATGGCTCACGGGCCCAGCCGCTCCACGGCATGTGGGATCTTCCTGGACCGGGGCACGAACCTGCGTCCCCTGCACTGGCAGGCGGACTCTCAACCACTGCGCCACCAGGGAAGCCCCAGTTCAAGTTCTTGAACAGAAAAGTGACACCATTAAAGCAGCGATTAAGGAAGATTAAAATCTAAGGTACACAATTCCGCACCCCCCCCCCCCGCAGACAAGACTTTGAAGAATGCACATGATACAGCGATATGAGTTAGGTTTTTGGTTTTTTTTTTAACATCTTTATTGGAGTATAATTGCTTTACAATGGTGTGTTAGTTTCTCCTTTATAACAAAATGAATCAGTTATACATATACATATATCCCCATATCTCTTCCCTTTTGCGTCTCCCTCCCTCCCTCCCTCCCTATCCCACCCCTCTAGGTGGTCACAAAGCACCGAGCTGATCTCCCTGTGCTGTGCGGCTGCTTCCCACTAGCTCTCTAGTTTACATTTGGAAGGGTATATTTGTCCAAACTATGAGTTAGGTTTTAATAGCAAGTGACTTTTAAGCACAGTCATTGTCTAAGCTTCCCCTCTAGCACTGGGTATGTTTTTTAAAAGGCTGTCATTCAAAATGCAGCTAACGTATGAAGTAGGTGTTTTTTCCTTTTTCTGACTTAATGAATTTAACTGATACTTGTTTTACTACTTCTCTGGAAAACTACTGCCCCCAACCACAACCTATGTGTGTGTGTGCCCACACAGCGGTGTGAAAAGCCCTGTTATTTGACAATGGGGATGGTGGGCACCGGTCACTAGAGCCCTGCCATCTGCCCCCTCACTTGCCCGAACCCTCAGCAGGTGTTGAATAGGAGGGCTTGCTCTGGGGAGCCTCAGGGCTTTGATGCCTAGAATGGGCCTGGCCTGCCTGACCCTGCTTAGACCCTTAGTGGAAGAGCTCCTCTTCCAAGACACAGTAAGAGTTGGAAGCTGGCCCTGAGTTGGTTTTTATAAAATTGTCAAATCAAAGTTAAGCAAATATAAATGAAATTTCCCTGGGGCTCAAAGAATGAGCAAGCGAGAGAAAGGTGCGACCAATGGCTGAGATGATAAGTGGTCATCTGAGATGCCTAAGTAGCTGACAGTCCAAGGCCATGGTCATGGCACACCCACCAAGTGTGAGGCTCTGTGCTAGGCACAGGGTAGATGCAAAAACGACTAAGGCCAAGTATCTGCCCTCAAGTGGAGAAGCCACAGTTGTGGGTTCTCAGATGTCACTTCTGCAAGGACCCCTTCTCTGACACACACACACCTGTCCCATTCAGGAATAGGCACCTTCTCTGGGGTCCACAGCCTTGTGTGTTTACCCTGATCACGTTGCTCACCACACCAAATGGTTGTTTGCTAACTTACCTGTCTCCCATGCATCATCGCTTGGATCAATGTCTTAAAAAGTTGACTGTCCAGTAAAACGGGGTAAGGAAATTGAAATCCAGCCAGGGGAGCAGAGGAATAATTTTGAGTTCTCTTGAGACCATTTGCTTTCCTAAGAGAAGTGATTTATGAAACGCCTTCTCCAAGCTCAGAAAGAAACCATCTCATGTGCTTCTGGGCTCCAGAGTAATTGTGGAATTCTGGGAAACTGCAGCCACCCACAGGCTAAAGGATGCTCAGCCAGCTGGGATGGGCTGGACGTTGGGGCAGGGCTACTAGGAGGAAATGCCAGTCACCTTTGACCCTTTCACTCCCCGGGGGGGGAAGATGCAGCCATGTTTCCACCAGTCTTTGTTCTCCTACAAGAGAAGTGGCTTAGGGTGACAATGACCATCACTGTGGGAATATTGCCCCTCACTCTTCTGGTTCACTTACATCATGGCGTCCAGGCCTGGGTGTCCATGCTTGACCAGTATGACAGCACAGTATTTGAAAGGAAAAAAAGGACAGCTAATGAAAGGCCACCACCCAGCTGTTAGGCCTTTGTGGATCGGCACGTGAAGAATCATATTTCCTTCCTCCCTCCCTCCGCATGATCTCAATTCTTCCTTGACTTCTCTGTTCTTTCACCTGGTTCTGGAAAATATTCTTTAGGCCTCTGGACAATAATAGACTAACTACAGGTGATGAGAAACACAATCCCGCATTCCATTCTCCAATGTTAAGTTCACTCTAATTATGTGGGCATAATGAGTTGACACAAGACACAGAGTGGTCACACGCATACCAGGCAGTCGTGGTTTCTTAGCAACAAGCTAGAAACTTTGTTAAGCAGGTCTTGTTTGTGTCTGGGTTCATGTGCATTCAGAGCTGTAGTGACTGTTGAATGTAGATGGACATTTCGCACGTGGCTGATTTCTTCTTGAGATTCTATTTCAATGCAATCACCTAACAACGAGTTTGAAAGGCTGTAGTATTCTTGAAATTGCTTTATGGGTCTGGAGCTAATTTTAAGAGGAATTAATCTTATCTGTTTTTGCTTACCATTTTTTTTTTTTTTTTGCCGTACGCGGGCCTCTCACTGTTGTGGCCTCTCCTGTTGCGGAGCACAGGCTCCGGACACGCAGGCTCAGCGGCCATGGCCCACGGGCCCAGCCACTCCGCGGCACGTGGGATCTTCCCGGACCGGGGCACGAACCCGTGTCCCCTGCATCGGCAGGCGGACTCTCAACCACTGCGCCACCAGGGAAGCCCTATGCTTACCATTTAATGTGTGCTGTGCTCTGAGTTATAACGATTTGCCTGAAGTGGCATAGAATATTTGTTCTTAAGAGCCATCAATCCGTCCCATGTCCTGTTGCTTGAGTGATCTTAAGCACATGCCTTATTTCTACTTCAACTCCTGTGATAAAGGTTCAGGGAGGAGAAGACATGCCCCACGTGACTTAGCTAGTGTGGGGCTGGACTAGGATTCAGACCCTGATCAGCCCACTGGGTCATGTGTGTGGGGTATGCAGGAGGTTCTTGGTTAGTGTGAACCCTCAAAGATGGTAGCCGGTGCGTTCTCGGGTGTCTGTGAAGTATTTTGTCACTCTCCTAGAGCCCAGCATCAAATGGTCATTGTTCTGGAAGGCCTTCCTTCTGGATCAAAATTCCCTGGGAGGGAATAAAGGCAGACTGTCGACTCCACAGTATACACTGCCTGCCGCATCACTGGCATTCTATCAGTATGTGCTGGAGTGAGTGAGGGAGTGAACGAGTGATTCTAATTCTATTCACAGCCAGGGTTGACGCTTGCCATGCAAACCGAAGCAGAACATAATGGTTTCCATTACCCAACACTCAGGAGATTACTTTGCCATAAACGACAGTATTTTGCACGTTACCAGAGAATTATAAGTTCTCATTGTTCAGATGATTGTTCTCAATAATTATTGTGGTGACACAGGCAGAGAAACGGAGCTGCCCCTTCTTATGAAACAGCGAGCTGGCGTGAGTCAGGAATAAGCCTTATCAGGCATTGGGGCGAAACAGGTGCCGGCAGACAGCCTGGGCTCTGTGTGCCAAGGCAAACGCTGTCACAGCACACAGCGTTAAAGAGCCTCGCGTGGTCTTGCTGAGAAATTGTGTGGAAGTATGTGACACCAGCTCAATCTGTTTCACCCTGAATGCGGCCCCTTCTGATATAAGCTTACTTCTAAGGTGCTTTGAGTCTTTTGGGCCACAGCACCTATTTATAGCTGGGTCTCCAAATATAAATGAACAAAGGCTCTGCTTCACTTCCCCCATCCAACCCACACCCTCTGGAAGCACCTCATAGCACATTCTGTATCTCCAAGTTGTACCTGGATGTGCTGTCTGGAGAAGTTAGTGGACCATCAATCACTCTCTCATTTGTGTCTATTCATTAAACATTTTTTCTATTTTTTTCTCTCTTATAATACATACTCATCAATTTCTTGCCAAGTGCCAGACACACTGGGAGATGTAAAAATGAAGGAAGAAGCCCCACTCATGGGACACGGTGCCCTGGTCTGTGGGGCAGATTTTATCAAAGTTTTTCGGGCAAAGGAGGGGTCTTTACAACTCAGCAATGCCAACTACTTAATATGGAATGTTTGACATCACTGTCTTTAAAAGTCTTTCCACGATTATGCCTTGTGTTTTGGTATCTCCTCTCTCCCCTCTTCCTCAGCAGGGGTGTCTTTCTTTCCTGCCCCCTAAATGATTCAGGGAAGACCTGTGCTGGCTAAAGTTTCATTCAGGCAACCTCCTTGAACAGGAAGCACCCTCCTAGGTGTTATTTCCTGTCCTACCTGTCTTTTTAAGGGGAAAGAGTGAGTAGTATATCTATGTATTTTACTAATTTTATTTTGTTTAATTTTTAAAGTTATTTTTAAAAGTTTTTATTGAAATATAGTTGATTTACAATGGAGTAGTATAAAGATTTGATTTATCCATGGATAGAAGTTTGATCACACACTTTCTCCTCCACCCCAGCCCCACGCTCCTGCTTTGTCTAAGAAATAACACTTGAGTAACTAAAATCAGTTTTGGTATTAAAACACTTATATGGTCATTACATAAAGCTGCCCTTGTTAATGGTTTGCATATGTTGTTTCTCCTCTTAGATCATAAGCTCAAATAGGCAGGGGCTGCATCTCATTTTCACCCCTTTTGTTCCTGCTTAGCTCCAAGCATGGTGCTGGGTGACGCCTTACAGATATTTCTGTTAGATGGAATATGCTTTTGCATTGGCTTTGAATAAAGGAGTCCCTTCCTTTTTGCAACAGAATTGGGTATGCAGAACAGGAACCCAAACCAGCTTTTAACTCTGCTTGTTGAAGGAACTGCTGAATAAATTCACGGTTAAAAACACAGACAAGTGGGAATTCCCTGACGGTCCAGTGGTTAGGACTCCGAGCTTCCACGGCAGACGGCCTGGGTTTGATCCCTGGTTGGGGAACTAAGATCCCACAAGCCATGCGGCGTGGCCAAAAAAAAAAAAAAATCTATATCTATCTATATATATATTTAAAAAATAATAAAATAAAAACACAGACAAGTAACAAATGTGTGATGTGGCCAGGTTTATGCCAACAGGGAGCGGTGAGGCTGCAGGCAGCTAGGTGGCACTGCTTCCCTTCAGAGCTCTGAAATCCAAACTACAAAACAAAACAAAATATTGTTGTGCTGGTAAACAAACCCAGAACCCAGCCTCAGAAACCAGCAGGTGAGGGAAGCTTGCCTTGGTCCACACACTGTGCTTAGCTCCTCTGCTTCTGCACAGGTGCCAGTGTCCCATCGGACCTCACTTACCAAACACAAGTTCAAAGATAAAGTTGCCAAGAATTTCAGGATGGTGACAGCAGAGCATTAAACCTCAAGCTTGGGGCTCTTCTGAGCACAAGGCCCTCCCTGTGCTACTGTCCAGGCTGCAGGCCCATGAAGCTGGCCCTGCCTAGCACATACTAAGTACTCAAATGCTTGGTTAATGAATGAACACGTTACTTCTCAAGACCAGGCTTAATGAACCAAAGCTCAATTGTCGGAATTATTCTAGGACCCAATTACAATATGGGTGGGGGGATTCTCTCATACACCCACTGCAATTCTCCTCGACTCCAGCTGGGCGTCCTACAGTCTAACTCAATTCTGGTGCTATCTCCTTGGAAGTAGCATCAGATCCTACAGGTTAAGGGCTCAGCCCCCCAGTTCTGCACCCCACCACCTCAGTTGCTAATCACAAGTCCGGGTTGTCACCAGTGCTTCTGACCCATCAGCTGTAAATCAGAGGTTCCCACGACCCCCTCTTCGGGTTTGATTAGTTTGCTAGAGCGGCTCACAGAACTCAGACCAGTTTACTTACATTTACCAGTTTATTATACAAGGGTATGATAAAGGATACAGACGAACTGCCAGATGGAAGAGATGAGGGCGTGAGGCTTCCGCACGCTGTGCACCACTCTTCCATCACCTCCACCTATTCACTGACCTGGAAGCTCTCTGAGCCCCTGCTGTTGGGATTTTATGGAGGCTTCCTCACAGAGACATGATCAATTACTAAGTCCATTCCCGCCTTTCTCCCTTTCTGGAGGACAAGGCGGGGCGTTGAAAATCCTAAGCTTCTAATCAAGGCTTGGTCATGCTGGTGACCAGCCCCCATCCAGGAGCTCACCCAGAGTGGCCTCAACAGAACAAAAGATGCTCCTAGAGTTTTGTTTTTTTTTTGGCTGTGTCGGGTCTTAGTTGGGACACGTGGGATCTCTGTTGAGGCATGCGGGCTCTTCCTTGAGGTGCGCAGGCTTCTCTCTAGCTGTGGTGTGCGGGTTATTTTTTTTCTCTCTCTCTAGTCGTGGCCCACAGGCTCCAGGACATATGGGCTCTGTAGCTCGCGGCACGCGAGCTCAGTAGCTGTGATGCCCGGGCTTAGTTGCCCTGAGGCATGTAGGATCTTAGTTCCCTGGCCAGGGATCAAACCCGTGTCTCCTGCATTGTAAGGCGGATTCTTTACCACTGGACCAGCAGGGAACTCCCCACTCCTGGTGTGCTTATCACTTAGGAAATTACAAGGGTTTTAGGAACTCTGTGCCAGGAACCAGGGGCAGAGACCAATGTATATATTTTCTATTATCTCACAATTGTCTATTATGGCGGACCTAATAGAAAATTTCTCTCTCAGATATTGAAAAAAACTTCGGAGTCATGAGTTTTAATCTCTTTTTTTTTTGAGATTTGTTAATCAGCTGCGGTACTGAGCAGATCTGAGTTTCACCAATTCCGTCTTTTGCTAGAGAGAGGTAGTCCTCGAGACAGGAGGATGGGAATTGATTTTGTTCTGTTTTGCTTTCAATTATTTTTTTTTGTTCTTAATTTTTAAAAGTCAAGAAAGGTAAGAACACCATTCCGTTTCTCCCTGTGCACATGTGATTTAACAAAATAGGGTTCAGATACACCTGAAACAACTGTGTCTAAAAAGTCAGAGACTCTTACTCAGCTATGCCTCTGTCTCCAGACAGGAGGATATGTTATCTGAAAAGTACAGGCCACTATGATGAAAGCTGATGGACTGACAATCCTAGATTTACTTTTAACTGGGCTGGGGGGGAAAGGGGGGCATGGAAAATTCATGGTTGGGGGAAGCAAGTCCCTGCAAAGGAAAGATTAATGTTCTTGGTGTACAGAATTTGATACATTAATAACCACCCTGATTCAGAAAAGCTTAGTTGAACAAACTTGTCGAGGCAACATTACCACAATCCTTTGGGGGGCCTGGAGGCCCTGGGCTTTCCTATGTATTCATGTGTCGATGCCAAGGTGAAAAAAATGCCACTGAAAGAGGTTGGAATGCAATTTTCCCAAAGTGGGTAGGAGGGGAAGAAATCAAATGACGTACGCCTGGAATTTCATTTTGACTCTCTCCTAAGTGAAGATCATCATTGATTAAGAAACTCGAGAATCAGATTTACGCTACATTTATGTATTCATTCAGCCAGCATTTCTCAAGCTGTAGGCCAGGCACTGTGTTAGGTGCTGGGGCCTTGAAGCAAAATTCAGCTAAATACTCATCCTGGAGAAGCCCTCAGTTTACCCTGAAATGAAAATGTGGTGGATGGGATGGGGGGTGGGCATGGAACTCTCCCAGTTCCTGGTGCCTTGGGAAAGTGACCGTTCACATCCAGAGCCCCTGGTGCTGGAAGTCATTCAACCCCACAGAGGTTGGTAAGCTATGAGTTGTCATGGCAACAGAGTAAACAGATGGAACAGGGTGTGAGGGCCCCAGCTGTGAGTGTACTGTCTCTCCTCCTCTGCCTGAGTTCCAGCCGGATGTTCCCTTGCTTACTGCAGAGACCATTTTCCTGGACGTGGGACTTGGCTGGAGAAGAAAAGCAGATGGAACGGGTCTGCTGGGAAGGGGAGAGAATAGTAGAGACACTACAGATTCATACAGAATAACAAGTAAAATTTAGCGTAACACTTATGGGACCCTCCTCATGTGCCAGGCACTGCTGCAGCCTCATCTCAGCTGATTCTCATTGTAACGCTCTGGCAGTCTTCTTTCCCCCAATACAGAGGTGAGAAAACTGAGGCTCAGATGGGCTGTAGATAAATTGCCCACATAGGCAGCAGAGCTGAGATGAGAATCTGGGTCTGTCTGATTCCCATGCCTGTGCTCTCAGCGCCGAGTTTCAGTGGTTCTGAACTGTATGTAGGTACGGCGAACCTGGGGGTGTGGAGGGGGAAGGGCTAAAATGCAGAGTCCTGGGCAGAGCTCCAGACCTACTGAATCAGAATGTCTGGGGGCCCAGCAATCAGAACACGAAGGGATCTTGCGGGTCTTAGAGATCTGAGTGGGGCCTGGAGACCGGAAGTGACTTTCCCCAGGTCCCAGGGTGAGTCAGGACTAGCATCCAGGTCTTCCACACCAGCTTAGTGGGCTTCAAGGTGTGGAGTGGGGTGCTCACAGGACACCAGCAGAGGATACGGTGGGTCCAAGCACTGAACGTTGTTCTTCACTTACGGTGACAAGACTCCACCTAACCTGGAAGAGAGAAGCCCTAACTGGTGCTCACTGTATTTCCTTCCAGCATTACCGCCTGCAAGGCCAGCCCACTTCCTAGCCCCGTCACCAGGGTAACCATTACCCCCAGCTTGACAGTCAAATGCGTACGCAGCTTCTTGCACCTACATCCAGGGCCAAGGGACCCAGCCCTGTAATCAGCCTCCCGCCGCCTCTACACAGGCAGCAGCGCCAGCTCCCTGCTCTCAGGGCCCATCACCCCATCACCGAACTGCAGACACCCCTCCCCACGCTCGCACGCTGCATCCCGCTTCCCTCGCCCACTGCCTCCCAGGAGACGACTGTGCAATCTGCTTCTGGTGCGTACCATCACCTCTGGAGGGAGGAATCTGCCCTCGAGTTGGGGCACAGCCCAACACACGTGGCCCACACATGAGAAGAAACACCCCCTCCCGGAGGAGGGGCGCGGTGGCAGCGAACGCCCTCTCTCCCTCCAGAGACAGCTGAGGGGGCGGCTGGAGTTTGGAAGAGTTTGCAAAGTGATGATCAGGAGAGGGGCTGAGGCAGCTAACGGGGCGGGGGGGACTGGGCGGAAGCTGGGCGCCCAGATCCTGTTATTAATGAAGCAGCCCCTGCCTGCCCAACCCCAGCGTGCTTTGTCGAGGAAACGGGAGCCCCTCAATCACCACAGTCACCTGGAGCCTGCCCCTGCAGGTGCTGGGGCTGGGCGCCCTGTGCAAGGACCTGCCAGAATGCTCACGAGGCTGGGCTGCTGGGGCCGTGGAGTCCCCTTCAGGACTTCTAAAGGACCGATTCCATCCAGCCCACTCAATGCCCTGCTTGCTAGGCTGCACTTCTCTGATCTCCTTCCTCAATGGCTGGAGCCAGTCAATGCTCCTGACCAGCTCTATGCTGACCTGGACGGCAGACACCTCAGCTGCTCCCCTCCTCATTATTCCTTCCCTCGTCCGCCTGCTTGGGCACATCTTAGGCCGTCTCAGGTTCTCTGCGTCTCCGCTGTCTCCTAGGCTCTGAGCCTCTTCAACCCTAAGGACCAGGGATTGCTGTCCTGATTACCTTAACTTTCTCAGTTCCCTGCAGCCTGAGGGGTTGAAGCCTTCATTTCCTAACTGGGACTGAGACCTTACTCTTGAGGGCTTGGAATCTGGCTCCCCCAGAAGCTGCTGAAAGGGCCAGGTGAAACCATTAGAGTGCTCGGGACTTAACTCCCCAAGGAGCCAACTGTGACCAACAGAAGGTAGACAGCAGAAGGAAGCCTTACCCACCTGCTTCCCACGGGCGGTTCCCCAGGCCGGGCTTCTGCGTAGCCTGCCTGGAGATGTCCTCTGCGGCTGAGCACCGGGCTGTGCCTCTTCACAAACTGGTGGCCAGCTTGGCAGCACAGTACCTGCATCTGCTTCCTTTCCTGCCCCACCTCGCTTCACTCTCTCTCTGGCTGCCCTAGGGTTGCACCTCCCAAGGAAGGGTTTTCTAGGGAATCTGGGCTAAGTCACGACTAAGATTGAAAGAGGACTGAATCCTCATTTGATATTATCTAGCCTAACTCCCTCATTTGACAGAGGGAGCTGAGGGCCAGAGAAGTTAAGTGATTTCCTCAAGTTCACAGCTAGTTAATGGAGAAGCTATGCCTATTCATCACTTTAATGACGAATTAACGAGCACCTACCACGTACCGGGCACTATTCTAGGCCCTGGGAATGCAGCGGTGAATAACGCGGACAAAATCCCTCCTTTTATGGAAGACAACATTTGAGCGGAGGGTTAGAGGGAAAAAAAGACCGTAAAAGAGATAAGTAAAATATTCAGAATGTTAGACTTATAAGGGCTGGTGGTGGTGATGGTTGGATATTATGGGCTGGACTGTGTCCTCCAAAATTCACCTGTTAAAGTCCCAACCCCTAGTACCTCAGAATGTGACAGTATTTGGAGATAGGGCCATTAAAGAGGTCATTAAGTTAAAATGGGGCCATTATAGTGAGCCCTAACCCAATATGCCTGGTGTCCTTATAAGAAGAGAAAATTTGGACACATGAAGAGACATCAGGGATGCCACACACAGAGAAGAGACCCTGTGAGGACACAGTGAGAAGGCGGCCATCTGCAAGCCTCAGGAGAAACCAACCCTGCCAACACCTTGATCTGGGACTTCCAGCCTCTAGACTGTGAGACAGTACACTTCTGTTGTCACCCAGTCTGTGGTATTTTGTTATGGTCGCCTTAGCAAACTAAAATGGATTTTTTTTTCATAAAAGGTGTCCTGAGCTGGCCTCACCGAGGTGACATCTGAGGAAAACTCCGAAGGATGTGATGGGGTGAGCTGTTTGCAACTCCGACGGAAGAGCATCCCAGTCAGAGGGACCTCAGGCTTCATGGCTCTGACTGGGCTCATACCTCAAGTGTTCAAGGGATAGCAAAGACGCCAGTGTGCACACAGAAAGCAGAGTGGGTGAGGCAGAAAACGGGAGGATGTGAGACCAGAGACGTGACGGGATGTGGGAGGACGTTCTCTGCATGAGATGGGGAGTTACTGCGGAGTTTAGAGCAGTGGTTCTCAATTGGGAGGAAGGGGATTTTGCATCCAAATTTGGCAATGCCTGAAGATATTTTCCATGGTCAATACTGAGGAGGAGTGAGGAGAGGTCAGGATCAGACACTGGTATCTAGTGGGTAGGGGCCAGGAATGCTGCTGAATATTCTACAATGTATAAGACAGCATTTCCCTCCAGCTCCCCAATAAAGAATGACCAAGGTCCGCATAGTAACAAGGTTGAGAAGCCCTGGTTTAGAGCACAGGATCATTCTGGCTGTGTTGGGAGTGACTTCAAAAGAAGAACAGGCAGACTTCCCTGGTGGCGCAGTGGTTGGGAATCCACCTGCCAATGCAGGGGACATGGGTTTGAGCCTTGGTCCGGGAAGATCCCACATGCCACAGAGCAACTAAGCCTGTGCGCCACAACTACTGAGCCTGCGGTCTAGAGCCCGCGAGCCACAGCTACTGAGCCTGCGTGCCACAACTACAGAAGCCCGTGCACCTAGAGCCCGTGCTCCACAACAAGAGAAGCCACCGCAATGAGAAGCCCGGGCACCGCAACGAAGAGTAGCCCCCGCTCTCCACAACTAGAGCAAGCCTGCACGCAGCAATAAAGACCCAAGGCAGCCCAAAAAAAAAAAAAAAAAAAAAAAGAACAGGGAATTCCCTGGCAGTCCAGTGGTTAGGGCTTGGCGCTTTCACAGATGTGGCCTGGGTTCAATCCCTGGTGGGGGAACTAAGATCTCGCAAGCTGTGTGACGCAAAAAAAAAAAAAAAAAAGAGGAAGAACAGAGGCTCTGTTAATCCAGGTGACTTGGCTGGGGGGGGCAGAAGATCTACTATGCCAGCTTAGGGCTCCCTGCCTCCTCCCTCTTTCTCTTTTCACTTTCTCAACAAACATTAACAGAACACTTACTATGTGTTAACTTGTCCCAGGCGCTGGACAGATTCCAACAGCTGTGGCTCACTAGGACCCTCCCCTAGTTCACCCAGACTCAAGCTGGCGAGAAGGGAGCTCTTACAGGGAGCAGGTGCTGACTTGGGGACGTCCGCTTGGGGCTGCAGGTGGACCTCTGCAGCAGTTGTCAGCAGTCGCTGTCTACTCAGACACTAAAGAAAACACAGAACGAGCACTGGGTGGGTGACAGCTCACCTAGCCTAAAACTTGGAAATCATCCTAATGCCTCTGTCTCCCTGACCCCCACCCCTCCACCCCTACTCCATTCCCAGTTACCTCCAAAATCTCTCTTGTAGCTATTCACATTGCTCCACCTTTATCATCACGACTCTAGTCCAAGCAACTGTCATTTCCTACCTGGTGCCTCTATCGTCACTCTTGTGCCCCCAGAACCTTTTATTAGTTAGGACAGATGGGCCATGCTGCAGGAACAGCAAACTCAGTGAATTCTCAGTGGCTTAACACGAAAAAGGCTTATTTCTGACTTACGCAAAAGTAGGTCAGGTGGTCCTCATCCGTCAGTCTCCTAACTCTATTTTTTCCATAGCAGTTATCATACTTTGTAATTATCTATTTCATTATATGATTATTGGATCAATTTCTATTGCTATCCCTAGGGTGTGTGCTCCTTGATGGTAGGGCCTGTACCCGGCTTGCTACGTATCCCTAGACGTAGAACAATGCCGATAATATACCTATAATTAATGCCTTAATATAACATACAAAGTAGAATTCTTGAAATGTTTTTTGAATGAATGAATGGACGAGTACAGTGGCTACACTACAACTGGAGACCATATCATCTCCCAGATCTAAAAAATTCTAAAATACTTCATGCATAAAACATGATATGGAAAACATATGTATGCTTTAAGCCTAACAATAAAACACTCACCTATCACTATACTACCCAGTTCAAAAAATAACACATCACTTGGGACTTCCCTGGTGGTCCAGTGGTTAAGACTCTGTGCTCCCAATGCAGGGGCCTGGGTTTGATCCCTGGTCAGGGAACTAGATCCCACGTGCCACAACCAAGACCCAGCGCAGCCAAATAAATAAATACATACATACATAAATACTAAAAAAACCCTCCATACTTCTAGTGCAAGGGGCTTGATCTCTGGTCGGGGAACTAAGACCCCACGTGCCAAGTGCGGCGTGACCAAAAAATTAAAAAACAAAAAAAACACATCACCAATGTCTACGTGCCCCTCCCTGATCACATCTCAGTCCTAGAGATTAACAAAAGACTGCATTTTGTGTCTATCATCTCTTTTTCCTTTTCATCACTTTAACCACATATGGATATTACATATACTACTGTTTTTGAACATGATGTAAATAGTATCACACTGTAGAAAATCTTTGGTGATTGGCATTTGTTGGTCAACATGTTTGTGAGATTTATCTTTGTAGAATTACGTAGTTCGGGTTCATTTTTACCATCATAGTTTCCATTGATTGAGTATAATATAACAAATTTATGCTACTGTTGATGGGCATGTGAGTTGTTACCAGGTTTTTGCAATTATAATTTGTACTGCTGTGAACTTTCTTGTGCATGTCTCTTTGTGCAAGTGTGCAAAGAGTTCCTCTAGGGTACATAGTACATACCTTGAAGAGGTAAATTCTATTTTACAAGTTAATGCCAAATTATTTTCCAAAGTGTTTGCACCAATTTTCACTTCCACCTACACTGTCCAAGAGTTCCTTTTGTTCTACATCCTTCAGACACCAGATGCAGCCAGACTTTAACATTTTTGCCTCTCTGGTGGGTGTCTACATTTACCTTCTCCTGATTACTAATGAGGTTGAGCTTTTTTTCATAGGTTTATTAGCGGTTCTTCTTCTGCAAAATGGTTGTATATATATATTGCTCATGTTTCCACTTAGTTGTCTTCTCACTGATTGTTTTGGAATTCTTAATTCTGGACAGCAATTCTTCTTTGGTTATTTTCTTGTAAATATCTTTTCCGGTCTATAGTTATTTTTGTTACTGTCTTTGTGTCTTCTGATGAATATGAGTTCTTAATTTTAAGATAGTTACATTTACCACTTTTATAGTATGTGCTTTCCGTTTTGTATAAGAACACTCTCCCTATTCTGATGTCATAAAACTATTCTTCTATTATTTTCTTCCAAAAGTTTGAAAGATTTGTCTTTAGTTTTTTTTTATTCACCTGAAATTGATTTTGTCTATGGTCTGAGGTAGAAATCTGATTTAAATATTTTTCTCATTATTGCATTATAATTACATTAGTTTCCTACTGCTCCTGTAACAAATTACCACCAATCTAGTGGCTTGAAAAACACAAATTTATTATCTTACAGCTCTGGAACTTAAAACTGGGTTTCACTGGGCTAAAATCAAGGTGTCAGCAGGGGCCGCACTGCATTCCCATCTGGAGGCTCTAGGAGAAGTTTTTTTTTTTCCCCTTTTCCAGCTTCTAGAAGTTGTCCCCTTGAGCCCTCTTCCATCTTCAAAGCCAGCAATGGCTGGTCAAGATTCTCCTGCATCACATCACTCTGACACTGACCCTTCTGCCTCCCTCTTTTACTCATAAGGACCCTTATGATTACACTGGGCCCATCTGGATCAAGATAATCTTCCCACCTCAAAATCCTTAAACTAGTTACATCCTTAAAGTCCCTTTTGCCACGTAAGGTAACACAGTCACACATTCAGAGGATTAGGATGTGGACATCTTTGGGAGAGCATTATTCTGCCTCCCACAATAATCAACTGATTCAGCACAATTTATTTAATCTTTTCTGAACCTGGGTACCGGGAAACACTGGTCTGGTCATAATAATAATAATAATAGCAAGCACTGAATGCTTGCTGTGTACCAGGAATTTCTCTAAGCATTGTATGCATATTACCTCATTTAATACTTACATGACTTTATGCTAAGGCCAGTACTATCATTTCTATCTTAGAAATGAGTAAAGTGAGGGACAAAGTGATTAAGTACCTTCCCTACAATAGGAAATGGCAGAGCCAGGACTCGAACCCAGGCAGTTGGGATCCTAAGTCCATGCACCCAACCACCACGCTACTGTTCAATGAACAAAATAAATACATAAATCTAGCTTCCCTTAGCTGCTCAAGCCTAAGTCCCATAACTTCTTTGAGCCTCAGTTTCTTTCTCTATAAAATTGGAAAAGTGGTGCAGCTCTTCTGCATTTCACGGGGCTGCTTTGAGGACACATTGAGACAAGCTGTAACAAAGCGGTTCAGATAAGGAAAACAGGGCTCCAAGAGTCATTCCACTGCATGTCACTGGCAGAGCCAGGACTGGGACTCAGGTTTCCTGGCAAGGTGGGCTATTTCCACCACAGGGTGGTAACTATAGCAGGCACAACTGTTCACATAGACTATTTGCCCTTCATCAACCTCAAGCCCATGAAAGCTGTGTCTGTGTAGCTAATCAATTGTTCATTAAGGATGTCATCAAGTCTCAGAGGATGCTGTTACAAAATTCAGATATGAGCTAACACTTCTTAGCTGAGACAGGGTAAAGCGTACAAGTATTATTTAGTAGCAGCTACAAATCAAGGGGAAAAGGAAGAAAATTTCAGAAACTGACAGAAGAGGGAGGCTGCAAGGTACTTGCTAAGGAAAACCACCTCCACCAGGTCTTTGCTTCTTCTCCATCCTGATCCCATCAAGATGCACCTCTTTTCGTTTTCCCTTGAATTCTCCTTAGTGGAGTGGGTATCAGAAAACCTGACTTTCAGCTTTGGGGTAACGCCTGACCGTTTTTTGCTTTGACTTTCAAGGTAATATGGAAAAAGAAAAAAGGAAAAAGGGTGAAGAGTGGGAGGATTCACTCTACCAGATATTAGGATATATAACGAAGTCATAGCAATAAAATCCATGTAGCACTGGTATAGGAACAGATCTAGATCAACAGAAGAGCAACGAGAGCCCAGAAACAGAGACAGGTGTCTATGGAGACCTGGCTTACGACACAGATGCCGTCACATCTTGGTGGGGAAAAGATGGATTGTTTGGTGGGTACTGCTGGGAAAACTGGCTCAGCATGCACAGAAAATAATATTGTATTCCTATTTGCAGTACATGCGAGGTGAATTCCAGATGAGTTAAGACATGTGACAGGTAGAAGTATGAAGCAAAATAGGGAAAAATGTAGGAGAATATTTTGCAGCCACGCGTAAAAAAAGATCTTTAAACAAGACCCTAAAAGCACTCTTCACAAGGCTGAGATTGGATGCATTTGGCTACATCAAAATTAAGGATTTCCCCTACACTGTAGGATAGCAAAGACGCAAAGACCAAGTTAAAAGGATGCAAGAAAGACTGGGAGATACTGGCAATGTCCAAGGCTGACAAGGGATAAATATTTAGAATATGTAAGAAACTTTAAAAACTCACTCAGAAAAATAATAGGAAATTTAGCAGAAAAATAGACAAAAGATGTAGCAGGTAGTTCACGGAAGGAAAAACATCTCTATGGCTCTTAAGCTTATGGAAAAATGGTTATCACTCATCATGAAAATTAAAATGTGATACTACTTTACCAATGCCAGATTAATAGAAATTGGGACATATGTTAGCGTATAAAGTGGAGAAACAGGAACCTTCCTATCTTCATGTGCCATTGGTGGCAGCGCAAACTGGCAAAGCCATTCTGGAGAGTACCATGGCAGAGTGAAACCAAGCAGTGTAGACTCCATGATTTAGCAACTCCATTTCTCTCTTATGGTCCATAAGAGACACGTGTAATACCCATTCCAGCATTGTCCGTGATAACAAGGAACTGCTGGCAACCTAAGTGTTCATTGATTAAGGAACTGGTAAGTAAAATGTGCTAGACACACAAATCAAATACTTTTAGTGGTCAGAATTAATGAACCTCTGGTATACACAGCCCCACGGGCAGATCTCTAAGACATCAAGTTGAGGGGAAAAACAAGAAACAGAATGAGTTCTTATCACAATACCATTCGTGTATATTAAAAATAGATACTTAAACTAAAAGCAGTATCTTTCGAGGACATATACATGTACTGGGACATATCTTAAACGAGAGAGAATGCATATGCGGGGTAGAGAAACGGGAGGGTGGAGAGGGAATGAGTGGAAAATAATAAAATAAAAGAGTTGGGTGTTGCTGACTCTTAGGAGGGAAGAGTATGATCAACAAAACTTTTGTCGCTGAGGTCCAAAAAAATGGCCCCAATCCCCCTTCCATCGTTTCCTACTCTTAACAGAATCAAATGCAAGCAACTCAGCGTGGCTGCCCAGACCTGGGCTTTTTTCCGTAAAGGACCTACCTCTCTACCTTGCCAAGCACTCGGTTCCCCGCACTTCAAGCTCTATTCTGCCTGCACTTCCTACAACCCAAACACACCCAGACTTCAATTCGAAATGGGCTTACTCTTACTTCTCTTGGAAAAATCCTGTTTAAGATCCAGTTTAAGCGTCTCCTCTCCAGGAATCCTTTTTCTGACGGCTGCCCTTCCCACATGCTAACGCCTCCCGGACTGTATGCCCATGCACCCCGTCCGCATCAATCCCGCCCACATCAGGTTCTATTTCCTTATTTTGGGTACACACCCCTCCCTCAGGGATAGAGCAGAGTTACGGAGATGTTCGCGTCCACAGATCGTGCGCTGGGGTGGGCGGTCCCACGAATAACCGCATGATAATTCTAGCAACTTAAGCAAGATCCCAGCCCACCTCCCTCTTCTTTGTTTCGCCTCTTATTGGTTCAGCATCTCCGCCCCCGGCTACGGACCCCACTCCTCCACTGGCCGCAGGGAGTGGGAGGCTCTGCGCACGCGCCGCGGCTTCGGGCGCGCTCGGTCGGGGGCGGGGCAAGGGGAGAGAAGAGCAGAGAGACGAGAGCGGTAGGGGGCCGCCGCGACGTTGCGCGGCAGTTGCGTCTGGCCCGCGTGCACGCGACGCCCGGGAGGGGGCGGGGCTGAGGCCGGCGCCCCCACCCAGGCCCCGCCCCCTAGGCCCACCCGCGCATCTCACCCCGCCCCCTCGCCTTGGCTGCCCCGCCCCCTCGCCTTGGCTGCCCCGCCCCCTCACCTTGGCTGCCCCACCCCCTCGGCGGCCGCGCTCCTTCTCCCGCCGCCTGCTCGCCTCTCGCCAGGCTCCTTCGGCCGAGAGCGGGAGAAAGTCCTGCTGGTGGGCGGCCGCGGGGCTGCGCGCGTCCGGCATCCCGGTGCCGCTCCGGCCCGGGCGGCTAGGGGGCCCGGCGGTCCATGCATCCGCCGCCGCCCGCCGCCGCGATGGAGTTCAGTCAGAACAGTCTGTTCGGCTACATGGAGGACCTGCAGGAGCTCACCATCATCGAGAGGCCGGTCCGCCGGAGCCTCAAGGTGCGCCCCGGGGAGGAGGAACTGCCCGCAGGGCGCCCGGCGGCTTGCCCCTACCCCGACCCCAGCCCGTCCGCTCCCCGAGGCGGCCCGGGACCCTCTCGGAGTCCTGCTGGCCCCCCAGTCCTCCTCCAGTCCCCGGCCGCCGTGTTACCCTAACCCGGCCCTTCTCGGGCCCCCTTCTTCGACGTGGCTCGGGTTCTCCCAGCCTGGACCCCCAGGCCCGAGGGACGGGCATCCGGAGCCAGCCCGCGATCCCTCGGACGCCCTCGGTTTTCTAGTCCCCCGGCCCAGCCCGCCTCGGGCCCTTTCCCCAACCCGCCCCCCAGGAACGGCTGGTCGAGCCCCTGTCGTTCGGGCCAGCCCGGCGTCCTCCCCCGCGCCGTCCCTCTCGCACAGCCGGAGCCCCTCGGTTGCGGTCCTTCTTCCCCCGGCCCTGCAGGAGCTGCCCCTCGCAGCTGCAGCCCGCTTATCCCGCCTCCTCTCCTTGGGGATCCCCTCCCCCCGCTTTGGCTCCCCGGTGCTGCTGCCCGGGTTCAGGCCCCAGTCCCACTTCTCAGTCTACACGGCCCCGACTCTTCCCCTACCTCTCCCAGAGACACCCCAGATCCCATCCCCCTCCTCCCCCATCAGAGCGAGCTCCGGTCCCCCAGTACCCAAGTCAGCCCGGGCCTCCCTTCTCCTCCCAACTAGCACCCATACTAGAGCCGTCCTGCTACGGGTCTTCAAAGCCCTCTCGACCCTTTGTCCCGATCCTGAGTCACCACGTGTCCTTACCTTCCAGCCCCTCCAGGACTCTAGCTGGGACCCTGCTCCCTAACCTCCTTAAGAGAGTCAACCTTCACTAGGCCCCCCACCTCCCGCTAGCTCCCCGACCCCGCAGAGTCATCTTCCTCCCAGCCTCCCAGAGGCTCCAGCCCTCAATGCTGGCAAAACTAGTGACCGACCACCACCCCCTCCGCCCCCCATTATAGCTCTTTTCACTCCCACCTGCCGCAATATCTCGAATCTTTGATTTCCTTCCAGTCCCAGAGTTTATTCCCTTCCCTCCCCCACTCCAGATTTCGTCTTTCTCATTCTCCCTCGGCTGCAGTCTTCATTCCCCCTTTTAAGCATTTCCTGGGATGGAAATGCTGGCGAAACAGTCTTGGATATTAGAGACTAAAAGTATGTATATATTTTATATATATACATACAATTGATTTCAGCAAGGTTCTGAAGCCCACAATGTGATTCTCAGGCTTCAATCTAGAAGCTAGAAGAGTAAACAAACAAAAAAAAGCCCCCAACCCCCCAAACTCCACCACCTAAACCCAACAATTAGAGATGTCTGAGGTTTGAGGGCGTCAGACCCTTGATTAGTTTTCAGTGACAACGCTAAATTGTGAAACTTTTTCATTAGTCCATACTCAGATAGGGTCCCTGGAGGCAAGACCGATGCGATGTTTGTGTGCATAATTTGTGTTTTACACTTGACAGACACCAGAAGAAATAGAAAGATTGACAGTTGATGAAGACCTCAGTGATATTGAAAGGGCTGTTTATCTGCTCAGGTATTTCATAAAGTCTTTTTGTGATAATTGCTGCTTTTCCTGTGGCAGCATCCACAAATGATTTCTGAAATGTCATGTTACGGTTCTGTTCAGATTTACTTAACCACTTGAATAGAGTACTTTTGCATGCGCAGCACTTAATTATGTTATAAATTAAGATTTAGATATGGACTTATGAACTTGAGAACCGAAATCAAATCAGATACCTAGCTTATAGAATATTGCTTGGAGGAGGAGCAGAACAACTAATGGTTTGAGTTGAATCTCATTAAAAAAAAAATCTTGCAGCTTTGGTTGTCCTCCCATAAGATCCAATAAATTTAGATGAGACTTAAGAATATCCAGTGATTAATTTTAAGTTAATTGCAGAGTATGAACTTTATATGCTATTTACTGTACAGAAAAAAAAATCCACAAATATGGTAGTTCAATTCTTTTCCCTCAGGATATCCTGTTTATATTATTTCTGCTATGTGCGCTTTATAATTTTGCCTGAGAGATTTTAAAATTTAATTGCACCTACTCTCACTTAAGTTTCATCTTACAAGCTCTACAGAATTGCTTAAGCCAAATGGTTATTACAAATATTTACAAGATTTCTCTCAACTATTTTAAAAATTGTGTTGTGGATTTAACTTCTTAAAAGCTGATGTGAACATTAGTGAAAATATCTATAAAAATACTTCAGAAATAGAAATTTTCCTAAGGCATTTTGTGTACATTGTTTTAAAATTTTTCTTGCACATTTTTTACCCCCTTTTGGCAAATTAGTTTTCGCTTTTTTTTTTTGGAATCAGATTTTGAAAACTGGTGTTATTTACCTCCTGGGATATTTGTCATCCTTGTTTCCTTAGCTCAGGTCTACTTTGCCGGTTTCAGGTGCTGGCAAATTTCTTCTTCTTTCTTGTTTTATAGATCATGTTTCTAGTCCCATGATATTCACTGAATGACCCTGTTAAAAAAAAAAAATCTCTCCTTGATTTCCATTGTCTTAATTATTCTGTAGCCCATTAGTGACATCTTGGGTTCTATTCTTGTCAGAATTTTAGCATGCTTACAATTTAGACCATTCTCTTCAGTAATTCTGTTACTTTAAAATGTTTCTGGATCTTAGACCTTATGTTAGGGTTATTTCCCCTCATCTTTTGGTGATTTATGGTAGCCTGCTCTCATCGTTTCTACCTATTTGTTTTATTTTATTATTTTTAAAATTTTCATTGGAGTATAGTTGATTTACAACGTTGTGTCAGTTTCAGGTATATATCTACCTATTTATTTTAAAGGAAAATGGTTTTATCTATGTATGAATTAACAGTATGTGTTTTTGATGTTTCATAGAGAATATGCCTTTTAACTTAGTTTGGTAATTGTGTAATATTTGAAGTACTTTATTCCTTAATGATTAACATGTCCAATATGGTGAACAGTAGTTGTAAGCATCTGCCTTTTCCCACATTTCTTTTGTTTGGAGTAGGTAGACAAGGGGTGAAAATTTGGATAAGCTTCTTTTAGCATACAGCAGTTAATGACTTGAAGTCAGTGCCTACTTAATCCTACTTAATTCTCTCCGTATAAATGCTGGCTGACAGTGAGGAAATAGAGAGTTTTGCTCTACTTACTTGCGACAGCAGATACCTTATTTTAGGTATCAGTGACAAGGCTTCTTTTTTAGGATAGCTTATTTTCTATTTTGCTTTTATTGTTGGCGAACCAGGTCGTCTAAGTTGTTTGAATTTCTCAGACAAAGAACGTAAGTTTCATCCAGTTCTGGAACTGACAAAGCCCTTACAGAGGCAGATGGGTCCTCTCATTCTTAGGCAAGAGAGTTTTAAAAGAGATCTGATATCTTCTTTAGTTTCTAGTGGCGCATCTACCTTGAAGGAGGCTTGCAAGGTGACTCAAAAGGCAAACACTAGCTTGGTTGTGCATGGGCTCTCCAGCTGAGTTCTTCTTTTGTATTCCTACCATCTCACCACCTCCTGGGGGAAAGCGGGATTTCACCTTTAGGCCAGCTTCTGAAGGGATAACAAGACTCCTGCCTGAAGGGTTCTTTCTTCCCTGGGATTCTGGAGAGGGTGTGGGATTGTCTTATGGACACGTTCCAAACTTTGCCTCTGTTAAAGCTGTTAAAGCCTCTTCTCTCACGTATTGAGCCTTCTATTTTAAATGTAATTTATTCCTTTTTTTTCCTATTTGTACCTCCCAATGCTGTAGAATCTAATACTGAGTCCTTTTTTTCCCTCTATGATTTTCAGGTTTATTTTTGAGTGCTTTACCTTTTCGTCTGTTTTGGATATTTAATATCCAGAATTTTCCTCTTTGCTTTTGAATGTCAGATTTGTTTCTGTAGCTCTCTTATTTTTGTACATTAAATCTATCTTGGAAGATTATGTTACATTAGATTTTAGGGTCAAATGTATAAGTATCAGTAGGAAATGCTTTATGTTAGTGGAGGTTCTGATAGTATTTAAACCGAACCTAGTAACTAAAAAAGCATTATATTGGACTGCTGTCCAATGAAAAACAAATTACACTGTTCATTATATTACCCTAAAATATGGCAGATCAATTATTAATGCTATTTTCATAATTAAGTTTAGAACATTACAGTATTTGAAGATTTGACAAAGATGATTCTGTGGTTTTACGTGAATATGATGCTGATGTACCCATCTGTGGCATTTAGCACTGAAACAAAACAACTTTCCTAATAGTCACAGCTTGTGGCTTACTCAAAATCATATCACAATATCTTCTTTTAGTTCTCTCTCTTCTTTGTGATTTTGGTGTATATTTTAGGAATAATTTTGTTAGAGAAGGGTCCTAAGTTTGTACACTGTGCTTTCATTAGGTAAACCTTTACTCACATATCTCTAGTTGCCTGTCAGATAAATTCCAGACCCTTTTGCTTGGCATAAGTGACTCCATCTTAGCTCTGCAATGGAATGTTCCACCAGGCCCTCAACTTTTCTTTTTAATAGCTTCATTGAGGTGTCGTTTATATGCCATATGGTTCACCCATTTACAGTTGAGTGGTTTCATGTATTCACAGAGTTGTGTGTTCATCACCACAATCAATTTTAGAGCATTTTCAGAAGCAGCCCTGTACCTGTTAGCAGTCAGTCCCCACTTCCGCCCAATCTTCCCAGCCTTTGGGAACCACTCGTCTACCTTCTTATGGATTTGCCTATTCTGGACATTTTATGTAAAATTATACAATATGTGGCCTTTTGTGACTGATTTCTTTCACTTAGTATAATGTTTTCAGGGTTCACTGGCATTGTAGCGTGTCAGTACTTTGTTTCTTTTTACTGCTGAATAGTATTCCAACGTGGGAGTATATCACATGTTGTTTGTTCATACACTCGGGTTGTCTCCACGCAGTCCTTCACTTTTTGAAGCAGTCGTGCTGCCTTATTCACTGTTACTCAGATACATCACGTTCATCCTTAACTCTGCTTTTCCCCATCCTGGAATACCTTTCGTTATACCTCTCCAGTATTTTCCATCTCCAGGATCCAGCTGTAATCTTGCATCTTTCCTAAGGCCTTTCCTAACTGCTGACACTACATGGGATCTCAGGCTCTGTGAGCTCCCGTATCACTTAGTGGCTGCATACCTTCGTTTTCCTTAACATGTGTGTGTGCGCATACGTTGTCTTCAATAGACTGTAAGCTCTTAGAGGGTAAGCTGTTTTTTATTGTTGTTTTGGTTCTTTCTTGTTCTGTGCTATGATATAAATGTATACCTCTTGATGGAATAAAGTGTGTTTATTTACCTTAAGATGACTGAAGTGCCAGATGAATTAAGCAACTTTTGACCTTTTTGTATCGTAGGCAATAGAACCAGACAGATTTACGTTATGTCCTCCCACTTACTATCTGCGTGACCATGGGCAAGTTATGATGGTTGTTAAATCCTGGTTTTCTCATCTGCAAAGTGGAAAATAATAATTCTTGTTTCCCAAGGTGGTTAGCCCCAAACACCAAAAAGGTACCCAATTAATATTAATTCCCTTCTGTTTCCTTTGCCATGTCCCTAATTCCTTACTCCTTAGGTGCTCAAGGTACATTACAAACTTTTAAAAGAGGATAGCAGTATTAATTTTGTCTTCCAATAATTTAATAAAGTAATAGGCAAGTAAAGTATATCAACTGAAGTTTGTGATAGAGATCTATTAACTTCCTTGCTAATAGTATTTATCAGAATCTTCACATGTTATACTTATTTTAAACTGATGGTAAGGTCAGCCTGTTTAAGCAATATTTGCTATTTATATTATGCGTTAAATGTGTTGATTGGTTAATGTACCTAACCTAACTTTTATGTTGCTTACTTTTACGGTCATTTAAAAACCGTTTGTCACTTTGCACTGTGAGTTTTAAAACATTTCGCCCTTTGCCTTTTAGGG